>NW_028234415.1:22444799-22452299 GCF_977035675.1 Penaeus japonicus | reverse complement strand
AATAACAATGATATTTTCCTAGCTCAACCTCAAACTTTATGAACTGGCTTTTGCTTACTTTATATCAAAACAGGTTTACTGTTCACTGAAGTAAAATTCTTGTTAAAACACTGAAACAATAATTCAAAAGCCATTATATGAAACTTTCACAGCAACTCTTCATTTTGTTATTGTTGTCGTATGAAGAGATATGTTTAAAACTCATTAAAACTTTTGAACTAAACTAGACTTTTAAAATATAATAAAATGAGCAAATTACAGAGAAGAGAAATGAAAATGTGAAAAACTGATAATGTTAAAAAGAATTACAAAATGAAATATATATATATGTATATAACAACATGGGTCATCTATAAATAAAAAGATTCTTATAAATTCTGCACTGTACAAAAATGAGGGTGAATCTGCATAACAGTAATGGGTAGCAAGTAGTCAGTCTGCAATGAGAGCAACGTTTCTACTACAAGGCTCCTTAGAAGTCGCCTATTACTACCTTCCGCAACTTGCTTTTCCATCACCACCTCGTGCTGCTAGCTCCAAGAGGGGTTGTAGCCCTGCCAGTTATTGCCCGGTGCAAGGAATATTCTGTTATTCCCATAAAAGAAACTGATTACTCCTTTGTAGCCTGTTCGTGGTACTCCCGCCTGGAAAGAAAATAAAATCTTATCCAAAAAAGGATAATGGATCCAAACAATATATTTACTGAGAAAAAGGAAGGAAAGGAGAGAGGGAAGGGAGAGGGAGAAGGAGAGGGAGGAGGAGCAAGAGAAAGAGAGATAGAAAGAGAGAGAGGGATAGAAAGAGAGATAGAAAGAGAGAAAGATAGAAAGAGAGAGAGAAAGAAAGAAAAAGAAAGAAAGAGAGAGAGAGAGAGAGAGAGAGAGAGAGAGAGAGAGAGAGAGAGAGAGAGAGAGAGAGAGAGAGAGAGAGAGAGAGAGAGAGAGAGAGAGAGAGAGAGAGAGAGAGAGAGAGAGAGAGAGAGAGAGAGAGAGGAGAAGAGAGAGAGAGAGAGAGAGAGAGGAGAGAGAGAGAGAGAGAGAGAGAGAGAGAGAGGAGAGAGAGAGAGAGAGAGAGAGAGAGAGAGAGCGAGAGGAAAGAGAGAGAGAAGAGAGAGAGAGAAGAGAGAGAGAGAAAGAGAGAGGAAGAGAGAAAGAGAAGAGAGAAAAGAAGAGAGAGAAAGAGAGAGGAGAGAGAAGAGAAGAGAAGAGAATCAGAGAGAGGAGAGAGAGACTGAGAGAAGAGAGAGAGAGAGAAGAGAGAGAGAAAGAGAGATAGAAGAAGAGAGAGAGAGAGAAAGAGAGAGGGAAAAGAGAGAGAGAGAGAGAGAGGAACAAGAGAGAGAGAGAGTGAAAAGAAGAGAAAGAGAGAGAGAGAGAGAGAGAGAGAGAGAGAGAGAGAGAGAGAGTGAGAGAGAAGAAGAGAGAGAGAGAGAGAAGAAGAGAGAGAGAGAGAGAGGAGAGAGAGAGAGAGAGAGAGAGAGAGAGAGAGAAGGAGAGAGAGAGAGAGAGAGAGAGAGAGAGAGAGAGAGAGAGAGAGAGAGAGAGAGAGAGAGAGAGAGAAGAGAGAGAGAGAGAAGAGAGAGAGAGAGAGAGAAGAGAGAGAGAGAGAGAAAGAGAGAGAGAGAGGGGGAAGAGAGAAGAGAGAGAGAGAGAGAGAGATCTGAGAGAAAGAGAAGAGAGAGAGAGAGAGAGAGAGAGAGAGAGAGAGAGAGAGAGAGAGAGAGAGAGAGAGAGAGAGAGAGAGAGGGGGGGGGGTGAGGGTATAGTCAGACCGACACATATATTAAAAAAAAGGAAAAAGCCTGTTGTACTGAGCAATATGATTATATAATATTTAGATTTCCTTTTCTTTACCATGTGTTAAACATTTTCCACTTCATCCAAAATTATGGCAATCACTGCCAATTCTTATTCAGTAAACCTTACCATTTTGGAAATCACTGAATTCACACTGTGTGCATTGACATTACTGAAACGTCATGGTTTACACTTACACTGGACTAACGAGGTACTAAAACACCAATGATGTGTATAAACTAGCCATAAATATCAATGACAGTCAGCTGAATCTCTCAGACTATCATCAACATTATGAAAAGCTATATAGTTAATGTCATAATTAAAGACTAAATGTGTGTTTTTTACCTTGAAGTCGTCCATCAGGCCAAGTGCCTTTGCAGTCCTCTTGAAGACATCTTTTGTGTGATATACAATTTTGTACTTAACACCTTGAGTCAAGCGACCTGACTTGACCTCCGTCAAACTCACCACTTGACTATTCTGCACCTCTTTTTCAAAAGCGGGATCGTACTGTTCCTGAAGAGAGAAAAAAAGGTAAAATATATTCAAACATATTTGACAGACACATGCCTAGTATTAATTTGTCTAATATAATATTATGTTCATATTACCACAATATGTAAATTACAAGTACTTGTTAACAAAAAATACAAACCTGATGTAAATATGAAAGATTCAGTTTAGTAAATGGCACAAACACTTCATTTAAATGTATCTGCTTCAAATGTTTCTCGTAGAACAACCCACTGTAAAAATTGAGAAAGTGATATCACAAACTGGTCAACGTAATATTACAATACTTCATAAAACATGACCAGATACCTCGGCTAATATGAAAATTCTAATAAACAAATATTTCAAATAAACAACCGGTAATGTTGTCTTTTGTCCTGATTGATCAGCTTTTCCTGCCTTTTAGTACACATGCAAACAACCACCATAGTTTGACGTACTTGCTAACTCCCTTTTTACCAAATGTCCGTGTCCTCGAGACTTCGGGTCTGATACAGGCTCTGTTGGCCCTCTGCTCAGGTGCACGCACCCAGTCGTCCCAGTATGACCGAGGCCACTTTGGCCCCAGCTCGTCCCATAATTCTTTTGTCATCATCCACCCAAGTCCAGGGAAGAAGTCTGTTCGGTAGAGTATACTACTTCCATTCTTAACATCCACAAGGCCTGCCTTTCCTGTTTGGAAAATAGAATGATAATGCTATTAGAATCTTGAACATTGAGATCATGCTTTATAAGTGGTATGATAGACATGGGAATTTTTTTTAGTAATAATTACTCAATTTTAGGCAATCACAAAGTAGCAACTGCAAGAGCATTCTTAGGATTCACAAAAAAAATACCTTGTGTCACTGGTCCTATAATCATATGGGATCACACAGCTTAAGCTGTAGTTTCCTTTTGTCCAAACCTATCATATTCATCTATTCATCTCATGGTTTGTAGTCTCTTTACTATCTGACTTACAGACATTTTTTTATTGCTTTATTGTTCTTTCTATCTCTCCATTTTTTATTGCAGAGGTCATTTTTTTTGATGATCCACTATTTGGTAATTATGCCAGCATGAGCCCTACAATTTCTAGAGTGTAAATTTGAGCTCCATAAAAAAAAAAAAAAAAATTGCCTTTGGTGAAGGATAAAAATTGTATATATTTTGCTGCTTGGCAAGTCTTGGACTGTTGTCTTTAGGGGTGTTAACCCTCTCTGGACGGGTGGTACAGCATGTGTACCGCGCATTCAAAAGCCCAGTGGCCGGGTGGCACAGTATTGTGCCAGCCATTCAATTGATTTAGGCCTAATAATTCGAACGCCCCGGCATTTGGACATTCAAGGCTAGAATTCCCCCGTCGGGGATGGGTTAAGTAGGGAAATCACCAAGGCCTAACTTGGTATCCAGCCTGCTGACATGATCAAGCAATAGGAGAGAGAGGGTTACTGCAGTAACATGAAATAAGTGTAATAGGACAACAAATAATACTATTCTCTAAGTTCCCTGATCTGGCATAAAAAAAAATGGAAAACCAAAATTTTCATTTAAAAAAATCATAAGTACAAATGTCTTGAATATGTAACGTTTCACTAAACTAAACTGTATATGTTATATATAGTACTTAATCCAGTAGATATAGATGACATAATAAATTTGGCAAGATCTGGGTGACGTGAATGTATAGTGGGTAAATCTATCTTTTTACACTTTAGAGTGTTTCTATTATTGTTAATTAAATTACAATAAAAGTAACAGTTATATTTATAGACAAATGGTAAAAGTCATCACTATAACTATCATGATTACCATAATATTCCCAAGAATTGTAAATTTCAAAATCACAACCATGGCAGGCATCAGCCACTCCTAGCACCAGCACGAAAGAAAGCTTTGAAGGATGCCCAACCACAGTGTCTATCAAAGAGCAATAAAATGTAGCAAGATACAGCTCATACAGCTCTAAAGTACCAGTGGTACAGAGTGTACAGTAAAATGAGAGAAGGAAGGTGGCTGCAATGTTTCCCTATGCCAGTATGGCAGCTTTGTGCTGTAGCACTCACAGCTGTAAGCACAAGTTGCTTTCCTCTTCTCCAGCTCTTCCTGTTATTATTGTCATTGCTTTTTAGCCTCCCATAAAATTGAAATATATCCACCAGAGTGAGTGTAAAGAACATAATTAGCTGATGTGGTCTATATACTAGTATCATAAGGAGTAACTGAAAGAGAGTACAAAGGGCCTCGGAATGTCATGTGCTGTTCCCTCATTCTGAAAAAAATCTGTCTGGTATGCAGCACTGGTTGCACTAGTGCCTAGCTTGTAGCCAAAAACGCAAATATATACCCTTAACCCATTCACGATGGGGGCATTCCAGCCTTGCATGTCACAATGCCGGCATTTCGAATAACCTTAGCTGCTAAATCTGTTTAAATATACCGTCCCATATCACGTCCCCTACCGAACAGCCTATATATGTGCGCGGATATAACAATGTTCGGTTAATCCCTAAAGATTGATGCCACACCTTTCACCAATGAGCAATAAAAATATATGATTATATAATCCCCTTCACCCCAAATCCTAAATTGTCCAGGACACTTTGCATGATTACTCGCATAATTGACTTACCATTGTCATTCCATGCAGACACACACCACAGCGTTGGGTCTGATCTCAAGATTGGGTAAGTTGCAGAGAAATACTCGTAGAAATCGGGAGCAACATCCAAGTCATCTGAAGTCATAAAATGTCTAAATAATTTGTCCTTAATTCATCACTAGCATTGAATATGCTAATATTATAAGCATTCAAATAGAACATTTTAAAAAATCATTCAATTCTTCTTTCTTACATAGTGTAACTATTTATACATATACATAAAACATCAATCTGTATATCTATAAATCAACAAGCACACATACCTTCTACTATAATTACAGCTTCATACTTAAACTTCTGAAATATTTGGTTGAGTGCCCATTTGTAGTGCCGTGCGATTAGGAAATAACCCTTGAATTTCCTCTCTTTCAAGGGCACTTCAATGTCACTCAGATCTGGTTGCTATATCAACAGAACAGAAATATTAACACTAGTTCAAAGGTAAGACATGGAACAAATATATCTATCATCTTTTTTATTTGCTTAGTTTATTTCTTACTGCAAATGTGGATAAGAAAAAGTTAGAAGCTGTTGCAATGACATTTCTATCAGAGATTAGAAGTCAAAAGATGAATTATGAATATCAGAGTCTGACCTGGATCAACGAGAGCTGATCTCCGTACGACTCTATAGTCTCTCTTGTGGGTTTGTGACCACAGTCTTGCGAGACGATGATTGGGAATCTCTCTTGATCTGGCCGGTACTTTAGCAGCAAGTCTATGGATCTTCTTACAGCTGCTTCGCGATTACAGGCAATGAGAAGAATAGGAAGTACTGGCCCATCCTTTATCAATCTGACTTGATCCTGTGTAAAGAGAGACTCATTAGTTAAAGTATTAGAGAAAAAATGAGAAGTGTGGAGGTCCTGCATATCAATTACATTGGGTCATTTCTGATCACTTACCATTAAGAACAACAAAATGAAAGGCTTTCATCCCTTTTAGGAGCAACACTACTTCCAGCCTTTTTGACCAGTCTTACTTCAATGCTTGCCAATAAACAATATGTACAACACAAAAATGATCCAGAACATGAAACATCACATAAATCTTAAACAATTTCAATAAACAAGACACTCCCCTAGACCCATATCAAATTCAACATTCTACCAATTAACTTCTAACTTCTAACCTCCTCATTACTAACATGTTGGTCTTCCTGCTGCTGTCGCTGTAGTCCCCGCAACTTCTCTAGGAGTGAGCTGTAGAACTTTGACTGCTTGCTCAGCTCATCCTCGAGTTTGTCTAGCTGCTGGTTGATGTTATGTGACTTCTGTAATAAAGTGTTACATTTTGGGGAGGGGCTTTTAAAATCTATAACTGTATTCATTCATCTAGTTTTTACCGTAAAGGGTAAAAAAGAGAACTGCATCAACATTCTTCTATTCATACACAAAACACATACCCACAAATACACATATATGATGGTTGAATATGCAAATTTCATTCACATGTATTACCTTGGACTATATAAAAAAAAAACTGTTCCTTTATCTAACCTCAACAAAAAAGGTAGTAGTTAATGTGATTTCTTACATACCTTCCTCTTCCTCACCCTCTCTCTCTCTTTCTTTTCTTCTCTCCGTCTCTCTCTCTCTCTCTCTCTCTCTTCTCTCTCTCTCTTCTCTCTCTCTCTTCTCTCTCTCTCTTCTCTCTCTCTCTTCTCTCTCTCTCTTCTCTCTCTCCTCTTCCTCCTCTCTCTCTCTCTTCTCTCTCTCTTCTCTCTCTCTCTTTCTTCTCCTCTCTTTCTCTCTCTTTCCTTCTCCTCTCCATCTCCTTCTCCTTCTCATTCTCCCTCACTCTCTCTCTCCTCTCTCTCCCCTCGCTCTCTCTCTCTATTTCCCTTCTCTCCTCTCCCCTTCTCTCCTCTCCTCGTCTCTCCTCTCTCTCCTTCTCTCTCTCCTCTCCTCTCCCTTCTCCTCCTCTCCCTCCTCTCTTCCTCTCCCTCTCTCCCTCTCTCTCCCTCTCCCTCTCCCTCTCCTTCTCTCACTCTCTCTCTCTCTCTCTCTCCTCTCCTCTCTCTCCCTCTCTCTCTCTCCCTCTCCCTCTCTCTCCTCTCCTTCCCTCTCCCTCTCCTCTCTCTCTCTCCCTCTCCTCTCCCCTCTCCCTCCTCTCCCTCTCCTCTCCCCTTCCCTCTCTCTCCTCTCCCTCTCTCTCCCTCTCTCCCCCCCTCTCCCTCTCCCTCTCCCTCTCCCTCTCTCTCCCCCTCCCCCTCTCTCTCTCTCCCCCCCCCCCTCCCCCCCCCCTCTCCCCTCTCCTCTCTCTCCCCTTCTCCTTCTCCCTCCTCCCTCTCCCTCTCCCTCTCCCCTTCTCCTTCTCCC
Source organism: Penaeus japonicus (assembly GCF_977035675.1). Lineage (NCBI taxonomy): Eukaryota > Metazoa > Arthropoda > Malacostraca > Decapoda > Penaeidae > Penaeus > Penaeus japonicus. The sequence goes on along the minus strand of NW_028234415.1, from coordinate 22,445,023 downwards.
TCTCCCTCTCTCTCCCTCTCCCTCTCCCTCCCTCTCCCTCTCCCTCCCTCTCTTTCTCCCCTTCTCTCTCCCTCTCCCTCTCTCTCCCTTTCCCTCCCTCTCTTTCTCCCCTTCTCTCTCCCTCTCCCTCTCTCTCCCTTTCCCTCCCTCTCTTTCTCCCCTTCTCTCTCCCTCTCCCTCTCTCTCCCTTTCCCTCCCTCTCCCTTCCTCTCTCCCTCTCCCTC
>NW_028234415.1:22424799-22429799 GCF_977035675.1 Penaeus japonicus | reverse complement strand
TTTGTTTTAGATCATATTGTTATTGAAGGAAAAAGAAGATAGAGTAAAAAAAAAAAATAATGAATAAAAAAATAAAAAAATATACACACACACAAACACACACACACACACACACACACACACACACACACACACACACACACACACACACACATATATATATATATATATATATATATATATATATATATATATATATATATATATATATATATATATATATATATATACAAAAACTCTTTCTCTCTCTCTCTCTCTTCTCTCTCTCTCTCTCTCTCTCTCTCTCTCTCTCTCTCTCTCTCTCTCTTCTTTCTCTTCTTCTCTCTCTCTCTCTTCTTTCTCTTCTTCTCTCTCTCTTCTTTCTCTTCTTCTCTCTCTCTTCTTTCTCTTCTTCTCTCTCTCTCTCTCTTTCTCTCTCTCTCTTCTCTCTTTCTCTCTTTTCTCTCTCTCTCTCTCTCTTTTCTCTCTCTCTCTCTCTCTCTCTCTCTCTCTCTCTCTCTCTCTCTCTCTCTCTCTCTCTCTCTCTCTCTCTCTCTCTCTCTCTCTCTCTCTCTCTTAATCTATCTATCTATCTATCTATCTTTATCTTCTCTCTCTCTCTCTCTTTTATCTATCAATCTATCTATCTATTTTTATCTCCTCTCTCTCTCTCTCTCTTTATCTATCTATCTATCTGTCAATCTCTATCTCTCCTCTCTCTCTCTCTCTCTCTCACTCACTCACTCACTCTCTCTCTCTCTCTCTCTCTCTCTCTCTCTCTCTCTCTCTCTCTCTCTCTCTCTCTCTCTGTGTGTGTGTGTGTGTGTGTGTGTGTGTGTGGGTGTGGGTGTGTGTGTGTGTCTTGTCAGGTTTCTGATACACTTGTTTGTGGCAGTAAGTAAGTATTGCGTAATTCAGGGATATAAACTTTAGAGATGGCTTGTCTAACATGATTAGATTCGATCTGTATGGTGCAGCGAAGAGCAGGACGCAAGTAAAATCCTGCTCAGGCTACCATAGTCTCAGCAGAAGGGAAGTCACAATCCTATATACATAGTTGTCAATTACAATTATGTAATTGATGTAAAGTATTTGTACTTCTTCAAAATTTCCACTCCCTGACCATTTCTAAACACCCATGCAGCTTGTTCGGAGAGTTCACCTATCTCTGAGTTTCTGTAAATCTGAAGCATGGGACACTGTAAGATATAGTGTAATAAGGTGTGTGACCTTGGTGACCTACACACCCTGCATTCTTTTTCCTGTTCACCTGTCGAGACAGTAACTCATTCGGCACTCGTTAACAATGTGCTTAAACACAGGGCCCTTGCTATTGAGTCCAACGCTCACTTTTATGAAGAGTTTTGTTCTTTTTAAGCGCCATCAATATTGTCCGTAACTCTGCCATTGTCGATGATATATTATTACTCAGACTTATCCCACTTTTTCTGGTGACTACGCCACTCGCAGTGAACTATCTAATGATAACCCCATATCCTGCTCTGCCATCCTTCAAAATTGATCTATCGCAGTAGACATGAGCTATATCAAATCCTGTTAGATTTTTAAAAATCTTATAACCATATTCTGCTTTAAGTTAACTTAGTTCACACAGCCTTTTATACATGCAAAGGGGATCTATATCTACATTAATCTCCTGATATATCTCACTAACTTCTCTCCGATGTTCCCTACAAATCTGATGGCTACTATAACATCAATCTCACTTACTCAATGTGCAATACTTTGCAATCCTGTCTCTGTTCGCGTTATGTATATTCTAGCATTCTTTTGACATCCGAGGATAATGCGCATAACTTCACTCTGCATGGTTTCAAGTCTTCGGAGCCTCCCCTGAAAAGCTGTAGAAAGTGCTGGTGCTACATAATCCAGAGAGAGAGAGAGAGAGAGAGAGAGAGAGAGAGAGAGAGAGAGAGAGAGAGAGAGAGAGAGAGAGAGAGAGAGAGAGAGAGAGAGAGAGAGAGAGAGAGAGAAAGAGGGAGAAGAAAGAGAGAGAGAGAGAGAAGAAAGAGAGAGAGAGAGAGAGAGAGAGATTGATTTGATTTTGATATGTTTATTCATACTATATATATATTGTATACACGTGAATAGGCATAGGAACTATGCCTAAATGATTTGTACAGTTCATGTTAGATTCTGAGACATACATTGTTGGTAAAGCAGATATTACTGTGACCCTGTCAATCAATAAGCTAGGGCAAATCTATACATAAGACATAGTAGTGCATGTATATCACTCTAGTGAGACCTTGCAATTTTATCTATTACAAGCAAAGTCCTTGTGTTTACGTAATATATCTGATAAAATGACGTCCTCTATAAAGGATGTTGCAATACTGTACAATGTTTTACGTTCAATCCTTTTGCGAAATTCCTCAATTAGAGGACATATCATTACATAGTGGTCAAGGGTGTGTGAATAGGGTTGACTGCATAACTTACATTCAGTTCCCTCAGCATTGTTTGAAACACTAGAGAGAGAGAGAGAGAGAGAGAGAGAGAGAGAGAGAGAGAGAGAGAGAGAGAGAGAGAGATGGATAGAGATATACAGTCAGATGAATTGAGAGAGACAGAAAGAGAGAGAGAAGAGAGAAAGAGAGAGAGAGATGGACAGAGATATACAGTCAGATGAATTGAGAGAGACAGAAAGAGAGAGAAGAGAGATAGAGAGAGAGAAAGAGAGAGATGGACAGAGGTATACAGTCAGATGAATTGACAGTCAGATGAATTGAGAGAGAGAGAGAGATGGACAGAGATATACAGTCAGATGAATTGAGATAGACAGAAAGAGAGAGAGAGAGAGAGAGAGAGAGAGAGAGAGAGAGAGAGAGAGAGAGAGAGAGATGGACAGATATACAGTCAGAAAAATTGAGAGACAGAAAGAGAGAGAGAGAGGATAAAACACTCCAGTAAGAGGGAGAGAGAGAGAGAGGAAAAACAGAGAGATAGAGATAGAGAGAGAGAGAGGAAAAACAGAGAGAGAGAGAGAGAGAGAGAGAGAGAGAGAGAGAGAGAGAGAGAGAGAGAGAGAGAGAGAGAGAGAGAGAGAGAGAGAGAGAGAGAGAGAGAGAGAGAGAGAGAGAGAGAGAGAGAGAGAGAGAGAGAGAGAGGAAATAACACTCCAGCAGCCACCAATAAAATACATCACTCCAGTTCATTATAACAGTTGTGGCAATCTATTCAGTCGACAAAAAACATGAACGATCTGAGTCAAAGTGACACATCCTTCAGAAGTCGGAAAATCTGGGCACAGTAATCTCGAGCAAGGCCTTCGGTCTAGGACTTCGTAGAAAAGTCAAGTCGAAAAGTGTAGTGTGTGTGATATTCCATGGCTGCATTTTTTAAGTTGCATTGGAGTCGTATCCCCACTAGTGAGGAATCAGAGAAAACGTTTTGGTGTGGTGGACTAAAATAAATTATATAGCTTTTATGTTTACTACCCTGGCAACGAAATTTCTGAATTTAATTTTGCTTGAAACTCCAATTTGACTATTCTGTACTTTACAGCTCTCGCCAAAGCTTTCAGTAATTTCTGTAATGCAATATTACTTTCATATTACTATCACCATCATGAATACTGTCATTATCGTTATTGTAATTATTTTTATGATTACTATCAATATCGCTCATCATTTCTTTTATTATCCTCGTTACTACTGTTACGCCAGCGGGTCTTTGTTTGTCTCTGTGCAACCTTGTATGAACATGGATAACATCCTGGAAGCTGGACAAACATGGCACAAGGGTCAGGGCGAGATAACCGAAGGGACAAAGCCGCAGGACATAGGCTTTTTGGTGCTCGTGTTGGGTGCATTCCTGAGAACATGTACCAGGACCTGCCCCTTGTCATCTGGATTACCTTGTGTAAGACAATTGTAATGTGATTTACCTGTAATGTGCCCGAGGATTATAGTGTAGTGTGCGTGTCACCCTGTATTGTGCCCATGGTATAATCTTAAGTGATTGAAACTGTTTATTAATGAATAAGGACTGACGTTATTGTGTATTTTCTTAGTGACCTGCCTCGTCTCTCGGTGTGTCCCCTTGGCGATCTCCTGCTGGGCCGCTGTGTTTAAGAATGCCACCTGCTTGCCCTGCCTGGTGTTGGTGGGTAGTAGGGGGTGGGGGTGTTATCATTACCACCTATTCTTATTATCATTAGTATCATTATGATAATCAATATTATCATCATTATCACGAATGTATTATTATTCTAATCATCATTATCATCACCATCATTACCGGCAGCAGTATTATCATAATCACTCATTATCAATATCTTTGTCATTACCATCATCATTATTTTCATTACTAATATGATTGTTGCATTCACTATAATTGCAATCATCATCAAACTTATCATTATTGTTAATATCGTCATTGTTTTTATTGTTGTTATCGTCATTAATATACACTGTTATCATTGTTATGAACATTATCATAACAATTAATATTATCATTATCATTATTATCACTGTCATTAGAACTATTGGTATTATCACAATCATCAATATCATTATTGTTGTAATTATCAGTATTATGTTTTATTGTTATTAATACTGCTAGTATTATCGTTATCCTTGTTAATATTGTTGACAATATCACCATTATCATCATAGTCGTTATTACTATTATTATAATTACTGTTGATATTACTATGAACATTATTATCACGATCGCTATATCCATTATCATTATCACCATCATTCTATTAGCCTTATCATTATCAATATCAGTACTGTTATTATACTCACGTCATTATCATCACCAACTCATTATCACTACCATTGTTATCATTATCAGTTTTTTTATGACATTATTATTAGTTAATACCAATATTGCAATTATCGTTATAATCATTTGACAATAAATATCTTCGTTATTATATCACTAGCATTAAGTCCGGAAAAAATAACACGGATATACAAAATACCTTTATTAAAACTTTTGCATACCTCATATATAAAGATACTTCTGTTATAAAGGCAAATGAATCCATA
>NW_028234415.1:22409799-22414799 GCF_977035675.1 Penaeus japonicus | reverse complement strand
TCTTTACTGCATACATTTGATTTTTCCCTATTCCGAGTCTCCTCTTTGTTGCCTTAAGGCTGGTGTCTGAAAGCAGAGCTTCATTTATTTTTCGTATGTTAAATTTGCGTACATCCTCTTTCTTCTTGTTGTTTATCTTCTTAGTCAGCTCTGTTGATTCTATCTTGTCTCTGATTGATGTTATTTTCATGTCCCTACGCTGTTTCATAAGTTTTTTTTTGTCTCTACCGAAAGCTTACTGAACTTTTTTTTCTCGTCTTTACCCCCTATTTCAAGTGCAACTTCTTTTAATATCTCACTGAATTGGTCGTTCATTTGGTCTATGTCAAGATCTTCGAGAGCTGAGTATTCATTTCGGATCTTAATACTGAATTCCGTCGCCCTATTCTTAATGTTAGTTAGATTAACGAGAGGCTTCTGTATAAGCTTATTTCATTCCCTTATTGCTGTTATTTATAAGTTCACTCATAAACTCAACATGGTGTCACGAAAATACACACATTCATACACATATAAACATACCCACATATACCCTCAACACACACACAGATTTATACATTGAAACAAACACATACATACATAAACACACACATAGACTATCCCCCTCTCTCAGTTTATTACTCTATTTCCACACAAGAACACACCTTAGATCGAATCTAATTTGAAGGGTGACCACCTCGACACAAGTACGTCGTTCTGCGGCTTATTGTTCCTCTTGCCTCTCGTCGACGCAAATCAATAAAGTAGATTTTCTCTACAGTGAAAAGTACCTTTCAAAGTCTATATTGGCTTTACTGTTTCTCTTGTACAAATTATTACTTGTCTATACTCAAGGTAATCATCGTGATACACTCAATTACTTGATGTGTGTGCACAATCGTTATCTACAACGATATTCACTGTCAATTGTGTAACATGTACTCAGTCCTTACCCCATTTTATTTGAAGAAAGACTGCCTTTGGTAAACAGCCTGTTCCCATTTTAAGCGTTTTCATTGTGAATGTGATGGGTCTGTAAGTCGAGTTTCTATCATCATAGAGAACCTCTCAGGAGAAAACACACTTATCCTCCTACATACTCAGACCTGTCAACTAAACAACTCAAGTCACGAAGTCTCCAGCAACATTATTCACCATCTGCATCTTCATCTTCACACACACACACACACACACACACACACACACACACACACACACACACACACACACACACACACACACACACACACACACACACACACACACACACACACACACGTACACACATGTGTACACACACACACTCACACATTCACACACACACAACACACACAGAGTGTTTATGTCGATATCTTTATCTGTGCACATAATTAATTTATCCATTTCATCTAAATATATATTTCAAAAGACTACGTGAAGCACAGGAATATCCATGGAATTATGTTGAGGGTAATAACCAACGACATTTTCTGTTGATGATTTTATCTAAAAAAGATTACAATAGAAAACACAACAATAACATACAAGAATGTAATGGCAGTGCACTTACTTGTTCTGATAGTTTTGCTTAAGAAAATATGCACCTTTAAATTCAGAACGTTCTGTATCAGTACAGTAAAGGAAAGTCAACCTTGTTTAAAAGAGTTGAGTTATTAACATGTTTTTGGGGAGAGGGAGAGGGAGGGAGGAGGAAGAGAGAGAGAGAGAGAGAGAGAGAGAGAGAGAGAGAGAGAGAGAGAGAGAGAGAGAGAGAGAGAGAGGGGGGGAGAGAGGGGGGGGGGGGGGGGAGGAGACAGGACACATTTATCGTGAATAAACGAAAAAAAAACACATGAAAATAAATAACACCATATGACGACAACCTCCAAAACATCAACACTTAAAAAAAAGTTAAAGCATTAAAATGAAATGCAAAAAATGACAAGAAAAAGTCAATGACAAAGCCTCCTTGCCAACCAAAAAACTAAAAAGCAAATCTGCTATTTTTTCCCATAACAGTTTTTCTTCCTCAATTTTCTTATAGTACTTCGTCTATTTTCTTCTCACTTCCATCCTCGTCTTTCAGACATCGAGGACGACCTCTGAAGTGCCTGATTTGCATAAGGGTAGCAAGCGTAGCAGTGAAGGAATAGAAGACTGTATGGACATCTTGTAGGTAGAAGCAGTTTGCGTAAGGGTTTCAACCCCAGTGGAAATCAACTCTATCAAAGAAACAAAATAAACACGTCAAGACTTTTTAAAACGAAAAAAATACACCTGAATGATTGAATAGATAGAATATAGGATTGGTATTTATGCAAAAGTTTTTTTTTTATCTTAATCAAATACAAATTGAAGACAAGATAAATGCCATACATACCCAGCAAAGTGTATTCACAAACGTACAGTATATGTACACGTGTTTCATAACCGTAATCACAATGATATTAGTCGTAATAACTACAAATCCTTGGATCCTACCTGTCACTTGAGAATGCGTTTGATCTCTTGCGTAATTGGAGTATTGATCGCTATGTGGAAGACAAAGATCATGACTCCCTGCATGGAGTTGAGAAATGTGAAGATGATGGCCATTATGTAGGTTTCTGAGAAAGAGAAATGTGGATGACATTATCATAACTTTATCATTGGTGTTATTCTTTTATTATTCTCTTTATTATCATTTTCTGCTCGCTTTTTTTATTATTATTTTCTTTATATGAGAATTAAAGTTTGTATTATGGTTTTGTTACTATCATTGTTGCTTTAATCATTATCATTTTTATTGTTTTGTGGTTGTTATTATTTTGTTGCTACTGAAATTAATTTGGCATTTGAGTTAGCATTATTCCAATCGTTATTATAATTACTTTTGTAATGATCACCTTTGTTTCTATTTAGCTGTAGTTATTGTTTTCAGGGTCAAGAATCAGAATTACAAATGACCTTCATGACATTCAAAAACTTGTCACTAGAACATTTCAGCTCACAACTGACTGTATAACTAGTTCACTCGGACCCCACCTACAGGGTTAGACAGTGTAACCAAAATACTCGAAACCCATCTCTACGACTGGTCAGGGCCACCAACCTTCAATGAAATAGAAGAACCCCGCCATCCAGGTGAGGCAGAGAATAAACACAACAGCTAAGGAACTGCAGACTTTCTTCGCCGGGGACACTGCCTTCCTCTTCTTCTTTTGGCTGTTGCTGCTACGGCTGCTGGTGCTGTTATTGCTGTTGTTTTTGCTGCTCTTGATGGTGTTGTTGTTGCTGCTCTTGATGGTGTTGTTGTTGCTGTTGTTACTGCTGTTGATAAGTGCATTTTCCCGCCAAGCCACTTGCATTGTCATGAAAAAGGCAACGGCGTTTATCTGTTGCAATGATAAAAGGCTTGGATTTAATTACAAATTCTTTGAGGAATCTGTCAATAGAATTCGTTATTTCTCGTTTTTTTTCTCCCATTCTTTATAAAACCATCACTCTACTGGCAATACACAAATACAATAGTAATAGTTGTGGTAATAAAATCATTCATCAAAGCCGTATTTAGATAACTGAAAGGAGTTTGATAGTTTATACAATCAGCCTGAAATTGATTTTCTGGAAGTAATGACAACTATGAAATATGCTGGATTTAATTTTATCACGGCACCAAACAGTTCCTAACGAATGACGGATAAAACTCGGCCAAAACCTGTGCCAACACCTGTAAATCTACAGATGTAATGATGCATATATTCATACTTACCAACATGATAACAGCGAGCGGCACCGCGAAGGTCCATAGAACACCTTTCGGAGACAGCCAACACCTGTAGCGATATTGTATCACCTAAGTTTATTCATCTATTTGTTTACTCTTACATAAACAGCTACTTATATTTCTCATATCTTTAAAAAAAACCCGAGCATCTTGTTGATTATATTTTCAGTTTCTTTTAATATAAGTTTATCAGTTACTTTTCGCCCATTTTCTATACTTAGAGATACTCACGCTTTCCGGGTAGCATACGCATCGGTGTGTGAGAGTGCCAATGTAAGAGAGACGTATGAGAAAGGAGCCAAATAACCTACAAACCGGTAATACTTTAGCAGTGACTGTTTCGTCTCCCACACCTACAGAAAAACAAGAAACATTTTTTTCTATATTAGAAGCACGTAAATGGAATAATATAAATAAATCAAAGCACTAGATCATATTTTCTCATGAAAAGACGAAATGGAACATAGCTAGTCAGATGTAGAGAGTGAAATGATTTTCCTATTTAAAGAGTAATTTAGTATTACACAGGATCTTTTTAATACATTAGCTAAGGGGGAGGGGGCTTGTTACGATTTCTTTTTTCCCATTATCCCCTTGGTCAGTAAATTTGACTCTCTAGGATTTTTTTAAATTCAGATATTTTACTCGCATTATTCTGATGATCATTTGTTTGCTCTCTTTTCATTCTATCAATTAGTTCCCAATCTCCAACTTAAAACGTTATTGTAATCGTAGCTCGGTAACTATGGAATTAAAATTGTGGTCATCATAATACATAAATATTTTACAAAAAGACCCTGATCTCAAAATATTACGATTTAGTCCCCTGCACTATGGTGGATGCATTTGATTTCATCTTTGTAAACACAACCCTATTTGTGTTTGTGTTGATTTTCCTTCCGCCCATAATGCTCTCGAGGCTCAGCCCTTTCCACCTTAATGAGACTCAAAAAGCTATGAAACACACCTGACAAAGAAGCAAGTTCCATGAATTAAAATAGGAACACAGCGAAACAAAAATATGATAGAAACCATCAAGTTACCACCCTTTCATCACTTGTCCATCACTGGCCTCAGGCCCTTCATCCTCACCTTAGCGAAGCTGATGTACATGTGGAAAGCCTCGATGGCACTCCACGTGAAAGTCGCCAAGAAGAAATAGTGGAGGAGAACCGCCACCGTCTTGCAAGCGGTCGTGTCTTCCGTTGCATCCAGGCCACCCAAGAGCACCAACTCTGCAAACATGAGACTTCCGCAGAGGTTGGCATGGACGCTG
>NW_028234415.1:22402299-22404799 GCF_977035675.1 Penaeus japonicus | reverse complement strand
AGTATAGAGTCAGGATTAATTGATCTCACCTATTTACCTAATTGTTTATTTTTTTGCAAGAAAATAAGTTCTCTAATTTTGTTAGTAACATTATAATAGTAGTAATAGTAATGATATATTGGACAATTTAGTTCGGAAATATTTCATACTTTTGAAAATCATTTAGGGAATTTTCTACTGACAGCTACTGAGTGCTATGCTCACTATGGAACACACACCAAAAAGACGCACACATGTACTATCTCGGAGAATAATACAGTACACAACATACCTGTAGCTTCATGTAGTGTTGGATCAACCTGTCTTGCACTCTTGATTCTGTGGCGACTGCAAGGGATCGAGTTATGCTCTGAGAAGGACCGGAGAGAGGGTTAGCATGTTAATCACTATCCTTTCATTCTTGAACTATTGAAAATTCTTTGATTTGTTTCTGCCTCTATTTCTTGTCTCATGTGATGTGTTGTCTCTGTGGCGTATCTTGTTTTCATTATTGTTTATTGTTTATACTCTCTCTCGCTCGCTCTCTGTCTTTCAATCATTATTCTCAGAAAAAAACTGTTTTGACTCACCTCTGTATATGTTTAACATTTTTTCATCGTCGATACTTTCAACATAGTCAAAAGCCGTCATCCCTGCGAATACAAAAATCCTATTAGATTTCTTTTCCATATCATTAAATAATATGTGTTCATATCCATGTTAAACTATATATGTAGACGATTGATCAAATTCAAAAGCAGATTTTAAAAAATGAAGCATTAGTTGTCTTTTTATGTGTGTATAAAAATCTAGAGATATTTTTTTTCCATGATTTCCCCTTTCAATCCAAATACAGATGAATACAGAAAAAAATAACAGAACTTATTTATAATCATATTTTCAGATCAAAAAGATCGATCAGGTCATAAGAAGACTACAGGACTGCAAACTTCATCGTTGTTTTATTCACGGTCTTCATTTTTATACGTCAAACAGATTGATCAGGTCATAAGAACATCAAGGATTCTCACCCTTATTATCAGTAAGTCTTAGATCGGGGCAATATGACAGTAGCACCAAGGCAACATCGTGGAAATGCTGAATGGTCGCCAGCTGGACTGGTGTACTTCCTGGGGGTGACAAGATGAAGACGAGGTATTATGATGAATACAGTTGACGAAGAAGTTAAAGTTGTGAAAACTGTTGTGGAGGGAGCTATGACTGGAACTGATATTGTGATTAAAAACAATGATAGATAGTGTTGATATTGTGAATGAAAACTGTTGCGAATGGAGCTGTAAACGGACTCCAGATTACGAATGGAGTTGCGATTGTAAATCAAAATGGAGTGAACATTGGGAAAGAAAATTATAGTTTGAGTTGAGATTGCAAATGAAACCTGTTATAAATGCAAATTGTAAATAAAGATTTGGGTGAATGGAGCTAGAAATTGTAAATGAAAACTGTTGTAAATAGAACTGAAAATCTGAATGAAGTTGTGAATGCCGTTGAGTTATGAATGAAAACTTGTGAATTAAGTTTTGAACCGACTTGATATTCTGAATGAGTGTTGTGAATGCAGTTGACATCGTGAATATATACCGTTGTGATTGAAGTTGAAATTGCGAATGGATTTGTGATTGGAGTTCAAACTGAGAACGAAAACTTGTCAATAGAGTGGAAACTGTGAATGAAAAAAAATGTTAATAGAGTTAAAACTGTGAAGGAAAACTGTTACAAATGAAGTTGAAATTGCGAGTGTAGATATGAACAGAATTGAAATTTAGAACAGGAATTATCATGCAAAGAGCTGATATTATGAATATCGTTGTGAATGGAGTTGGAATCGTGATTGAAAACTGTTTGAATGAGTTGTAAGCTTGGATGAAAACTATTGTGACTTTGTTGAGATAATTAGATAATTAGTAATGGCGGTATAAACATAATTACTATAGCACAAGTGCTACTAATTCTCCTATTGCTAATATCAATAAAGCGGTATTTATACACCAAATGATCAATAGAACTGTCTGTATAATTATTGTTTTATATTTCATACTGTATCCACCTACTGTTACTACCGAAAATAAAACTGTAGTAATAGATACGATGTTATTAATGATAATGGATGATAATAACAATTGTGATTATGATGAATGATCGTAATGATAAAGGTAATACTATATACACCAACAATAGTAGTGATGCTGATGGTGGATGTGATGATGGTGATGATGATGGTGATGATGATGATGGTGGTGATGATGATGGTGATGATGATAACAGAAATACTGATAAAAAACAAAAAAGGGAAAACAACATCAACTACCACACATCACAAACAAACAACAAAACAAAACAACCGGAACCCCCAGTCATACACAGTGTGTCGCAAGCTTGAACAAGAAAAGGAAAAATCACAGACAACACCCACCGTAATTATCTTTGGCATTAACGTTGGCTCCAGCTATAAGGAGACTCTGCGCTTCCCTTTTCTTTCCGCTCCACACTGCCAGGTGGA
>NW_028234415.1:22384799-22392299 GCF_977035675.1 Penaeus japonicus | reverse complement strand
ACGTCACGGAAAAAAAAACAAATTATATACCACTTCATTTCCTACACCATACTTCTGTAAATGTTTATTATAAAATAATCGTATTCAAATATGGTTATAGTTTTATTTTGACCTTTTCAAATATAGATCAAATGACTAAGATGAACCACAGGAGTTGAAGCACCTGTAGGCCTATACTTAAGGACTGCTAATTGCAACAGATTCTACCAAATACACCGTTTACTTACGCTTGCTTACACGACCACTAATTGTCGGAATCGCAAACTTAAGGTACCCTAGCCTGAAGTCTTCAATAGTTAATAAAGATTTGTCTAATTTTTAGCGCGTATTCAAAGAGCAAGAAAACCTAACATTGCCGTTCGTATTCTTTGTCATCACGGCTATTGTTTGACACCGCCCACCTGTTTTCAATGTCCGTGTTTGATATTTGAAATCGAAATCCGTGAACCCCAGCATCAATCGCTGCTAACCTCATGGCATTACCGTGAATAACGCGTAAAAAAGTGGCCGTTAAAGTCAGCCAACCAAGCGAAGCCAAAGGAGAGAGAGAGAGAGAGAGAGAGGGAGGGGGAGAGAGAGAGAGAGAGAGAGAGAGAGAGAGAGAGAGAGAGAGAGAGAGAGAGAGAGAGAGAGAGAGAGAGAGAGAGAGAGAGAGAGAATGCGAATAACAGCCATTTAATGTCCTATATGATTTGCTTTTAAGATTCATTTACACATGGGTCCACAAGCGCCGCTTAGCAGATCTACCTACCTTTACCTTTTGATTGTATTCGCTAAAGTGTTCTCATTTTACTATTTCTATAAACGTTATAATAACATTAACAACATCCACGACTTTTATTATGTTCACTGCGAAAAAAAAGCTAGTAGAAAGGTTTTTACCATAAATTCAAGAAATGGGATAGCAGGTGAGGTCAGGTAGACCTGCTAATTGACTTTTTGATGACTAAGTGCTTATGCAATCATCTATTTGTAAAATAATAGAGTATAAAAACACAATGGGCAGTGATTTCGCCGGCGTCAATAGGCTTATTAATGTTTTTCATCTTTATTTGAATTTATTCCAATAAAACGACAAGAAAGAGAAGGAGAGAAAGAGAGAGAGAGAGAGAGAGAGAGAGAGAGAGAGAGAAAGTGGGGTTAGACATTATTGAACTATCTGTCTACTTGTTTCTCTCTCTCTGTAAGGTTATCCCCTCGGCATACAGTTGTTGCATGTGCGTGTATGTGTATGTCATATGTAAAACTAAAATGATGAAATAATGTCAAGAACAAGATGCTCAACGAACAAAAAAAAAACGTTGTGCAGGAGGTGTCCATGGCGATGCACGAAGCAGTTCTCCAGTTAGCGTAATGACAGCCAGTGGAAGATGCAGAAAACGGGAATAGGGAGGGAAGGCATCATTGGAAAGACGTTTCTTATATGAACCTTTTTTTTCTAAATGTTGCCGATGACGTAACTCTTACTTTACTTACTTATTCTAATAACGATAGAATTTCACATACAATAGTTTCATTTTTGTATGCACGTAAGAAGGATCTTCAAGTGTTGACCCGACTCACCTCTCAAACATGTTGGTAATATCATTCGCATTTTATTTCCCTTCTCACCACCCTAAGCCGCACGACAAGGAAAGCCGTCTAGCTTCATTTATTTATTTACCACATCCGTACGTTCATAATTTCAAAATTCATCACGCAAAGACAATCCAGCCAAGTGTACATAATAACCGAAGAAATGAAAATACGAATTGATTAATAATGAGATAAATTATTAATGATTAGATAAACAACCGACCATGTTGCCCCACACAATCAAAGATGAGACGAAGAAGTGGGATGAGGGAGGCGTAACTTTCACTGAGCTCCAGTGTCTTTGTTTCAGCCTCTGCAAACAACGGGTATGGAAAAGCAAGGTAACGGTTACCATTTAATCTAGAGCAAGGCTGACACTCTACCGTGCGCTGTTTTACTCTATATTTCCTAGTGTTTCTAGTACTTTTCCATCACCTACTAAGTCGCCAGTGATGTACACTGAGAAACGAGGATGCAAAGAGGAAGACAACATGAATATCTCTTCGGACAGGACAAGCCCATGTTTTCTGCAGGTAGAAAAAATGTCTGCTTAGATCATCGTCGACTTCAGAATTTAGTGTTCACGGAGTATTTTCTTTTTTTATTCTTGAAGTAGATTCTAATAGATTCTGGTCAGTAAAGCTGCCAATAAAATAGGATTCTTCATTAGGTGACGCTTTTCCCTTTCAGTTTATGATTTATAAAGAATAATAAGTTTATAATAAAGAGTGCACCATGCGACCTCGACACATGACTCTCTCACTTCAGGTTTCGAGCAAGAAGGGTTCAAGCATCTTCTTTTTCGTCTCCTTCTCTTTCTTCTTCAGCTTCTCCTCCCTCTCCCACCTCCTCATCCCTCCTCCGCCACACCCCTCCTTTTCCTCCTCCTCCTCCTCCTCCTTCCACCCCCACCCCTCCTGTTTCCCCTCTCCCCATGACAGGAACGTGACCAGCCAGGGTCGACCAGGGAAGGGCTCAGGAGAGGAACTCAAGTAGGAGCAAGTTCTGGTAAACCCTTCTGCATATTTTCCTCGGCACATGCACGCGATGCAGGATGCACATATTTATTGTCCTTGTGTGCAACAAGCCTGTAATTTTCCGTAGTAACAGTATACATCCACAATCGAAGATATATAAATAATAAATCAATTATTCTTTCGACACAACTCCCAATCAGGAAAATAAATCTTAGTTTCAATATAAGTGATGTATGAACTCACACAGACCTTTGAAGACAGTATATGTCAGCATGACCTTTTTGATGGGGTGCGGATATTGTGTATTGCTTATCATTATCATTCTCTCTCTCTCTCTCTCTCTCTCTCTCTCTCTCTCTCTCTCTCTCTCTCTCCCTCCCTCTCTCTCTCTCTCTCTTTCGTCTTCTCCCCCCTCCTCTCTCTCTCTCTCTCTCTCTTTCTCTCTCTCTCTGCTGTCTCCATTTCAAAGCCGTATTTCGCATATCAGATACATTTGAACATAACGGATACTATTTGTTCTACTCTATAATCGTTCTGCTCCTCACATTTAGTAATAAATCCCGAATAGTAGAATACACATATATCTGGGCTACTTGTCCCCTGCATCATCTTCCCTGAAGCCTAAATTTTCCACTGTATGCATGGTTGATGATCTGTATTCTATTTTCATTTGATGTGTGCTTGCAACACTCCTACACCACCACACGCCGTCCTTACCCCCCTACCCTATAATCACCACGCTACCAACACTACCATCATTGCCACCACTAACATCATCACTAATGTCATCACCTCTGTATATTCTTATCTCTCTGGTGGTGACGACGGCGTGAAGTGGTGTGGATAGGTCAGTGGTTTTCGGTCTGCGGGCCATGGGCAGTTTCCATGTATTAATTTAGTATAATATTTTTTTCATGGAAAAAAAACGAACAAAATGAAAAATTATGATAATGATAAAAAATAAACACGCACAGACATATATACACACATTCATCTATATATTATATATATATATATAATATATATATATATATATATATATATATATATATATATATAATATATATATATATATATATATATGTATATTATATATATATATATATATGTGTGTGTGTGTGTGTGTGTGTGTGTGTGTGTGTGTGTGTGTGTGTGTGTGTGTGTGTGTGTGTTTCAATAGTTTCAGTAGGTCAGTTTTAACACAGGCCTATATAAACTATCACTATTTACGATTTACATAAAACGACATCAAATTATTCCACCAATAGAGATTATCTTTGACAGCAGGAACTCATTGAAAATTAATGGAAAATTTGAATTCATATCTTATTAGCGGCCTACCGTAAAGCACCTGACAGGCCTACATGACATTTCGTGATAAAGTCAATTTTTACGTAATCCTCGTTGAAAAATATTCGTATGGTTCTACAATTTCAACACTTTCGATTGAAATTCCGTTAGGTATTTTGTAACGCCAGTCCAGAAACCATTGGGCAGTCTGGTTATGCTAATGTTATCGAAATAAGGCTTATTTGTGTATTAATGCATTATCATATTCCGTTCCCATGTCGGTTCTCAAATCGCGAAAACAAGGAAAATACTAGAATCACCACTAAACATATGATTTGACTGCCTGTGTGTGCGCGTAATGTTCTGTGCCAGGAGAGATCTGTAAGCATTAAGCGTATGTGAACTTACATGTGTGCGCAGAAACTCACTCACTCTCTCTCTCTCTCTCTTTCTCTCTTTCTATCTCTATCTGTCTATGTCTCTGTCTTTGTCTCTATATCTATCTATTTTTCTTTCTGTCTTTGTCTCTATGTCTACCTATTTTTCTATCTATCTTCGTCTCTATCTCTATTTTACTTTCTTTCTGTCTTTCTTTTTCACTCTCTCTCTCTCTCTCTCTCTCTCTCTCTCTCTCTCTCTCTCTCTCTCTCTCTCCCTCCCTCTCTCTCTCTCTCTCTCTCATTTACTAATTCACTCATTTACTCATTCACTAACTCAGGCAATCAGCCTCTCAAATGACAATTTTCCAAAATTATATCAATACTTACACCGAAAGAATCAGCTAATGGACCAAAAAAATACGAACCCATCTATCTCCTTAGCTGCAGTTTCACACTTGCATGCACATCATTGGTAGACCACTTTTCAACTTTTCAACAGTACAGACACTCTACAGAATGAGTGATTTGGTTATGATTTAATCTTAAACATCGAGCCTATTGGAAAGACAGCAAGATTAGCCTATTGTTAAATGTTCAGTGCTTACTAGGAATTTCAACCAAAAAATCAAAGAGACTCGTAAAAGCTTTATTAGTCCCGACATTTTATATTTAAAGCAGTGATTTCGTAGTCGCAGGTGCCGTAAAACCCTGGGAAAGAGGAGGAGAAGAGAGGAGGAAGAAGGGTGAGTAGGAAGAGAACGAGTAGGTAAGGGGGGAAGTTGGTGGAGGAAGAAGGTAAATAGGTTGGAATGAGGGAGAGGAAGAGAAAGAGGTAGAAGGAGACACTGCTGAAAAAAGATGTACGTCTTATAAGAATTAAAAACAAAATCTACCATCAATGTTATACTGCACCTCGCTTAGAAGAGTACCTACAAAACGCTGTCCACACTACCGCCAGCGCCGCCGACATGGTTATTATCATTTCCCTTGTTTCACTCTTTAAAGTTAGCTTTTTGTCTTATTTCTTCACTCCTCTGCCCTTTCGCCCCGTCTATTCACATATTTCACCATACATTTTTACCCACTTCAACCTCTTAGCTTGTTTCAGCAGTAAAGGAATTGCAAAGTTCATGTACATTTAGTTGTATTTGTTGAAATATGTACAAATCGAGCGATACGCACTCTCAGGAGACAAGGTGGCCGGGGATAAATTTTGTTTATCAATTTAACATCAGAGTTAAGCACGGGGTTTTATATTCTATAATGTGAAATAACACTCATGATCCTCTCATAATATTGTTCACATATCGAACCCTTCTGTTTTCTTATGGATACGTTAAGGTGGAAATAGGGCTTCACTGTCCTATCTTTATACAAATTTAAGACGAATATTAGCCATATAAAAATCATAATGGTGATAATAATAAAAAGGAGCCGACGCCCTCCTGCCGGTCATCAGATTTCGTTGATGACCTTTAGTCGTGACCTATGACCTACCCTGCAGGTATTAAATGTGAAAATCGATACAGGTGAATATCATTAGCATCAAGTTATTATTGTAGCAGGGTATGAAATAAGCTGATGATATAAAACCAAGGAAAAGTTTGTTAGGCAAAATACGTCGATGCCTTGAATATTGATATGACAATGTCTATTTCATCATATAATAGACAAAAAACAATGCACCCCCCCTATGTTTGTTTTGTAAAATAGATGGCAAGAAATAATGATCTTATAATTTGAAAAAGTGCTATTTCTTGAGATTCTCGAAATATAGATTTGTTTATTTTACCTAACTAATATTTTTCAAAAAATACTTTTAAACTAGATTCTCTAATACTATTCTTCTGAATCCATACTCCCACCGACAATGGCTCCAAGTAAAGAGAAGGACTCTCTTTGTCAAATTCTTCACCATGTTAACGTCTGATTCTTCAGCTTCCCTCCGTTTTTAACACTCTGAAGGGCGCACATGATTATCTGAAAGTTCATCTGTGGGACACTGATTGGATGTGTCTTAAATTGGTCAAATTTCGACCCATATTTTAGACCAACGAGAATTTTCATCAACTTCAGGTTAGGCTATCTGCTTCTTGGTATGCAGGCACCATACTGAAAACAGAAACCAGTTCGTAGCTCCTATCCAGCTCATATCGGTATACAGGTTGTCATGACATAAGACTCGAGGCTCTAAATACCTCTTCATCTGAAAACAAAATCAAAGTTCTTGAGGACCCACTGTTTTGTTGTGTTTGTTTCCTCATTAGTAGTTCTCGTTTCGTATGAGTAGGTGAAAGCATGGTAACATGATAAGACACGTCAATTGCAGAGATGTGCAAAGTTTTTCCAGAGTATTTTGTAAGTCTTCCATCCTTGCCTATGGGGCAAACTAACCCCGAATCATACACAGGTAGATCAATATCTTAAAGAATAGTCAGCCTAGTGGGCCAGATAGGATTTTACCATATGTTTTTAAACATCTGCAATTTCAAATGATCATATTCTTAACCACAATATCTAATATAGTATAGTGGCCGAGAAATATAGAGAGTATCCACTCATCTATAGAAAGGACTCCTATGTCCATATTGGAGCTATGCTTGAACATTACGTAGCCAGGATGTATCCTGACGTGACATCTAATAATGTCCAAACTATGCTTTTGCGACCTGACTTCTCCAAGAATCGAGGAAGTCAGAAAGTTCAGCCACGGCCGTGTAAAGATTTCCCCCTTCACCCTTAGGGCGGGCCTCGTGCCCTGCGACCGTTTACAGATCAAGTTCAGCCTTTATCGTGTGCAGACTTGAGCTGGATCTGGTCCTTGTGCAGACGGATCTTCATCACCCTCTTCAGCCTCGCCTCCTGGTCAGGCCGCGCATCCCCGAGCCGACCTTTTTCCTAAGGACATCGCCGGTCTCTATAGTATTTCAAGCCACACAAAAGTTTCCCCGATCGAACAGTCCAGGGGAGAGGATACTAAACATATCTATTTTAAAGCTGCATCTTATTCTTCTAATTGGACAAAGGCGAAACCTTAAGAATGGGAGTAATTCTGTATTCGGCAAATATCAAAACTTCATATAATTAAAAATTATGTAGTTTAAAATCTATACTCGTGACCTGGTCCAACTTTTACACGGAACAAGCGACTACACAAGAAGGTGTGGCTATACAAAACATATCTTAATATTGAGAATTACCACAGATTGCGGAGAACAAGATAAAACATAATGATCAGGGACTCTCTCGCAAGCTTACAATCGTGTACCGATACGTTT
>NW_028234415.1:22369799-22374799 GCF_977035675.1 Penaeus japonicus | reverse complement strand
TATGTCTTTCGTATTTGTTTAAAGGGTTAAAGGTTTAAAGTTTAAAGGTAATTAGGTTAAAAAATAAGGTTTAAAGGTATAAAGGTTTAAAGTTTTAAAGGTTTAAAGGTTTAAATGTCGCTGATGAGTGCTAGAGCGAAGGGCAAGACCAATACTAATAAAACAAACTTGGCTTTTGACCTCAAGAAATATAATAACAGTTATGATGATAAGTGTGTGGAAACTATGATAATCTTTATCATTTTGCAACAATAATGATAATGAAAATAACAACAGCAATACTGACAATGATAGTAATAGTAATGATGATGAGGATTATCATCATTATTATCATCATTATCATCATCACCATCATCATATTCATTATCATCATTATCGTTATTATCATCATCATTATAAATATTTGCAATAATTATAATAATTATTATAATAATCATAACAACAATGATAACAATGCTATTACTAGTGATAGTAATAGTAGTAGTTGTAGAAGCAACACTAATAATAATGCTAATAATGATAATAATTATAATAATAAGAAGAATTATAACCATAGTAATAATGATGGTAATAATAATAACAATGATGATAAAAAAATAATAATGGTAACAGTGATGGCGATGATGATAACAATACTCCCAATAATTATAATAACAACAATAATAAAAACAACACATGCAATAATGAAAAAATATAGGCATTATGTGTTTGTTTGTGTGTGCGTGTTTGTTAGTTTGTGTATTTGTGTGTGTGTGTGGGCGCGCGCGCGTTTATGTGTGCGTGTGTGTTTGTGTATTTGTGTGTGTGTGTGGGCGCGCGCGCGTTTATGTGTGCGTGTGTGTTTGTGTATTTGTGTGTGTGTGTGTGGGCGCGCGTTTATGTGTGAGTGTGTTTGTTTGTGTATCTGTGTGTATGTGTTTGTGTGTATGTGTGTGTGTGTATGTGTGTGTGTGTGTGTGTGTGTGTGTGTGTGTGTGTGTGTGTGTGTGCGTGTGCGCGCGCGTGTGTGCGTGTGCGCGCGCGTGTGTGCGTGTGCGTGTTTCAATTCAACACATTTTAACATTGTCTATGGTATGCCGGACGATGTCGACAAATCAACATCGAGCAATGTGTTGTCAAGGATGCCAGATCTAGAATTAAATTTTTCTTTTATATAACGCCAATGCAGCCCTGGATATCCTAAACTTTTTATTCATTCTCTCATTAACTCCGCTGGAGGTATGTGGTTATGTGATCAGTTTGAGTTAATCGTGTGTGTTTTGTTGGGAAAGTGCATTGGTTTGTGTGCATGTTCGCAAGCAGGATTATACCAAGAAATAGAGATGAAATTTGATGAAAATTTGCCTGTGGGTTGCCTGTGGCACCGGGATCAGCTGATCAGATTTGGGTACCTGTCCTTGTAGATGAGTAGAATCTGGGGTCAGTGAGCTTCATTGACGACATCTGCATGTGTGCAATCCACGCCAAAAATAAGTATAAAATGACTAAGACTAAGTATAAAATGCATAATTAGCTGATATTCTAACTGCATTTTTTAGTAAATTACAATTTTAAGAAAACCTGTCAGATGGCCTCATAATTAATAAAACACAAAAAGCGACTATCACAAAATTCATATATCGCAAGATGATCCCTCTCCCTGAAATAAACCCTGTCTTGCGTGCCGAGAGGTTGAACTGCTCCAAGAAAATGGATGCCTCAAATTCAACAGGTCAAAAATACGGTTACGCCAATCTTTTTATGGTACCCTTAAATATCCTGTGCCATACCATATGTAAAGATTATGATAATCTATTGGGCATAATTATATTGCTCGATAATGGCCAGTGTAATAAAGCTCATTTATAAAACGAACGCTAGGGACCAATATTCTTCATATGAACAAGTCAGGGTGAATGATTGTTCAGTTTCTTCATATGCCACAGAATTGATGAAAAAGCACAGGCTACTTGTTACCAGAAAATATACAGATAATTTGAATATCAAATATGGCAAATAACTCAATCGACTAAGCATTGTCGATGTGTGAACCGCCAGTTAGTGTCCGATGAAAAAAAAAAAGTGTCACATACTACTTGGCATTATTATCGATAAATATAAGCGCAGTGGTGGCAGTTGCAAGTCAATTGCAATAACCTTGGAACTAGAGGACACTATGCTTAGTGGTACAGCAGTCACATATTCCATGAATAGTAAATAATAGATTTTGTAAAACAGTTTCTGTGAGGTGCCCTTAACCCCGACTAATCAAGAGTATTTGCAAAATATCATTAAAGATTACCCCATTTTTCAATGTGATATTACCATAATTTATTGTATGTTCTCTTTGACAGCCACCAAACTGAAGTCTTCCAGTGCAAAGTAACAAAAGACTTATTTGCCATCAGAAACAATGGGTAGTTTAACTCATAAGTCATCCATCCATTCATAGATGGGTTGACAAAGATAATGTTTGTTTGTCACCACTGAACATTTAGTCATAACACCTGTCATCCTTTGTTCCTTATACAGACATGCATTTAGTGATATGTGAGTGTCACCAAATTCTCAATAATCATGGATACTATACTTTTTAACAATAACCATAATGAGAAGGCAAGCAAATGAACAATGAACATCATCTCATTGGCTAGATTTATTTTAATTTTAGAAAAGTATATACATAGGTAATATTTGTACTTTTCTATATTTCTTCAGAAATAAAACTTATTATTGCTTACAGTATCATTTCAGACTAGAAAATAATTTACTTGAATTGAGATAACTATGAAATAAAAAGGAGCACTTTCATCAATAGAAAAGCAAAGTATAAATAAGCCCTTTATACTCTCTGATTATAATGCAAAAGTGTCTTGCTTTCAGCTTAAGTTCCCTGTTATATAATAACAAAAAATATATAAAATCAACAAAAACAACAGTTTTCTCGTTTATTCATAAACACACTTTCACACTTTTGAAAAAAAATACAACAATAATGGATTCCATCAACATCTCAGGGAAGAAGATATGGACTGAAGCTTTTTTAGAAGCTGGTTAAAGAGGGTCATGTTTGATTTGTGTGAAGCCCGCATGGAGTTTATAATTTTTTTCCGGTAGTCTCCTCGCTGCATTTCTTCTTTCTCCAGCCAATCAAGAATCTTGTCAGCCTCTTCCTCCTCGAAGTCTTCGTCTCCTTCAATATTTATCGCATGCAGAGGGTTGTCTGTGCTGTTTTCTTCATTTATTACTTCAAGTATCTTCTCATTGTTGCTGGCCATGGCTTCAGCAATCTCGGCACCAAAATTTAGCAGTTGTGTCATCATGTCTTTATTGATCTGCCTCACAGAATCAATGCTTCTTTCTTCTTCACCCTTTTCTCCTCCTTTGTCTTCGTCTTCATCTTCTTCCTCCTCCTCCTCCATCTCCTCTTCCCCTTCTCCGTCCTCCTCCACAGACTCATCACTGTCACTTTCAAGCTTTTCCGAACTTCCATTCATTGCCCGCTTGGTTTTCTTTGTTTTTAAGGAGGACCTTTGAGGGGTGGTAGGAGCATGTTTGGCTGGCACCTCCATGTCATCTGCATCTGACAACTTTCTCTTGGCCATTTTTTTCCTCTTGCTGGAAACCTGTCTCTCATTCACATTTCTCTCCTGAGTGGAAGACACACTTATACCCTTATTTCTCTGTGTGTTCTGACTCTTTGTGTAAGGCTTTACATTTTTCACTCCTGAAGACATTGGCAGCTTTCTCAATGTTACTCTTGGTTCTTTGAGAAAAACAGAGTCAGCTGGTGACACATTAGACGTTGATGACTTCTTAGACTGTTTCTTTGCAGGAGACTCGATCTCCAGCTTGACATCACCTGAAAAACATTCCAGTTTTATGTAAGGAGAGACACTATTTTTCTGACATTACTAAAATTCACAATGACATGAGGTTTTCAAGTCCAAGTGATCAGTTCATACAAAAGTGTCTGGATTAATAATCCAACAAATTTGTCAAATAACTAACATTGCACAATGTCAAAAATATATTCTAACAAAAATACCAAAAAAAGAAACAAATAGATTAAGCACTATTCAATTATAGTTAGATCTTAAATACCAACAAGTAAAACCCAAAAATTTGTTTTTACATATTACCTTTGTCATTTAAATAACTTTTCAACTTTTCACTCAATTTTGGTGTTCTTCCACTTCTCCTTGGCTCTTGTGAATCTGAAATTGATGTCAAATATCATCCTATAATCATAAATAATCAGTGTTACATGAAAGCCAAGCTCACACAGCAACATATTTTCCCAATATTATACATTCTAGATGAAGGGCAGCTGATGTCTAGAGAGGAGGGCAGGAAGGAGATGAAAGGGGGGAGGTAGGGAAGGAGGGAGAGGGAGGTAAATAAGGAACGAGAGGGAGGGTGGATTGGGGGAGAAAGAGAAGGAGGATGGGGGAGATAATAGAAAGAATGGATGAGAGAGAGAGTGGGAGGATTGTGGGAGAAAGAGTAGGAGGATGGGGGAGAGAGAAGGAGAGGAGGGAAAGGGAAGGAGGGAGGGTAGAAGGGAGGGAGGAGAGAGAGAGGGGTGGAGATGGTAGGAGGGAGGGACATAGGAATGGGGAGGGAGGAAGGTAGGGAGGAGGAGAAGGAGTGGGGAGATAGTATGGGAGGGAGGGACAGAGACATAGGGACGGGGGGAGAGGGAGGGACAGGAGGAAGGGAGAGGAAGGGAGGGAGGAGGAGAAGGAATGGGGAGATAGTATGGGAGGGAGGGAAAGCGGGATGGTGAGGGTGAAGGTAGTTGAGAGGGAGAGAGGTGGAAAGGAGGATAGGGATAAAGGGAGGGAGGGAGAGAGAGAGAAAAGAAGAGAGGGAGAGAAGGAGAGAGGAAGAGAAGGAAAGAGAGAGGGGGGAGGGAAGGGGTGAGAGAGAGAGAGAGAGAGAGAGAGAGAGAGAGAGAGAGAGAGAGAGAGAGAGAGAGAGAGAGAGAGAGAGAGAGAGAGAGAGAGGGGGAGAGGGAG
>NW_028234415.1:22352299-22364799 GCF_977035675.1 Penaeus japonicus | reverse complement strand
CAAAGCTCCTGCGTCATGTATGTCATTTACCTATACACAATGGGTTAAAGACATTCTAGAAGGTATCCATGTAAATTGTACATTAAGAATATTCATTTTAAATTTTGAAATTTGAAAAAGCCATAGGACTATGGTAGAAAATCAAGTGCATGAAGCAGTAACCTGCCACTGCAAGCAGGGGAACCACAGTACCATGTATAAAAGAAGTTCCAGTCAACTTCCTACTGAAAAATTTAAAGTTGTTCTACGACATGTGTAAAAGTTCATCTCAGATATGCAGTTCTAGCTTGGCCAATGTATCTGAAAAGAGACATGAATGTGGAAGTTCAAAGGAGGGCAACAAACTTGTTCTGATATTAACCCAATAATGATGTGGTGGTTTTAGCTCTGCACAGTCTTATTGCCAGGGTAATTCAAGCACACAGGCCAAATGCTTCAGGCTTTTCACCCATTTTGGCCACAGCCACCCTCTCTGCACAAGATCACCAGGCATGCTGACCATACAAAAGAGCAATGACATGATATTGCGTCCCCAATGACAAAAGCTGCCACCACACAGCATAATATCACGTCACCCAGCATTATACAAGATAGCAAATGTTACAAAGTAAACTTATGTATGTTTCTTAATCAGTGTCCATAATAGGACTGCTATACAGAATTCCCAAACACTTAGTACATAAGCTCTATTTTGACAGAATGTATGAGGTGAAGGTTTAATTGGCCTTCACCAGTGTTCAATTGAGTCATTCAGAGCATTCTTTTTAAAATCAAATTGAACCATTATTCTTCACTTGTAAAGATTAATTTACATAGCAAAGAGTGCCATTCCTTCTCCGATATAAGACAGTACAGTTTATGCTTTTTTCTTCTTCTCTTTCGTGCGGTCCCTTTCTCGATAATCACCAATTCCCCAAAATAAAAGAATGAAGACGAGCTGGAAACCGCCCGGAGGGCAAGAACCAAATAGACGAAATTTATTCCCCAAAAACTTGTATTTAACATTGACATACTACAAAGACTTAGAGAAGAAGTGTACACAGAAGCTGGCCACAGTTATAGGCAACCCAACAAGCCGAGAAATACGCAATAGTGGAACTAAATATCTATAATTCTGATACCTTACCCCTAGAATAGTGCAAAACGAACCTCGGAGGTAAACAACCTTAGCTACCCGTTCGTCTAGTGTGAATCCGGTGCAGGCAGGCGATGAATCCGGGTTGCCATAACAGATATTTTTTAGGTGAGAATATAAGAATAGTAGTTTCATCTTTGCTTCTCCGTTTGTTATCTAGTTATTCCTTTTTGCAACTAATGTGGAATATTTGAGTTCACTATCTTTTTTATCTTTGTTGTTTTCATCATATTTTACTATCCTCATCATTATTATTTCACTATTATTATCATCATTAGTTTTATCATTATTATTTTCATCGTTATTGTTATTATAATCATTTCATGATTTATTATCCTAATACTATTATCATTATCGTCATTACCATTATCAGTATTACTATCATTATCATTACTAATTTATCATTAATATTATCATTTTCATTATTATCATCACTATCATTATTATCATCAGCATTATCCTTATCATCAATACTATTATCATTATTACCATCAGTATTATCCTTATCATCAATACTATTATCATTATTATTAATACTGTTATTACCATTCTTACTATTATTGTTACCATTATTATCAAGTACCATTATTACTATCATTATTATCATTGTCATTATTATCATCATCACCATTATTCGTATTATCATTATTATTACTACTATCATTATCATCATCGTTATGACTAATGTTATTAGTATCTTTTTTATATTCTGCATCACTATTATTTTCATTATTTTTCATTAGGATTATTTTCATTATTATCCTCATTATGATCGTTGTTACTATTCTCATTATCATCATTATTATTCTTGCTATTATTTTCATTATCATTACCGGTATTACCATTACTATCACCATTATCACTATCAATTTTAACATCATCATTATCAATACTATCATTATGCAACTTAGTGGAAAAGGACATCATGAACATCTGTTTTTTTGTGTGAAAGACAGACAGGCGTTCACCTGGCATGGTCTTTACTGTTGGGAATCGCCTATGCTGTTCCCTCTACCTGTTCTCCTTCTCTGTCTGTGTCCCTTCTCTCATCTGGGATCCTCCTGATCTTGGGTTTGTGTGCCTCGCAGGCTGCTTTCCCTGCCTGGTGTCTTCCAGTTTGCAGACACAGATGTAGTCCGGAATCAGGTGCAGTTTAGAGGCGGAAGAGGGTATGGGAGGGCAGGTAGTTTCAGGTCAGACCGAATGCCTATCATCATCCTTATTAGTATCATTATCATTGTTTTTGTGACTGCTATTATTGTTGTTATTATTGTTATCATTGTTATGATTATCATTATCGTTATTGTCAATATCATTATTATATCTGTTGTTACTCTTATCATTGTCATTGTTATTGTTATCATTATCATGATTACTATCATCATTATTATCATAATTGCTATCATCACTATAATTATCATCCTATTACAATCGTTTATTATACCCTTATCATCATTATAATTACTCTTATTATTATCATCACTATCATTATTTTTCCCTTACCATTACTGTTATCATTATTCATTATCCTTGTCACGATTATTATTTTCATCAATATCATTACCATTCTTTTTACTATTATTATTATCATTATCATTACCATTTTTTTACTATTATTGTTATCATTATCATTACCATTACTATTATATTTACATGTTATTAGTATTGTTGCTGTTAGTAGTATTATCATTATCACTGATACTATTATCATTCTGAATATTACCATGATAGTCATTATCATATTTCATTCATCATTGCTATAATTATTAACATCATTGTTATCATCATCAATGTTATTAATACCATTATCATTATTATTACCATTGTTACCATTATCTTTGTCATTGCCATTATTACTATCATTATCATTATTACTATTACCCCTATTATTATCAATATCATTATTATTATGATCATTATGACTATCAGTACTTTTATCTATAATCTTTGATATTTTAATTATCATTATCATTATTACCATAACTGTTCGTATCATTTTGATTATTATTACTATAATCATACTATCATAATTATGATAATTATGATCATAGTTGTAGTTTTCCGTATCATTTTGATCATTATCATTATTATCACCATTGTTGATATCATTATCCTTTTCCATTTTTATCATAATCATCATGATTATCATTAATACTTTATCATCATTTTAATAGTACTAATACGATTATCATAATTACTGCTACTATTGCCACTTTTATTATGATCCTTATCATCATCACCATTATGTTACTATCAATATTATCATACTTGAAGTACCCAATTAATGAACCATTAAGCCAGTTCACTTCATACAGTATAGTTATTATTGATTTCAGTCAGTGTTCATCTTAATTTCTTTTAACATTTATGTATACACTTATTCTGATTATTAAAATCGTGAATTTAAAAGCCACTTGTTGCATTACTTGAATGTCTCATAAGTATCAGTGTGCAGGGTAAGTACAACATTCTAAATAAGATAGAATACATTTATTACATTTCAGAACTTAAAAACACACGAAATACAGTCACGGTTAATAGTGCCAAAGAGACCACAGGGTAAAGGACGATAAAATTATATAAACTAATTCTTAAAAAAAACATGAATGAAAAGACAAGCGAGGCCGGTAGCAACTATGATCTTCCATCACCTAAACCCGCGAGGTTGTTTATAAGTCTCATTATTTCCACGGACCAGTTAAGGTAAGTTCTTTAATCCATTCCTATAATGCACGTCATACTTAACTCTCTCTCGGCCGACACCAGAGGTAAAATCGTGCAACCTGCTCGAAGCTGCAAAAACAATCGGGAGTGATGGCGCTGAACAGTACTCATACCCAACCACATGGGTATGGGGTAGGGGGGGGGTATGTGGTTATGGTGGTTAACGCCATCTGTCTATGGGATAGTCCAAGGAAAACGGGCAGTCCGTCTTAGGGCATGTCCTTACATATCATTATGAGAAATACTTATGTAAAATAGAGTCATTATTATCAATAATAGCGTCATTATTATCATTATTCATATCATAATTATTATATTCATTATCGTCATTTATAGATAAACATTATTATTATCTTTATCATCATTACCATCATTATTATTATTATTATCATGATTATTATCATTATTATTATTACTATCATCAATATAATTACAATCATTATTATCATAAACATCATCAGTACTATTATCATAACTATCATCAGCATAGTTATTATCCTCATTTTAATAATCATTAACAATATCATGTTATTTTTATTGCCTTAAGTACGATCTTCAGTGCTATAACCATTATATTTATTATCATTATAACTAATATAATGATAATATCTATCATTGTCGTCATTGTTATAATAATTGTTGATATTAAGATCAGTAGACCAGTAGATCTACTTCGTATGTCTGTTTCAAGATGGCGGCTCAAATGCAACCCACGTGGTCGTTGCTGAAGTAGGTACATCTCTCTCCGCGACCTTGTTGCTCTTTGAGTGGCGGAGGTCAAGACAGGTCAATCTATGTACCAGGAGGTCAGTTCACCTACGATCGAGTGTCTTCACCGTTTCCCAGTAAGACTTCCACCGTTGTAATTTAATTCTATTTGCAAGTTGTTCTTATTGCAAATCAAGAGAGTACCCATTAACATTGTTTTCATTATTATAAGTGTTGTTGTTTTCACTTTCATTATCGTTGTTATAGCTATTATCTGTATCATTATTGTAATTATTATTACAATTATAACTATCAATATCATTATCATTATCATTTTTCTATGTTTATCATTATTGTTATCATTTTCAGTATCATCCCTATTATCAATATTATAATATCATAATTCTATATCTTTGATGTTATATTTGTTTTTATCACTGTAATTGCTTTTGTGATTGTTGTCATTACTATCAACACTGCCGTTGCCACTATTTTATTGTTAACATTATTGTTATCACTATCAATATCGTTATTATTATCATGATCTTTTTTATCCTCATTGTAATATTATAATCGTCATCATTATTACCATTATCATTATCATCATTATTATTACTATTCTCGTTATCCTTATTATTATCATAATCTTTTTATTATTGTTAATACTAACAGCATCAGTATCATCATTATTATTATTGTTATTACTATTTTCATTGTCGTTATTGCTTCATGTTGACTAAATTATTAGTTATTTTCTTGTAATTATTACTGTTACCATTGTCGTTATCATAATTAATAGAATTATTATTTTTTATCATTATCATTATCATGATCAGTGATGACTTGCAAAACACTCTTCCGTGTAGATAAGATGGCAGATAAACCCACTGTACACAAAACATATATCTATTAGAAGGCGAGACTACAGTTTCGAAATCCACCTGGATTTCGAAACTGTAGTTTGTGTGTAGTGGGTTTATCTGTCATGATCAGTGATATATTACTTATTACTCTTCATTATCATTGTTATTATTATCAGCATTATTATCAGTGATATCCTTATCATAATCATTATCATTATCATTTTCATCATTATTATTACTATCATTATGATTATCATCATCACTATCATTATTGTTAACCTTATTATTACTATCATTGTATCATTGTTATAAGTATTATAATCATTATTATGATTATTACCATTATCATTTTATTATCATTAGTAGTAGTGTTGTTTTTAGTATTATTATCATCATTATCCTTGTTAGTATTATTATTATTATAATTATCATTATCATAATAATTATTATGATTATTAGTCTTATCATTATTAGTATCATCATTATCATTATCATCGTTATTATTACTATTATCATTATCATTATTATAATAATTATCTTTTTTTTTTGCTGTTATTACCATCATTTTCTTTATAGGGTTTTTATCATTATTATCATTTTCATATCGCTATCATAATTTTTGTTATCATCATCATTATTGTTATTATTAGTGTTATCATCATTACCAACATCATTACCATTATTATTAGTATTAACACTGGTAGTATCATCATTTCGAGGAGAGAAACCAAAAGTCGAGAAGAATATGGAAGGGCCACCGATTCTAAAATCAGAAGTGCGTGTCGCAATAGGAAAAATGAAAAAGAATAAAGCACCAGGACCAGATAAGATAGTGACGGAAATGATAAAGGCACTGGATGAGTTTGGAATTGACAAGATGACAGAGATCATAAACGAGATCTATGACAGTGGAGAAATACCTGAAGAACTGAGTAAATCAATATTTATAGCTCTGCCAAAGAAACCGGGAGCAATAGAATGTGAGTTACACAGAACAATCAGCTTAATGAGTCATATCATTAAAATCATACTGAGAATTATCATGGAAAGAGCAAGAAGCAGAATAAGGCCTGAAATAGGAAATGTGCAATACGGTTTTGTACAGGATGCAGGAACGAGGAATTCAATTTGGATGGTGAGAATGCTGTCTGAAAGAGCTATAGAAATGCAGAAAGATCTATTTATGTGCTTCATCGACTACACAAAGGCCTTCGATAAAGTGCAGCATGAAGAACTATTAAGGCTTTTACAAGGTTTAGATCTAGAAACTTATACTGGGAGCAAAAAGCATGCATGAGAGTCGACAATGACACAAGTAAATACACTCCAATCTGCAGAGGGGTACGACAGGGATGCGTTCTATCACCAGACTTGTTCAACTTGTATAGCGAAATGATACTGAGACAACTTGAGGACATGCCGGGATTCATACTGGGAGGCCATAACATCAACAACCTTCGGTATGCAGATGATACAGTATTGATTGCGGAGTCAAGGGATAATTTACAGGAACTACTCGACAAAGTAATTGAAGAAAGCAAAAAGAAAGGTCTGACCATAAATTGTAAGAAAACGGAATGCATGGTTGTCAGCAAGAAAACTGTAAAACCACAATGTATGTTGCATGTCGGTACCTATAATATCCAACAGGTGGAAAAGTTCAACTATCTAGGAAGTCTCATAACTGACGACGGGAAATGCGATAGAGAGATCAAGAAAAGGACAGGTATGGCAAAGGATGCATTTCAGAAACTGGGGAAAATTCTTAAAGATCGAAAGATGCCTACTGATACCAAACTACGAGTGCTGGATTGTTATGTAAACTCCATCCTTACATATGGCTGTGAATGCTGGACAATATCAACTCAGATGGAAAGAAGGCTTGAGGCAGTAGAAATGTGGTTTCTAAGACGTATCTTCAGAATATTATGGGTGGACCACGTAAGCAATGAGGCTGTACTACGCAAGGCAGGGGTAGAACGAATGTTGATGAAGAACATCCGAAAGAGACAGCTCGAATTTGTAGGACACATTATGAGGAAGAACAAATATGAAAATCTGGCTTTGACAGGACGGATTGAAGGAAAAAGGAGTAGGGGCAGGCAACGTATCACGTATTTGAACAGTTTAAGTACTTGGATGGCAGGACGGATACCAGAAAGCGAAAGATCAAGAGTGATGGGATTGGAAATGTTGAAAACATCTAAGAATAGGGAGCTGTGGAGATCCATGACCGCCTACGTCCTCAACGGACACGGCACTTAGAGAGAGAGAGAGAGAGAGTATCATCATTATCAGTATTGCTATTAGTAGTAGTAGTAGTAGCAGTAGATGCTTCATTATTAGTAGTGATATTGATAGTATCGACATTGTTATTATCATTATCAGTCAATGTCATTATCATCATTATCATCTTCACCATCATTAGTATCAGTACATGTGGCATCAAAATGTTCAGTACATTTGCTTGTTTAAATCTTTTACAATTAGAAACAAAAAGAAATTAAAAAAAAATGCCTGCATACATATTCGAGATCATTTCAATACAGAATTGAGATTGACAACATAATGCTTTCTAAAAGACAATAAATCATAAGTTAATTCCGTGACTATATGATTAAAGCCGTTCCCATAATCCTCCGTAATCCGTACTCCTGCGTTCGTGTAAGATCGCATGCGTGAATCCGCTTGAGGTAGAGACAGCTGATTCTGGCATCACCATCACCGAGGCCGACTGTCACGTTGTCACAACACACTTTTTGTACTTCTTTTTAAAAACATACCATAATGTTCCGGCGAAAGTTGATGGCCCTCGAGTACATGAACCCCGAAACTTTTAATATTAACGGTGAGAGACGTTTGGAGGAGTCTGTGGTGTCTTTTATTGGCGTAAGAAGGTGTATTTACTGTTGGTTTTAGATTGTCGGCTGTTGGGGTAGTTTGGGAGACGTGTTTATTTATTATCTTTGGGGTTTTGATTAGTGTGTGGGATTGTTTTGATATCAGGATCATCTCAGATTATTTGATACTAAATAATGGAAACTTTGTCCTGTGCTGAATAGGGATTAGGTTAGTTTTGCAAAAAAATGATTTTAGAGATGGTGCAAGCCAAGGGGGAAAATTTGCTTTGCTTTTGTATATTTTTCCCTTATTGAACCCCATTTTTATTGCTCTAGGCTATTCGTATTATGGTTAAGGTGTGGTAAAGTTTATTATGGTTGTTCTTACTAGAGGCGTCACATCACTGGCACTAACAATAATGGTATCGATGAACTGCTCATGTTATGTACAGTCCTTTTACAGTAATTTAGTCAGTACAAAGCAGTCTGTACAGAGGACATGAAATATACCAGGGAAACGGTGGAGTAAGCATTTGTAAATTGATTGTTTTTACCATCCCAACTTATATGAAATATCAATTGAGTTTCAAAATGAATTTAATCTAGGTTTCCAAGAGAGCCAGTAATTTAATTGATACAGCCTATCAGAACTCTGGCAAAGACCAGTAAATCTCCACCACATGTTCTCTAACAAAATGTAACTGTGACTGGATCCTTATTTGACAACAATTCTCCAAGGACATCTACAAGTGGTATTATTGGATAAAGACGCAACCACCCGTAGCGAAAAAACAAACCTTTCAGCGTGACGTTCCTTTAATTATGACGTAACACCATAAAACCCTTTTCTTCTGCGAAAGGTTTCCGATGGAAATGAGTAGCGAAACTGTACAAAGCACAACGAAAACTACCAGGTTGGTTTGCGTCTTTATCCAAATTTACCCTACAAGCTATGTCTTAATTGAAAATACAAGGTGATATGTTGGATATGGCTGGAGTGTTGAAGGCATATTAGGCTGCAGGTCACTTGAGGCACTGGGTATATCAGTAAGTTTTACCTTTCAAGATTTAAGCTATCCACTGATTATAGCAAGTCTGAAGGATTTGGATATAACACAGGTTGTTTAATAAATATGAAAAAAGGCAGTCTATGACGCTGGCGGCAGTAGCTAAAAATTAGAGGAACAGGGAAAATGTTTTCTCCGCCCTCCAAGCAGCACAGTCTTGCCTAAAGAATATTTTTCCACAAATCCATCATAAAACAAGATTTTAGGCTGACTTTGGAACCCTGTAGCTCTAAAGCTAGCCCCGTTACAGTGATAATACTTAATAACTCTGAGTGCACTTCAACTGTGTGCAGATCCAAATGTCGTGTAATGTTTGCACTGACACCCGTCTGTTAGGCCTAACTGGCGCCTTCATGTATGTTATGATACCCGTCCGCAGTGGGTTAATTGTTTTTTTTTTTAACCCCCAATATGCACAATCCTGGTTTACCTGAGCAGGTGCAATCCACTCTATTATCCAAGGCTGTTATAAACTAGTCTGCTATTTTCACATGTCTTTATTGCTATCAATGAGATGTATGTAGTGTCTAATACATACGTCACCCAACAGTTCAGCTTCATGTCCCATGCCCCTTGAAAGCCCTCCTCTCTCTGAGCCAATTGTGCAGCCATGTTCCATGCCTCTTTCTTCTTGTGAATGGAATGTAGTGAGTATGAATATTAGTTCTGTCACTATATGGCATATCTCATGCAGGCAAAGCCCTTCTATCCTTTATTCTCCCCCAGTCTCTTAACCCATTGCGCACAGGTAGCATTTTGCATGTCTGGCTGCCCAGACGGCATGGAGTAAAAGACGCGCGGCCTGCCAGCCAGGGCTTATTTCCGAGTGAGCCACCGCCGCGCAACATGTCACCACCTTTCTCAATTTCTTCCAGCCTCTCATTGTAACACTAGAACCATTTTTGTATAGGTAATTTTTTGAGTGTTTTGCCATGTTTCTAGTCTCATATAAACAATATAACAGGCTTTAGCAATGTTTTGATTGATTGAAATTGTAGTATGGAGAGCATATAACCTTGTTGCATTGTTTATACTCAATATAGTAAAATTATTATAGTTTCATGGGAAGCTGAAAACCAAGTTTTTTCATTGAAGTTTTTTGCCAAAACCAACTATATACATGTGTTTTTGAGAAAGACCTCCATCAAAATGCGTCAGATACATCTCTTGCATGTTTAGATATTCAGTCTCATTCATACTTTTCTTCTACATTTGTTGCTATGAACTCTGTTCGTATACAAATATATATGCTGTAAACGATTAAAATTGTATTATGGAGTCCATATAATCTCGAATGTTCAGTTTAGTAGAAATATAGTTTCATGGGAGGACATATACCAAGTTGTTTTTGGTGTTTTATTTTTATTGTATATACAATATTTATAATGAAGAGGAAGGCACACACACACACAGCTGTGTGTGCCACAGCCGGAAGCACTCGTACAGGCAGAGTGCCACATTTCAGCTATGGCACATGTTCCTGATGACCTACCTCTTCCGCCTTTTGCTGCACTGGCTGCATCGCCTGTATCGCCTTCCTGGTGATTCCACTGCGTAATGCACCGTTGCTCCCTGCAGTCGCTGCTCTGTCAGGGCTGGACGCCCTTGTCTCCAGTTACTTCCCCTCTATCTGGTGTACTCCTGCATCATTCCACGGACGAGCTCTGATCTGAAGTCCAGCTGGGTCAACTTACGCCCGAGTGCCTAGTGCACATAGAAGGCATTGATCACAGCCATGTCAAGAAGGTAAAACAGCACCTTTTGAAGGCGCTTGTGTAGCCTTCTGTGCTGCCATCGCTGATGCACAGCTTGTACACCTTCACCCCAAAGTTTGCACGCTCGGAACCTCCAGAGGCTCTCGCAAAAGGTGACTCTCTGCGGAGGGATGTAAACCAACAAGAACTGTCAGGAGAGCACATCAATAACTGGCTGCAACTTCCACAGGCAGTCTTCAGCAGGATGATTCCCGCTGTTGTCTGCTGCGTGGAGGTTGGCAGTCAGTTGAAAGAAACGGTCTTGTGGCATAGTGTCTGGAAATACAGGCACGTGGTGGAGAGGGTCCTGCAACCAGCTCACCTTCATGTCGGGCAGGTTATGAACACTCATCAAGAGCCGATGCCCAAAATAAACATTCAACTCCACCAAAGAAGTATTCTTCCACCTCCTCATGTGTGAGGAGATGGTGGTTGTTGGTAGCTGGTAATAGTACCTGAGGAGGAGAGAGAGAAAAAAATTTAAACTATTTTCATAAAGGGAATGGACAGAATATGAAACTTTGTGATACGTATACTGAAAAAAAACTATGAAAAGAAAGGTAGCTTACTGGTTAGTCTCCTGAACGAGATGGTCAACGAGTTCTGGCGTGACAATTTCAGAATAGATTTAAAATGGAGAGGATTCTCTGTTCAGGTCGCACTTGACCCCAGGACTACCCGAGAATTCAAACCTCTTTGGAATATTATCCCTCCTTTGCCATACAAACTGATGTTGTCCAGGGATGTTCTGTGTCCATGCTCGTTGTTCAACACTAGACAGTAGCTCATTGGAGTCAATGGAAGTCTCCTGCTGGGAGATGTAATCCAACTCTGACTTCGAGGAGGAGCTGCTGTCAGAGGTGGACTCGGAGCTGCTGCTGAGTAGATTTTGTCTCCCTTGCGACAGTTACTCATCCAGATCACTGTCGTCAGACAAGTAATCATAGATGGCACCTGCATAAACCTAGGGAGGATGAGTGGTCGAGGTGGATGCGACTGCATCATCATCAGCAGTGACAGAACAAGAGCAAGTGCTGGAGTGGGAGCTAACACTGGGAGCCATTGTGACGGAGGCGATCAGGCAGAATGATTTACCGGTTCAAATTTTGCATATTTATAAAAAAAACTTGACCTTGACAATCTATTTGATACTCCACTGTGCAGTATGTATTTGATATGATAATTAAATGTTCATTTTCTGGTGTGAAAGAGCAAGGCCTTGAAATGCCATATCTTGTCAGGTGTCAAGATATGACATCAAATAGTGGTTGTACCTGCTGCTGGGAAAGAAATATTTTGTCCATGCTTTCCATATTGCCACCACGCTGGGGGATTGGGCGTGTAGTGATTGGTGGCAGCCAGAGCTGGTGAATAGCCTGAGACATTAGGCTCATTTGTTTGAAATACCC
>NW_028234415.1:22344799-22347299 GCF_977035675.1 Penaeus japonicus | reverse complement strand
AAGTTAATTAGCTCACTTTGGTTCGTCAATGATAATATAATGATAATGTTTAGTGTTTTTAATTGTTAAGGGACAGAGATTTAAAAGCATATATTATGTGTTTATGGAGTTCATACATACCAGGGTTTAGGGGGAAAGATATTACTCGGATAACATAGTTGCTCCAGTTAACTGCATTATATTTTTCCAATTATTGTACATTATCTCTGTATTTAGTTTTTGGTGCTAATATGTTGCGGAAATATTGAAGCAAAACTTGTATACAGTGATGAGACTAAAAGCAACAGTGTGATGGGTCTCTCAAGTTGAAGAATTATGGAAAGGATATTACACATATTGAACCTCATAAATATATTCATGTGAAGCTTGAGTATTATATAATACCTCTCTGGACAGTGGTGGTACACTTCAAGCAGTTTACGGTCTCATTCAAGGGCCCGGTGTGCGGGTGTAGGGGGGGGCCCCCCCACTTCCGGGTGGCACCATATGGTGCCAGTCATTTAATTGATTTAGGCCTAAGCGTTCGAAAGCCCTGGCATTGTGACATGCAAGGCTGGAATGCCCCCGTCGTGAGTGGGTTAAAGAATAACATCTCATTGCATGATGGAATTTTGCAGATGGAGTGAACCGCCTGGCAAAACAACTGAACATAACACCGCACCCAAATCACCTTATCACCCTTAAGGCTATAAGTAAGCTAATTAGAACTCGGCTTTCAACAGAAGCGCTACAGAATCCTGGAGAGTTTGTTCACCAGGTAAAGTATTAAATATTTACATTGTGTATCACAATTCATTTAAATTCATTTATATTCATATAAATTAACTCCAATGCTTACTGACAATGAATAGAATATTTTCTTTAAAAAAGAACTATGAAATCTAAAGCTGTTTTTCACAAGTTTAAGATTTTGAAGTAAAGAGGGCATTGGAAAAAAAATCAAGGGTAATACTGGCATTTCTTTTACATGTATAATGTGAATTATTAAAAATTATTATAGTTAATATTACAGTTTACAACCTGATTACAGTCAGGTCATGTGAAATGAGGCCTACCTGTCAGTACACTATGTACCATTACAACACTAGTATATTCTTTGCCATGCAACTCCTCCAGTTTATTAGACATTCACAGATATGTCAACTTTGTGTAGAAATGTTTGTACAGAAATTATAAATACTTGTCATGAAATAAGAATACTTAGTTACTGAATTATATTATGTAGGGGATGGTGGTTTTGCTGAGAAAGGTATTCTCTCAGATGAGGTTGGGTATAGGAGAGTAATCTGTATGTAAAATACTCAAGTAATATGAACCTGCATGAACGTACTTGATACAGCTGAATAAATCCCAGAATGTCTTGAAAAGGACACCACTGTTACCTTTAAAACTGGCATAGCAAAGGCAGGCAAAAGATTTTTATTTTAGAATTCTAAGCTCTCATCACCTGTTCCTTCGTTTGGTGAAGTATTTTTTTAAAAACCTTTTATAAAATTTTGTGTACTTCGATTAATGATCTTTACTAATTAGGAGAAATATATCATTTCACATGTTACTATTATTAATATCTCACTCCTAACATAAACATTA
Source organism: Penaeus japonicus (assembly GCF_977035675.1). Classification (NCBI taxonomy): domain Eukaryota; kingdom Metazoa; phylum Arthropoda; class Malacostraca; order Decapoda; family Penaeidae; genus Penaeus; species Penaeus japonicus. The sequence continues at coordinate 22,345,709 of NW_028234415.1, read as the reverse complement.
AAATAACTCATTGCATATTATCATTGCAGGGCAAACCCTATCCCATCTTCGAGTCAGACCTGGGTTTCGACACAGGTGACAACGTGCTGAACAACGCTGGGAAAGCCTTGAGACTCATGTATATCCATGACCTCCGAGACCTCCAGACCAAAATCAATGAGTCTATAGTAGCGGTGCAGAACATTACTGCAGATCCCAAGACCGACACTAAGCTAGGCAAAGTGGGGCGCTAGTAAGACACACTTTCAAACATGCCTGTAAAACATTGTGGTGAGATGAAACTTGCAAAATGGATAGGTCATGTGTTATTCTAAGCTTTGCTGATGACTGTAAACATTCACTTTATTCAGATACGGTTCACAAGGAAGAGTGAGAACCACCATTCGATATAAACATGACTTATTGTGGCTTGACTTTACACAATCTGCAAATGTTTAATGAATTCAGTAAACTGTACACGAAGTGATGTAATGTCTGAGTAAAATATAACTCTGATCTTGTTCTTTGCGTGCTTTTGTTATTGAAGGTTCGTCCTCTTCAATCTGAATAACCTGTTGAATAAGTTTTTTGTTCCTATATCTGTTTGTAATTGTGATTTCTAGGTATGTTAAAGAAGGTTACAAAAAATGCGAAAAAGAACAATAGTAAAGGAAATTTAAATAATTAAAAATAAATAATAGGGAAAAAAAAAACAAGAAAACTATAAGAAAAAGAGAGCAAAAAAAAATTAAAAAATAAAAAGAAAAAAGGGGGAAACAAAAAAAAAAACAAATAAAAAAAAAATATAAATAAAAAAGTTTCATTATAACGTTGTAATAGTGAAAGATAAAAAAGAAAAAGGTTAGAAGTGAGAAAAAGAAGGATAATAAAATGGTAAAAAAATAAAAAGAACAGAAAGGATAAAAGAATA
>NW_028234415.1:22332299-22334799 GCF_977035675.1 Penaeus japonicus | reverse complement strand
AGGCAGCTTCATGCAACATATCTTGACTTTTCCCCACTCTTTCAGTCACACTCATTGGAAAACTAGAGCCATTTTTGTGTTTTAATTTTTGTGTGTTTAATTATATTGAGAGACCTATTTGTCTCTTATCATAGGCTCTGTCATTGCTGCAGTTGAATAAAGTTGTAGTATAGGGTCCATATCAGCTCATTATTTTCTTTATACTAAGTGTGATAAAAGTATTGCTGTTTTTTATGGGAGAACAAATGGCAACTTTTTTTTTCTTATTCATGTACTGTTATGAATGAGTATGAAACATATAACCATCCATAATGGAAATAACATGAAGAGGTAGGGTAGAGGAATGAAACATATGCTTATGACTGTGAGTCTCACAACAAAAGGCATCCCTACTGGCACAGGGACACATTGTAGACACTAGGCATGGTTTGAATCACCTTCCTCTTCTCGTTCTGCCTGCACATCCTTCATCGGCAGTACTTTAAAGCAAGAGATTGGTATCTTACTGTGTGCTATTGCTCTAAAAAGACAGTGCTTTTTAGTGACTGTGGATGGGTGCCATTGAGGCTCTATCTCTTGTTGGTGATAGAAGAAAGTGGTGCCATCTAGGTTTTGATGTTAGGTGAAACCCAGTTTGCTTAACCCAATCATGACGGGCCCGGCGAGAACTGGCAACGCCCTATGCCGGGCCTAAGTAATATTGCCTTGGGGACATCACACTGGTGTGTCGCCCCGTCATCAGGCACGACAATGTGTCACATGGGCGTGACACACCATCGCATTGGGTTAATATTACGGCAGTTATAGTAATTATGACTGCAATTGTCATCATCACTTCTTCATTACTCATAACAAAAAAAAACAGCAATCCACAATCCCTGAATGTCATATACGTCATGATGCCCATTGTCAGGCCAAAGCTCTTGCGTCATGTTTGTCACGACACCCGTTTGCAATGGGTTAGTCCATTAACACTGAATGACAAAATATCATATTGAGTGGTGGCAGGACCAGCTGCCAGGGACAAGATATTTTGTCATGGCTTCCTGCTGGCTGCTGTATTGGGTGATTGGGCACATAGCACATTTGGCGTTTACCATTTAGAGCCAAGACAGCCCCATCGGCATCGAGTTAATAAAATTTTGGATACTGAATCTGTAAAGTAGGCAATACAACTACATAAATAGTGGACATTTCATTAGGCATCCACTGTTAGGGATGGTGGCTTTTCATCAATCAGAACTGAAAAAGTTCTAAGGAAATAGGGAAACTTTATGCTTTATTGTTAAATGTTAATTGAACTGTTAACCTCTGCTTTTTTACTTTACAAAATAGTAATGGTGTAACTTGCCTACAAGCCTGCAGTGCAATGATAAACATAGAATGTGCCATTTTCAGATGTAAAAGAAAATAATTTTGCAATATTATGAATATAATTAATATTAGATTCATTGCATTGTTAAAATGAATATTTGGGGGGCCAGTAGTATGAATTACAGACAAAATTGTTAAGGACATTCCTCAATTTTTAAAAATAAAATTCTGTCCTTTTGTGAACAATGGCCCTAGTGCTCCAACCCTCCCACACAATGCAAATTATACATAATAGCAAATAAACCATGGGCTATCAAAAGGCAATCATATTTTAGCATGATTTGGAATTTTGTTGCATTTTTTTAATAAAAGGAAACATGCATTTTTAGAAAAGAGCAATGGGTGTTATTCTTGAGAGGTCACTCTAAAGTTGATATTTTTACCAGTAATAAATCTGTACATACTCTTGCATGTTATGATAAATATAGAAGGGTTTATGGAAAATGCTTGAATATACCTATCAATGGGATTGCACTTAACACCACAGACCGTTACATTACAAATATTTATTCATTCATTTAGATAGATACATACAAACATAGATACAACTCATAAACTTAAAGAACAGTGAAATATGCTTGATTTGTTTGGCATGTACTTAGGTGTATTTGTTTAATGGTAATTTGATATTGAATTTAACTGGCATCTCTAAATTTCTAGGTCACAGACTCCAAGGGTCACCACCTATACTTAAAGGAGGAAGCTGACAGTGGGAAGTTCATCTTCAACACAGAAGACTACGATGTGTATGATGTGTGTTTCATCTCAAGGGTTCCTGCAAGTAAGGACAAATTTACGCGTAAACTATTGAAAACAGCTAATTATTGTTACCTTCCTTCGTGTGTTTGCGTGTGTGTGTATGTTTGCATGTGTGTGTGTTTGCGTGTTTGTGTGTTTGCGTGTGTGTGTGTGTTTGCATGTGTGTGTGTGTGTTTGCGTGTGTGTGTGTGTGTTTGCGTGTGTGTGTGTGTGTTTGCGTGTGCGTGTGTGTGTTTGCGTGTGCGTGTGTGTGTTTGCGTGTGTGTGTGTTTGCGTGTGTGTGTGTGTGTGTGTGTGTATTTGCATGTGTGGTGTAATATTGTGTGTGTATTTGATGTGTGTGCGTAAGATCTGTATTGTATTTGCA
>NW_028234415.1:22312299-22314799 GCF_977035675.1 Penaeus japonicus | reverse complement strand
ATCTACGGGCTCGGTACCCAAGTGAGTAGATTTCATAGGGTTTTATCTCACGCCCATGCAGTGGAGGCGTAGGCACAGCTGCATTTACCCTTCAGTCTTTGTAATAACCAACGCAGAGAGACAAATAATAAGTTCTGTGGTTTATTATTCAAATTTTGGTGAAGAGTGGGCGTGTGGGTGGTTTGGTGGGTGGGCGGGCGTAGTGCGTGCGTTTGGGCGGTGTGGTAGCAAGAGAGAGAGGGGCGGGTGGGAGGCAAGTGCAGGCCGTGTGTGTGTGTGCCCTACCCGGCGTGTGTGTCTGTGTGTGTGAGAGAGAGCTTCAACTACACCGCTAGCATCATCACACACCTCTACAACTCATAGCCACCAGAGCCCGTCACACAGTGAGTGTACTCCTCCAAACACGTGGCTCTCCTCTGCCACGCTCCCGCTGTTTTCCCGGGTATCAATACGAATGTTACATATTATAGTGAAAAATAAGTGAAAACCAGAAGTACGTAGTGATCAGGAGGAACCGGGCTGCTGCAGAGCCCTTATTTAACAATGTTTTCCGCTTATTTAGCCCTATCAGGTCTCCTAAATGCCAAAATAATCCGTTATGGTCATCAGTGACTTGGTATAGCTTGCAACCGCTTTGAAATGTATCGTAGAATTTGTATAATTTGAGTTTTTCTACGTTTGACATTCTCAATTCCTATCGTCTCAGTGTCTGTGAGCTTCAGTCGAGTCAGCGGCCGATCCAATATGGCTGCCGTCCGAAGGCTTGAAAAGATGGCAGCTGCTCGGCGACTATTCTCCTCGCCCGTCTCTCGCCTCCCTTTCGCACAGCGCACAGCATATCCGTGGTGAAAAAGTACATCAGTGTCCGATAGAAAGGCATGGGTCAGCCAAGTCCTTTACTCATATCGTTGATCATTTCTTGTGCCTTCTTTCCCTTTGTTTCGATCTGCTTTGCCCTCTGTACGAAATGAACGGATTTTACGTACGTCGTGTGTGTATTGGTGATAACTGAAAACCCCCTCTCTCTCACTCTCTCTCTTTACTTCCGAAACGCGCTATCCCTTTCTCGTAAGTTTTCATTCATACATGCGCCCTTGCCGAAAGTGAAAATTGTCACTGGGGTTCGTTGTGTTTTAATACATAGCGAAAAATGTTAAAAACGGGGGATTTATTTACACGAAATTGGTTCCCTCGAGGGGGTGGTGGGATGGGAGGAGGGAAAGGGGGGAGGATGCCAGGATGGGGGGGAAGGAGGGGAGGATGTCAGGGTCGTGGATGGGATGGGTGGGGAGGGGGGAGGGCTTGAGGACCCCCCAAATATTCGGCGCGAGATACAGACGGACGCGGTGTCTCGATCCTTGGAGGTTGGCTTCGTCTTCTTGCTCTGATGGGTGGTGTTTGTGTGTTAGTACGTACATGTACCTTCTATAGGTGTATGTGTATAGATTACTTATTTTATGTACACACATTCATCAATATATGTAGTCTTTATTCGGAGTTTCTTACCTATCTGATTGAATTTTTTTTGGGGGGGCTCCTGCCAGACTGTTTTAATATCCTTGTCTGAAGGGCAAGGTTGGCAAGTTTGTCTGGTTTTCCTAAGCATATTTGAAAAAAAACTTTGTTATGGCAATATTTCCCTTTAGCATGAGATGATATAAAATCCTTAAAACCCAAAATACTGTTCATATTTGCAATTGTATTCAGATAGTGATAACTAGACTGCACAGACGGCACGTACCGCCACGAAGCCAAAGCCGATATAAGAACATGCAGTCCTTGGGACGACTGGTAACGCGGCGGGTGAGGAACAGAAGCAAGATCACCCTTAAAATTGTCACATTTTTCCTCGGTGTTGCTCCACTCTTTATGCTAATTAGATATATTAATTTATGACATCCTATCCCACAGATATAGTATCCACCAAAAGAAAGGGAAGATATGCATCGCAAACGAGAAAATAATTCACCAATTGATCAAAAGTAAGATGTGTGTGGCAGATGACCTAGCCTAGGGCAGAGCGTGGCGACCGCCCTTGTCCGCCACACACACACGAAGCAATAGAAAACCGTTCTACTCCATATGAAAATAACACCATAACTTTGCGATTTCTCATCCCAATTCTTGACACTTTCCCTCTCGTATGCAGTATTTTTTTACTCGCTTACTCTCGAGAAATAACGAGAACGATAACGCGACAGGTGAAGTTAGCAACAATGTGTGTCGTTTGCGTTAAATGGATCTTTTGCTAATGACACTGCCACTTGATTTTTTTCATACGATAGTTTCAGATTTTTTTAGGTTGCGGATTCTCGCATTGATGCCGGGAGTTTCGGAAAAGAAACTTAAATACAGGGAAAAGTAATTGACTGTCATCATAGGGAGGGCCAGGGAGGGTTTAGTTAATCAATACGCACACATCAAGGACAGGAGTAACGTGGCTTTGTAGATGATGTGGAAGTGAGTGCGTTGTCTTTATATTTTTGAATTGGAAAAACGC
>NW_028234415.1:22299799-22304799 GCF_977035675.1 Penaeus japonicus | reverse complement strand
CTCTCTCTCCCTCTCCCTCTCCCTCTCTGTCCTCTCTGTCCTCTCTCTCTCCTCTGCCGTCGCTCTCTCTGCGTCTTCCTCTATCCCTGCTTCTGTGGCCGCTCTCTCTTGGCGTCTTCCCTCTCTCCCCTCTCTGGTCCTCTCGTGTCTCTCTTCCGACTGTCCATCTCGTCTCTCTCTCTATGTACCTCTCTCTCTTTCTGTCCGCTCGAGCGGTAATGGCCACTCTTTGCAGCTCATGCTCCTCTCCCTCTCTCTCTTTTTCGCAGGCTCCCTCTCAATCCATCCCTCTCTCTCTCCCGGCTCTCTCCCTCTCTCTCACTGGCGCGCTCTCTCTCGCTCCCCTCTGCGTTCTCGGTCCGCCCCGGCTCCTCTCTCTCTCAGAGCGTCTCTCCGGCGTCGTCTCATCTGCGGACTTGCTCCTCTCGGCTGGGTCTCTCATCCTCTATCGGTCTCTCTCTTCTCTCTCTCTCTCTGCCCTGGGTCTCTCACTCTCTCGTCTCTCTCGTCTCCCTCTACCTCAATCCCTCTCATCCCTCTCTCGGACGCCGTCCTCTCTCGAGCACTCTCTCTCTCTCTCATCTCTCATCTCATCTCTCATCTCTCTCTCTCTGCTCTCTCCTCTCTCTCTCGGAGCTCTCTCTCTCCTGCTGCTCGGTCTGCTCTCTGCTCTCTCACTCTCTCTCTCTCTCTCTCTCTCTCTGACTCGCGCTCTCTCTCTCCTCTCACACTTGGTCAGCTTCTCTGCATACTCCTCGGTCGTGGTGTCTGCTGATGGACTCTTCCTCTCTCTCGCTGCATGCTCAGCTGGATGCTGCAGTCCCTCTCTTCTGAACCTCTCCTCCTCTCTTGCCTCTGCTCCGCCTCCTGTGTGTCCTCTTCTCTATGCTGCTGCGTCTCCTCACTGGCGTCTGCTTGTACCCTACTGCTGGCATATCTCTCTGTCCTCTCTCTCTCTTTCTTTCTCTCAGTCCTCAACTGCCCTCTCTGTCAGTCTCCCCTCTCTCTTCTCTCCTCCTCGTCCCGGCAATCTTTCTGTGCATCGTCTCTCTCTTCCCTCTCTCCCCCCCCCTGCTCTAGAGCATCTCGATCTGCTGCGTATCTATCGGCTAAATCCTAGTCTCTGGGTCGCTCCTCTCTATGCTCTCTCTCTCTCTGCTGTGTCCCTCTCTCTCTCCGGCTTCTCGTCCTCTCCTCTCTTCTCTGTCTCTCTCTCTCTCTCTGTCCCTCTCTCTCTCTCGCTCTCTCTCTCTCTCTCTCTCTCTCTGCAGCTCTCGGACCTCGGGTCCACTCTCTTCCTTGTGTCCGTCTCAGCGAGTGCGTCGTCGTCTATGTCGTCTGTCTCTCGCGAGCGTCGTGCTCGTGGGGCGGTGCGGACGAGCGACGAGCCCACCTCAGCTCCGTACTGCACGAGCGGCGAGCGACGGTCTCGGTCAGCTCTCTCTGCAGCGTTGCCGGCCTGCTCGCCTGTCTGTCTGCCGTGGCTATCTCTCCGGATCCGTTCGTGCCTCTCTGCGATCTGCTCGGAGCAGGGTGGTCGTCGGGGTCGTCTCTCTCTCCGCGGCGGTGCACACGAATCTCTCTCCTTCTCTCTCTCTATGGGTCTCGCGTCGGAGGGCTTCCTTGCTCGGGGTCTGCGACGGCTCTCGCCGAGCGGTCTCTCTGGCGGTCTCGTGCCTGCGGCGACTCATTCAGCTCTCTCTCTATCTATCAATCTTATCTATCTCTCTCTTCTCTCTCTCTCCTCGTCCTCTCTCTCATCTCTCGCTCTTATGTCATCTCTGTCCTCTCTCCTCTCTGACCTTCTCTCTCTCTCTCTCTCTCTCTCTCCGTCTCTCCCTCTCTCCTCTCTCTTCTCTCTCTCTCTCATCCCCTCGTCCCCTCTTTCTCTCTCGTTCTCAAGTCTCTCTCTCTCTCTCTCTCTCTCTCTCTCTCTCCTCTCTCTCTCTCTCTCTCGCTTCTCAACCCTTCCTTCTCTCTCTCTCTCCTCCTTTCTCCTCTCTCTCTCTGTCTCACTTTCTCTCTCTCTTCTCTTTCCTCGCTCTCTTTCTGCTCTCTCTCGTGTCTCTTTCTCTCTCTCCTTCCCTCTCTCTTTCTTCCTCCTCTCTCTCTCTCTCTCTCCCTCTCCCTCCTCCCATCTCCTCTCTCTCTCTCTTGCTCTCCTTTCGCTCTCTCTGTCCTCTCTTCTCTTCTGCTCTCTCTCTCCCTCCCTCTCTCTCTCCTCTCTCGTCTTCCCTCTCTCTCTCTCTCTATCTCTCCTCTCTTGCTCTCTTTCTCTCTCTCTCTCTCATCTCTTTCTTTCTCTCTCACTCTCTCTCTCTCTCCCTCTCTTCCCTCCCTCTCTCTCTCTCCCCCTCTCCTCTTCTCTCTCTCTCCCTCTCTCTTCTTTCTCTCCCACTCTCTCCCGAATAGCTGCTCTCTTTCTCTCTCTCCTCTCTCTCTCTCTCTCTCTCTCGCTCTCTCTCTCTCTCTCTCTCCTCGATCTTTCTCTCTCACTCTCCTTCTTCTCTCCTCTCTCTCTCTCTCTCTCTCACCGCTCTCCCCCTCCCTCTCTCTCGACTCTCTCACCCCTCTCTCCTCCGCTCTCTCTCACGGTCTTCTCTCTCTCCCCTTCACTCTCTCTCTCTCTCTCTTCTCTCTCCTCATCTCTCTCTCTCTTCCTCTCATCTCCCTTCTCTCTCTCTCATCTCACTCTCTCTCTCTGCGTCTCTCTCATTTCCTCGATCTCTCTCGATCTCTCTCTCTCCGTATCCTCCTCTCGCTCTCGTCCCCCCCCTTCTCTCTCTCCATTCTCGTCTCAGCGAGCGCGGCGGCCTCTCTCTCTCTCCTCCTTCACCCTCGCTTCTCTCTCTCTCCCTCCCCTCCCTCTCCCTCTCTCTCCACCCTCCCACTCTCTCGTCTCTCCTCTCCGCTCTCTCTCTCTAATCGTCTCTCTCTCTCTCTCACTCTCTCCTAATCTCTCTTTGACCTCTCTCTCTCCTCCCTCTCCCCATCGACTCTCTCTCTCCTCCTCCCCCCGGTTCTCTCTCTCTCCCTCTCCCCCCCCTCTCTCTCTCTCCCTCTCTCCTCTCCCCCCACCCTCTCCCCCCCCCTCTCTCTCTCTTCCCATCTCTCTCCCCTCTCCTCTCTCTCTCTCTCTCACTCAGTCTCGTCTCCTCCTCTCTCAGGATCTCCTCTCGTCCAGTCTCTCCGTCTCTCTCTCTCTCTCTCTCGGGGGCGTACTCTCATCCTCTTGCCATTCTCTCTCTCTCTCTCTCTCTCCCTCTCTCTCTCTCTCTATCTCTCTCTCTCTCCCCCCCTTCTCTCTCTCTCTCTCTCTCCGTCTCTCTCGTCCTCCTCTCTCCTCTCTCATCCCCGTCTCTCTCTCCCCTCTCCCCCCCCCCTCTTCCCTCTCATCCCTCCCCCCCCTCTCGCTCTCTTCTCTCTCTCATCGCCTTCCCGCATTCTCTCTCTCATCCCTCTCTCCGCTCCCCCCTCTCTCTCTCTCCCTCGCCCTCTCCCCCCGCCCCCCCCCCTCTCGGTCTCGCTCGCCCCCTCTCATCTGTTCCTCTCTCTCACTCTCTCTCTCTACTCCTCTCTCTCTCTCTCATCTCTCTCTCCGCTCCTCTCTCTCTCTCTACTCCTCTCTCTCCCTTCTCTCTCTCGTCCATTCCCTCCTCCGTCTCCCTACTCCTCTCTCCTCCTCGATTTCCTCTTTTCTCCGTCGTATCTCTCTCTCTCTCCTCTTCTCTCTCTCTCTCTCTCGTGTCACGCTCCTCTCTCTCCTCTCTCTCTCTCTCCTCCCTCTCCTCTCTCTCTCTCCCCCTCTCTCTCTAACTCCTTTTGTCTCTTTCTCTCTCTCTCTCTCCCCCTTCCTCTCCCCCTCTCTCTCTCTTTCCTCTCTCCCTCTCTCTCTCTCTCCCTCTCCTCCCTCATCATTCTCTCTCCTCTCTCTCTCTCTCTCTACTCCCTCTCCCTCCCTCTCTCACTCCTCTGTACTCGGCCCTCTCGCCCCCATCTCTCTCCCTCTCCCTCTCTCACTCCTCTCCCTCTCCCTCTCTCACCTCTACATCTCTCGTTGGGGGTCTCAGCTTCTTCTCTCGACTCACCCTCTCCTCATCTCTCCCTAATCTCCTCTCCCCTCTCTCTCCTCATCGTCGATCGTCGTCTCTCCCTCTACTCTCCTCCTCTCGTCTCTCTCGTCTCCCTCTGTCCTGCTCTCTCGGTTCTCTCTCTCGCTCTCTCTCTCTTTCTCCATCTCTCTTCTCTCCTCTCTGGTCCCTCTCCTGTCCTCTCTCTTCTCTTCTCTCTTTCTCCACTCTGTCCTTCTCTTTTTCTCTCTCTCTCTCTCTCTCTCTCTCTGTCCTCTGTCTCTCCTCCCTCCCTCTCTCTCTGTCTGTCCCTCTCTCCCTCTCTGCCCGCCTCTCATCTCCCCTCTCCCTATTGCCGTCTGTCTCGCTCTCTCTCTCTCTCTCCTCCCCTCTCTCCTCAACCCTTCTCTCCTCACTCGCTCCCGCAGTCTCTCTCCCTCTCTCCCTCTCTGTCTCTCTCTCCTTTCTCTCCTCTCTCTGTCCTCTCTCTCTCATCGCCTCTCTCTCTCTCTCTCTCTCTCCTCTCTCTTTCCTCTCCTCTCTCACTCTGTCCTCTCTCTCTCTCCTCTCTCTTCCCTCTTCCTCTCTCTCTCTCCCTCCTGTCCTCTGGCTCTCTCTCTCTCTCTCTGTGCCTCTCTCTCCTCCCTCTCGGTCCTCTCTCTCTCTCTCTCTGTGTCCTCTCTCTCTCTCTCTGGTCCCTCTCTCTCTCTGTCCATCTCCTCTTGCCTCTCTGTCCTCTCTCTCCTCTCTCTTCTCTCCTATCCTCTACTCCCTACTCTGTGTCCTCTCTCCTCCTCTCCCTCTAAATTTTATATAATATTAATAAAATTTTAAAACCCCATATTATTATATAATATTAAAAATGGGAAATATATTTAATTTTTTATATTTTTTTAAAATTTATATTCCCCTATTTTAAAATAATAAGAA
>NW_028234415.1:22267299-22289799 GCF_977035675.1 Penaeus japonicus | reverse complement strand
TGTTCTTGAGCCCAGTGTCAGCATCATGGAGGAGAGTGGACCCATCGAAACCAGTGCTGCTGACAAAGATATCAGTAGACAACGACGGTCACTGTCTATTGCGGAAAGGGAGATGATTATTAGGTCAGTGTTTTTGCACCTTTTATTGGAATGATAATCCAGGAAAGCTTTATTCAGTTCCCCCAGGAGAGAGTCCTGTATGTGATAAATTGGCGTTGATGTTTTTTAATTATCAATTTTTTTTAATTTTCTATCAATTATTTTTAGAAGTGCATTCTTCATTTTTAACTGTTTTTAGTGGAAATAGTTAGTAAGAAAATCAATAATGAATAGAATGCAGTATAACCTGTCCTAAGCATAACACTCCACCATTCTTTCTCACAATCTTCCAGTCTTTTCTTCAATGAGAACCGAACCATAAGAGAGGTTGCAGATTTCATGCACTTAGCGAAGTCTACAGTCTCATCAGTCGTTCAGGTCTTCAAGAAGGAACACAGAATCCAAAGGAAGACCTCCACAGGTCGCAAGAAAAAGTTGTCAGATGAGCATGAGCACATGATCATGGATATCCTCTCTCAAAAGGAGGACATCACAATTGAAGAAACAAGAAATAGGTTCCTGTCTTTAAATCCCGATGTTCCTAATATTAGCAAGAGTACAATTTACAGAATAATGGAGAATTGTCAGTCAAAGCTGGTAAGATAATTATGTGACTTAGTTATTTTATGTGTTCAGTATCCCTGATTGCTTTTGGCAGTAATGAATATGAGTCGGTTTTCTTAGATTATGAGTGTCTACACTAATTCCTGTTGTCCATATGAATATGAAAAACATGGTATGATAATTTACTGCATATTAGACAAATTCTTGAATGATCAATAATATATTCTTCAATGTCATTACTGATGTTAAGCATCTCTATTTCAAATGTCTTTCCAGAGAGCTAGATCGGACATGGAGGTGTTTGTAGGCATTTTTGTTCATTCTACTGAAGACAACCCATTAATCATCATGCCAGGGATGGTTATGGGTGTACTCAACACCAAGGTAATTACCATGAAATAAAAATTAAATAGGCACCAGCTCTGGGTATTTTTTTCTTACAGCATCTGTTATAGTATGTAATAGAAGCTATTAATATCATTCTAGGTTAGACACATGGTATCAACCTATTCAGAGATTTTATGCCAATGGATTGGAAATTTAGAAAAAGAAAGAAATATAGCAGTAGAATTGTTTATTCATTTGGTGTGTTTTTTTCCAGATTGAGTTTATGGAGAGTTTAGAAGAGCTTGATCACCTCAAAGCAGAGTATGGATTTACAGACTCAAACATTCACTACATGACCCCAAGGTAGTTGATCTGGATGCATGCATTTTTTTTTATAGCTTTTGATGATTCTATGTGAAGTTTATTTATAAAATAATGTGTTTAAGAGGCAATTGTGTCATTTACATACATTTTTTCTTTCTCTTAAACAACAGCCAGTTTATGATGCCTGGGATGATAGACACACACATACATGCCTCTCAGTTTCCTAATAATGGAGTGGCTATGGACTTGCCTTTACTGGAGTGGTTACAAACATATACTTTCCCCACTGAAGCTAACTTCTCTGATACACTCTTTGCAAGAGAAGTCTATAGCAAAGTTGTGGTTAGTATTTTCATGTCTTTCTTGTAATGTAATGTGTATAATTTATTTGGCCTATAATTACAGATTTCTGTTGCCTTCCTTCTAATATACTTCAATTTATTCTTAAGAGAGAGTTTGTATGTAGTATTGTAATTTTACAGGAACGTCTGTTAAGAAACGGAACAACAACAGCAGCGTACTTTGGCACAATTCACTTAGAAGGTTCCAAAATTCTTGCTGATGTGGTCCATGACAAAGGTCAACGTGCACTCATTGGAAAAGTAAACATGATGAGGAACTGCCCAGAGTATTACCGGGAGATGAGTGTTCAGGAGTCAATTAGAGACACAGAAGAATTTATACGCTATGTCAGAAGTATCCAGGCAAGTATGAGGTTCTATTTTCTTATTCTAAAAAAAAACATTGATTGTGAAAGACTGTACTTTTGTCTCAAGTTCTGCTTTGTTATCATTGCTTACTCTAATATGATACAAATGTTTCTAAGTTTGACAATTTGTAAGGATAAGATGTCACATGAAAAAGACATGTATTATAAAGCTTTAATTGTTTATTTCCTTGACAGTCCCCACTGGTACAACCTATTGTTACACCTCGGTTTGCCCCAACTTGCCCAGAGGACCAGCTAGCATCTCTAGGACAGTTGGCAGCTAAATATGGATGTCATATTCAAAGTCACCTGTGCGAGACTCAGCCCGAGTGCAATTGGGTCAAAGAATTATTCCCTTGGGCCAAATCATACACTGATGTCTATGACAGCATGAGACTCCTTAGTGAGAAGGTGGGCAATAATTTTTTGGTTTGCATTGCCTGTGATACATTGATAAGAGTAGATAAATTGCATTTCTTTTATAACTTTGTAATATCATATTCAGTTTTATTTCTTAATAAATTTGATTTTACTAATTGTGAATAAACAAAGCACGAAATACATCTGACATTTATTTCATTCTATGTTTTTCACAGTCTGTCATGGCACACTGTATATGGCTAACAGACGATGAGATATATACGTTGCGAGAACGAGGAGTTGGTGTTTCTCACTGCCCAAATTCTAATGTATCTATTCGCTCTGGCCTTTGTGATATTCGGAGACTTTTGAATAGTGGATTAAAAGTTGGTCTAGGAACAGGTATGTCTAGTATTGCTAGAGAATTTTATTTCACCTAAGAGATAAGACAAAGAAGATGCATACTGATATTTGTACATTAACATTTCTTATAATGAATTTTTTTATTTACTCTTTCATTTACATTTAAAGAGATATCAAAATTGGATCTGTTACATATTTATTCTAGTTTATTTCACATTCATTGAATTATGTTTTTTATCTCCTTAATAAAGTATACACCCTAGGCTTGTTCAATCAAGCTTTTCAGTCCAGAATATTTAAGGAAATTAATTATTATTTTGCAGAAACTAAGTGATAGATTTTCTTCCTTCAGATTGCTCGGGTGGGTACTGTCCATCTATTTTAGATTCCATGCGACAGTCCCTGCAGGTTTCCAACATCCTGGCTCTTGACCGAGATCAAGACTATCAGAGAATCACATACAAGGAGGCATTTAGAATGGCAACTCTTGGAGGTGCTAAAGGTACTTACCCATACCAACTGATGCTTTTTTTTTTCTTTCTTTTCAATTTTTAAGGTAGATTTTTGTGTCAGTTGTTGGTAATAGTAGCTATGTCTGTGATATTATCATTTGATTACTTTCTTTTTTTCTCTAACAGTTCTGAATATGGAAGACCGCATTGGAAACTTCGAAATTGACAAAGAGTTTGATGCACTCCTCATTGATGTGTCAGCCCCTGGGTCAGCCATTGATATTTTCAGTAAGGTAAGGTTTTAGATGAATATCATGAATTTCTTATTATCTCTCAAGGTTACTGAGTTACTGATATTTTTTTTTTTTTTTTTAATAGAATTATTGTTTATATAAAGGAAATGACAATATACAAACTACATTTATAGTAAGACAAGAGATATATACCCTACTATAATATTTGTCATTATGGCTTGTTGGTGATGATGATTATTATGAATCATTTTTATTTGTTATTTTATTTATTACTTTATTTTATAATCAAACTACACCTATAGTACTTATTGCCTTCTCACTATTTTGAACCACATATTCCAGGACACAGTAGAAGACAAGGTGCAGAAATTCCTCTACACGGGCGATGACCGTAATATTGCCCGTGTGTATGTTGCTGGACACAGAATCCTCGACTTGCACAATAAGAATCTACATTAACCATACCTCGAGTCACAAAAGATATTAAGCTCGTCCAAAGTAGAGTATTGTCTACTTGCTGGCCAGTTGGCGATATTCGCCAGAATTTTATAGGAAGAGGCAAAACTCTCTTGATCTGAGTTCTCAACTGTTTCCTAATTTTTTGGTACTGGACATGAAATTACAGTTGGACACATCACTGCTATAAGACTCTTGCTGTATGCAAACTGAATACTCCTAATTTTGTAAATAGTAATACTGACAAGTGTTAGGTGCAAAGTTCTACTGATAGTTTATGAAGCTAGGAAATGAGTAGAAAAAATGCTAGGAAAAAAGAATTAAAAAAGAATTAATAAATAACCTACAAGTCAGCTTTCATAGTATTGTTGACAAAGGAAACTTATTTTTCTATTAAAGAGAGAATGCCTTATTGAGAGCAGCAAAGATAATGCTAGGCTTGAGACAGGAATCTTTATGTGAGAATTGTTTGCATGGTTACAGTTGGTGATAAGTGAGTGAGAAATTGAAATTTAACCTTGATAAGAAAAAGTTTCTTAAATAGTGAACATTTAATCAAAATCTACACAGGAATTCTTAAATAGGTTGAACTTGTTTTGCCAGAAATATATGAAATTATAATAGAGCTTACAATTATACACCTGATTGGAATGGAAAACAGGACATGGGTGTGTTGTCATTATAATTATTATATAAGCTTGTTTGACTCTTTCAAGACTATGCAAATTACTGATATCACTAGGGAGATGTTTCCAAACCTAAATTGCAATAGCTGTGAAAAAAACTGTTTTTTTTCCAAATGTATTACAAGAATAGACATAAAACCAGATCTTTGAGATATGCAATACATTTTTTTCTGTCTATTTTTCTTTATTGTAATTAACTTCAGTTTATATGAATATGTAAATGAAGAGGTCTCATTCTAGTACTTTCACAGGTTTGTGTCACATAACCTTTGCCACTCACATGACAGATATGTAAGACAATATCTTACTGGCTGCACAGAAAATCACAAGCCATTTGTAAGGGTGCTGAATGGGTAGATGTACTCTCTTGTGTGATATTGTATCATTTGTGTTTTGCTTTACATGAATGGTCACGAAAACAATGGCAGCTAAGCGTCGTATGTAGAATTATGTATCCTTCTTTCCCTTAATGAAGTGACAATTGCCTTCAAGGCCAGTGATGAAGATATTGTTTTTTTTATGTACAGGGTGACTGTTACATAAGCTTTCTGAACATGTTCTTTTTCTTTATTAAGGAAATTAGGTCCTTTATATAACATTTTGTAATACATATACAATTTTTTTTAAGTAGTCCTTGAATGCATGCAGCTAAACAGCAATGAATATTTCTCAAAAATATATCAGAAAATATGTTCAGATGTACGCTGGTTTCACAGTGCAGACCTACCCTTGTAATGTGGTTGTGAAAATAGTTCGTAAAAAAAAAAAAGAACGTGAAACAAGAAGGGCATTTGTATACGTATTAAAGAAAAAAAGTGAAGTGAACTTCATGATAATCACAATTATCAGCATTATAAGTGTTGTTTCAGGTACCTTTTAGTGATTGAATTATTATCTGTATACTCCATTTTTTCTCACTACATGAAGTGCCAACTGTATACAGATAATAGTTAGTTTACTATTTACTTCTTTCTGTTATGCTGATATGGCAACTAGAAGGGCAAAGTAAGCAATCACTTTTCTGCCTAAATGATGTGTATAATACTTAATAGCTGAATATTTACATAAAATATATGAATATTAAAATTTAAATAAAAAAGTATCAAGTTGCATTGGACTTTTAATGTGCTAACAGTAATTGAAATCCTTTGTTAACTTGGGATATATTATCTGGTGCCATTTCAGTTATCCAGTATATGTAGATATTAAGGAAATACAGCTAGTGAGACATATTGTATTAGTCTGTATTCAGTATTCCAGTGGACAAGCACCTAAATTTTAAAAAGCTAGTTGCTGGGCAGTTATCTTTTTCCTGTTAAGTCTAAGGTGCTGATATTTTTATCTGTCTATCAAGGCATATTTTACAGTACTGAAGATGAGAACAAAAATTTTACAGTTCCAACAGTGGAGGTAAACAAGTGAACTATTTTACATATACAAATGTAGAATAAATTCATGGCAAAGGGAAAGTGGGAGTTCAATGCCTTTTTTTCATTATAGAGTATAACAGCAAAGAGCCCGAAGTAGTAAGTCCTGAGGTGCTTTTCCAGTTCTGGGTAATTTCTGTTTACATCCCAAGTCTTTTGTAGAGAAAGAAAGAAATCCAGTATGATCTAATCATTTAATTGGCTTGAATGTTGAAACGTAGAATGATGTGCCTCCTCTATATGTAAATGACATAAGGTTATTTTTAGGGTAGGTCACATTCTTATTTTCTCATTTCAATGAAATATGCAGTATTCCTACCACTATGTGATCACTTGTTATAGAGAAACACATTTATACAAATCCATAATTTTTATTGTACTGATTTAAAAGAAAATTACTTCCCTACCAGCTCTTCTGAATTCAAACAATTGCAATGACTGAAAAGGTTTACAGTCACTTGCTTTTACATTACATACATGCAGGTAAACACATGTGCATCCACACACACTCTCACATGCACACGCACACACACGCACACGCATACTCATGCACACGCACACGCACACGCAGAGACACACACACGCAGAGACACGCACACGCAGAGACACGCACACGCACACGCACACGCACACGCACACGCACACGCACACGCACACGCACACGCACACGCACACGCACACGCACACACACACACACACACACACACACACACACACACACACACACACACACAAAGTAAGTATATATACATTCACATATATATTTATATATTATATATGTAATTATGATGTAGGTTTCATAATTTCTCATTTGTGAGTCATAAAAAAGCACTAAATAGGAATTCAGACACTTTTTACAAACATGATTACTAAGATTTTGCACAGAAAGCATAAATGATTACTTTGGGTTAATTCATATTATCAGATTAACCAGTATATATACAGAATTTGAGTCTGAATAAGGATGCAGATATACTGACATGAATACAATTAGACTCAAGAGCAAGGTTTCTTATTTATTTTTATGTAAAGAGTCTTCAGCAATCCATAATGATCCAAAACTATATGAACAGTTATTGTATTTGATTAACTAATCATGTCTGAAAACAATATGCAATGTTAAACATTAAATATCAAGAAATGAATTTGAAATGATTTTATTATCCTTGATTACTGCAGTTGTCACACATGCAAATGCACGCACGCACGCACAATACACAGATACCATATAATGTTTGCTAACAGTGTGTGGCATATTATACAAACATACCTTTCTTAGTGCCATCGTACACGTGCAAACGTTTATTTGACATTATCGATGTAGTCAAATCAATGATACAAGTCGGTTGGGAACGTTTTGTTCGGTAAATTTAGCTATCTGAGAACTCAAATGAACAGAAAATAACTACAGTTTGAGCTTACACAAGAAATTCTCTTCGCCTCAGCAAAGCAATCAAAGTGAAAAAAAAATCTTTGGGGTAATATGGTGGGACTGTTCAATTTCCAGAGTGCAAAAACGTCATCTTTGCGGATAATCTTAGTCATCCTCAATTGGAAAGAATTTTTAGAAAGTGCTCATTCTTGTCTGGACGTCTTATGAGAAAAATTCTGTTGGAAAAAGCTGAAGATTTGTGCAAAAACCCTCGGGGCTGGAGGCACTATAGGTTACATAGAATTTAGATTATATGATTGTAAGAGTAGGTTTGAAATATAGGCCATAGTGTTAAAAATTATTATTGATCAAATAAGGTATGAAGAATTGTGGATTGGGTTCCCTATATCGCCTTATAAATCCAACCCTGTTTTATGTCTAAGAACCAATGTCCATGTCACAATATTGTATCCGAGAGAGAAAGCAGAGATACGGCTATTAGTCATATGATTGGCCTTATGAACTAGACACAAGATCCTTAGATCATTCCATGTTCTAATGAACCGATCCATTATGGACTATGCTTCTGTCGGTCTGATCACTTTTTAAGTCCAGCCTCAGGTAATGGCTCGATTTAATCCATATCAGTATGTCACTCATTTCAAGAGGATCCAGGTGTCGGTGTCTATCAACCTTAGTTTGTAGACTCACCTTCCCCTGGACACACGAATGGACAGCACAATTCATAGCCAAGATCATTCAAATCGCCTGGACATAACATCTCAAAGGGAAGTTACGGAAGTGCCCCAGCTTAGTTGATTAGTTGTATTCGCATAGCTGGTTGTACCGTCGATTCAGAGGAGTCATTTGCTTTCAGCTCAAGGATCAGTAAGTGTTTCGACAAAGCGTAGTCTTCCTTCCTTATCTGGAAGACAAGGCATAAAGGACAATTATCACTGGACCATGAGCATTTAAAGAGATTATCTGGGGATTATCTTGGTGAGATGGCTTGGCTATGTATGATGTTACTTAGTGATCCGAATGATTTGACGTCAATTGGGATATAATGATGAGATATAACACTGACTATAAATATGGTACAGATGTAAGTCAGTCTGCCTTACTGTATACAAAGGTTAGTAGGTTTTATTATCTATTCATTTTAATATCTGAAATATTATCTCTTTTCACTACGTCAGGATCCTTGTTATAAAATACACGAGTTACTTTTACAGGGAAATATAACGTTAGATTTCCTATGACGCTACCGTACTTAATGCATAGGTCAACATTTGTAATTGAAGTACTGTAAATATGCAATACTGTATAATTTATTTACACATGTGCATGCAAGTTAGAGGCGTGCCAAAGAAGTGGCTATCGCCCCTGGCGCCATTTCCCTTTTTTTTTTTTTTTTTTTTTTTTTTTTTTTTTTTAGCAACACTCGAAAAATATAGACATGTACAAGAAATCCATGCTCTCTTGAAGATAAACATTATCTAATGATCTTTAGTGCTAACGTTACCACCTCTGTGGCACTAGGATTTTGCTAAAACAGGTGAGACAAGCCACCCATGCCTGAAAGTCTGCCCCGAAGAAGAATTCTTGCAATGGCATGTTTTTCTTCTTATTCATTCCATTTTTTTTCAAGTTACACGTAATAATTGCTTAAAGACTTCGCTGCGATCTAGTTCGGAGACTCGAACGTCTGACCTCTGCACAACGAAGCATAAAAGGATCTCGCTGAACCAAGGAAGAACTCCACGACATTGAATCAGATATCTATAAAACGCTTCTCATAATGAAGGGAATATTTTACTCCTTGCCTGTGCGGACACATTCCTCCAGTATTTGATTACACGTGGCAATATTCTTAAGGCTATGTCAGTCTGTGTATTACTTTCTTTGTGATATTACTACGGTTATCATTATTATAACAATCATCGTAGGTATAAATTCAAATATCTTTATTCAGACCATGCCAAAATTAAATCATCAATGATAATTTATTCCATTGGATATAGTTTCTCTTAACAATCACAATATATTAAATGGTGATTATTACTGCTAATGATACATTCAGTATCAATACAATTATCATTATACTAAAATAGTCTGTTTATAATTTCGAACACGTATAACTACTTTTGCTCCCTAAATTATTAATTCGTATGATAGATTATGATACATGCATATATATATATATATATATATATATATATATATATATATATATATATATATACATATACACACACACACACACACACACACACATATATATATATATATATATATATATATATATATATATATATATGTGTGTGTGTGTGTGTGTGTGTGTGTGTGCGTGCGTGTTTGTTTGCGTGTGTGTGTGTGTGTAAGAGAGAGAGAGAGAAAGAGAGAGAGAGAGAGAGAGAGAGAGAGAGAGAGAGAGAGAGAGAGAGAGAGAGAGAGAGAGAGAGAATCAATTCGTTTGGTCCACTACTTTCTTTCCAGCAACGTAAACTTGTAGAATATTTCGGTCGTTGCCGTTATAGAGAAATTCCTCTACCTTTTCTTCGGTTGCATCCTGCAGACGAAGGGTATTTATTAAAAGTCATAGGCCGGTGGTGGGATAGCAAAACTAAATAGCAACAAATAAAAACATATCAAACAAAATTTTGTACTTAATTTGACAAAGTAATTCTGTATGCTGTGTCGAATTACTGCAACTATCTGAAGTGAAGGTGACCCTAATGTTCACTTGCTGGTACCTCTACAAATATGTCAAGGGGTGTCTCTGTTGCTTCCACGTCGACCTAAAGTGCTTCGAAATCTTTTCCTACCTCAAAGTTTCCCATCCGACCCTCCATGTGAACGACTGAAAAAAAAATCATCTTTATACACATGAAATATATAATTCCCAAATTCTAAAACCATAGAAATAGGGGCTCAACAACAAGACTAAATATAGTTCTTTAATTGCTCAGATGAAAATATCGCTGAGTGAACTCACCTTTCGCGCCTCCCAAGGAAGCTAGACGAAAAGCTTCCTTCAGCGTGATGCTCTTATAACCCTCGCTCTTCGTGGACAGGGTCTTCGAGACAAGGACATTTTGGAACAATATGGTAACAAATTGCTTTGCGTTTAGATTAAAAGCTTAGAAGCTGCAGTTTAGCAGAAAAAATGGTAAGCAGATAATTAAAAATTCCTTGCCATTTCTCTTCTTTAACAATACCTGTGCAGAGGCCAATCTTGAGGCCCGCACGAAGAAGCCTCCTTACGTCACAAAGTCCGTATCGTAGAGAGATGTTGGAGTTGGGGCAGTGAGCCACGCCCGTGCCGCGCTCCTTCAGCAGTGCCACCTCCTCGTCCTTCAGCAACACGCCGTGTGCCATCACCGTCTGGGGGAATTTGGAATTATAAAAGCAATTGTTCGGTTGTACAAGATTAGTCTGGCCTATGCAATTGTTGAGACAACTTGGCGTGTAGTAAAGCAATTCGTGATAAGTATTTAAAATAAATGAAATGTAAACCGCTAACGAAGTAATTCTAAAGTATAAGCGAAAAATAAGCTGTGTTTCCATCATTCTGTAAATAATTTAATAGAATCGATCAATAGTTACCTTACCTGTCAGGAGGCCCACAGTATCACAGGCATTGGCATAGCTCGTTGACCAAGGAAACCTCCTGCACCCAATCAGTTTCTGACTGACTCTCGCAGATGTGGCTTTGGATGTGGCAGTCATGTTTCGCTGCCAGCTGGGCGAGTCCTTCCATCTGTTCCTCAGGACATGTTGGTGCAAATCTCGACGTGACGATTGGTTACACCAGCTGAGACTGTTACAAAGCGTACGCAGTGTTTGAAGTATGGGTGATAAATGTTTACAAAGTTGCACTTTAACCATGTGGAGTCTTGTTAAATAAACACTATCAAATATTATATACCTGTTATGCCTTAAAATTACAATGGTTAATGACATCCTCAGCATAAATCCAGCACGCACATATATCGCCTTACTTCATTAAAGAAAAAAAAGATTCCTTATCAGACTGACTCTGAGAAAAAGCAACAAAAGATTTGATAATGTAAGACATTTTTCCCCCCACATCTCCACTTTACGTTTAAGTTTTTGATATAAAGTATAAACTCCTCGGTCTCCCTAAGTGACTCCTTAACGGAAGTTTCCAAGATAATAGTTGAGGCAATTCGCGGTTATGTTAACTTTTCCCACCAGAGCGCGCTGGCCCCGTTAAAGGACGGTGTCGCCGAGGATCTTGGTTCCTTCGAGGTGCGAGGAACCGAAGTAGGACGCGGTGGTGGTGCCGCATCCATGGATGAGGATTAGTAATGCAAAAGGAACAATGTTTTGGTGATATAATAATCAGTATTGAGATAATGTATGGTCTCTATTAAGATGATCTTAGGATAAAGTCAGGATGAATATTTATTGTTATTTATTGTTTTTCATTGTTATTGTTATTTATTGTTATTGTTATTTAATGTTTTTTTTTCTAAATTTATAGGGAGTACACTATTTTTCAGCACATTCATCTACAGCAGTATTGGAAATAAACACAGATTGCTCATGCCAACTTGAAAAAAACATGACGTAGAAATTTGTTGAGGAACAGAGCTTTGCTGTGTTGCTCTACTACATCAATAGATTATATATAGTGGCATCTGATATGATTTGATTGATTTCAAGTATTCTAATTACATTGGGATTCAGGCTGCTCTTGCTATTATTTATATTTCTTTAATACCTTTTATCATCATTATAGCAAACACTTTCATAATTCAAAAGCCTACAATCACCCCTTAAAGTTCCCATATAGACTCTATATATTAGCACTTACTTTTCATGAAATTTCAGTAAGTATCATAGTCAACATCAACGTATCTATTACTGTTATATTGATAAAAGCTGCCCTTCCTTGAATCATGAAATTCTTTCGTATATACGGTCTGAAAGACTGAGTATATGTCTATAATACCTAAACATTTTATAATTACAGTAATAGTTATATATTTTTTCAAAGCATTTCTAAAAAATGTCGTTTTCTAACTGCTTGCAAATTGAGACAATCCTTCTTTTGTTGATGTTATTTGCATATATCTTATCTGCAATTACTTAGGATATCACAATACCATTTGGATATTTCGTGTCAGTGTTTTACGGAAGGTACAGGAATATCAGAGATTCGTTATCATTTGACATGTAAAATGCTTTAGGTTTGACTGAAATCCAACCAGTTTTTAATGGAAAAGTCACTATGATGTGTTGGCATATTATGTGTGCTGATATATATTATCCAGATACGTTTCATGAATGGGATTTCGAACAGACCCCACTTAACCATACCTTCACCTTCTTAGACACACTGCATGCATGATTGATCAACGACCAAAAAACAAACTTATTGACATGTTGGCTTTGGCTCGTTCGTACAAGAACACCTCTGCAACATCATCTACCCGCTTTCCCCACACTTGCTTCTCTCCACCACATACCACGACAGCTGTGTACACATATCGAGCGAAATCCCTGTCAATGAACTTAGCTTCCACACGCACACGCACAGTTGTAGTTGTCGAGCCAATCCAGGAGAGGAAGGTCCAAGTGTATCCCGTTGTTGGGGAACTACGGGGCGTGGATGTTCGCGTCCACGAACCCCAGCGTCAGGAACTGACTGAAGGAAGAGGAAGAGGAGGAGGAGGAGGAGGAGGAGGAGGGGGAGGTAGAGGAGGAGGAGGAGAACAAGGAGGAGGGGAGGGGGAAAGGGAAAGGGACGGGTAGGGGGGGAAGGGAAGAGGACGACGACGATGACGACAATGTGGAGGGAAGCGCTTTTCAATATATGGAGTGAGGTGGGTTAATCTTGTGGCATTAACTCTGAGGCGGGCCAACACACCTCCTCCCTTCTAACTTTTCTGTGGGCTGTGTCCCCCAGTTCTATGTTTTGTTTGTTTGTTGTTGATTGTGAGGCTAATCCACTCACTTGCCACATGAGCTGGATATTCGCTTTTATAAAGGAAACAAAACGCCTGGGATGCGTACGGACTATGCTAGGGTCTAGATCACCAGTTGACCCGGCTAATTTGTCAGCCTGTTAATCGTCATAGATACCCGAGTGTTCAGGTGCCCATGTCACCTTGATTGATTTGTTGGCATTATGTAGCTTACGAATGATAGTCAACCATACACCCGCATCCACACACCCATCTGTCTTGGAGCCGTTGATCTAAAAATGAAAAAAAGAAAAATGTTTAGCAAGGACCTCTCTGTACTACTGGCGTACCTCCGCCTCCGGCAGTGACTTTGACTGATGGTAGTCAATCTTCCACGATGGAAAAAGTGAGGTCTTGGAGTCTAATTCAAAGGGGCCTTTCGCCACGGCCCTCAGGGCGAAAATGCCGAGGCAAAGCATTCCGGCTCGGTTGTCAGCCCCGCCAAAGGTCCGACGTTACGGCCCTCCAGATGAAAATGCCCAAGAAAAGCATTCCCGTTAGGATGGTTCCGTTCCCTGGCTATTTTGGCGGCATATGTCGGCACAAGCTGGCCGCGTTTGACACAGAGGGAAAGTACTCCTGACTCTACCTGAAGACGTTCGATACGAGTGCACTTAAGGGCTCCAAGATACGCGCGCAAACGAGCATTCTGTACAGCATCCAAAGCTGTCAGAGTCGAGTTCATTGCCGAGGCATACACGATTGACACAGAATCTACTTTAAATCTAATCGGTATATATATAGCATTAGTAAAGATTTTCAGTCAAAGTGCACTTTGGTAAATTGGGTGCTTTTTGTCATCTATTCTTTAATAACTGAATACTATGATCTTTCCAATTTAGTCTACTATCGAAATACAGACCGAGAAATCTAGTCGAATTTTGAACAGATACTGGGTGATTATCTAGAGTTAGCCCGTTGGATAAAAAACACACCAACACTCTTCCTTATGGAAAACTTTAAGCTACAAGAGGCCCCAGTTATGAATCATATCCAGTGCCATTTGGATCTAATTTGACAGAAAAAGTTCAGTCAGATATGGAGTAATCCGGAAGCATAAAGATTTCTGAGAAGGCCATAGTACCGTGTCATGTCGTATACTTTTTTTCTATATCTATGAATACTGAAAAAAAGACAAAAGCCTCATGAATATGATTTTCCAATTTTACCAGCTTGGCGAGTTTGACGCCCCTTTCGGAACCCGCACTACTCGTCAACTTGTAAATTTCTGGATTTCAGAAAATGCAATAGCCTTCTGTTAACAATTCGTTCCATGACCTTGCACAAGCAACTTGTCAACGCAGTTGGGCGGTAAAAAAATGCGGATCTAGGCTAACCCCCAGTTTTCAACAAGGGAATGATGTGGGCGAAGTACCATTAATTTGGAAAACTCCGGCTTTTCCAAATATCAATGTACACTTTTAGCAACTCAATCATGGTATCATGATTAAGATGCTTTATCATCTCATATCGAATCTCATCGGGGCAATGTCTCTTGGTGAATCGAAGTCTATTACCTCATGAATTATGTTTTCAATCTTACACGATGTTTTTTTTTCTTAGTGATTTTATTGATAGTGGTCCAAACCTGCGGGATTGTGGTGGAGATAAAGTTTCGCCAGGTGTCTCTTTTGGCTTGTCTAATGGTTCCACCAGCCCTGGCTCTCGCTAATCTATATTTGCGGAAGTTCTCGGCACTGTTATTATTTTTGAAAAGCCTGTAGGCCCGATTTCGTTCACACAATCTGGTTGGTGTCCACCATGGAATTCTATGCTTAACGCTATATATCGAAATCTTACGAATGGTTGTCATTGCTGCATCTACGATGCTATTTTGAATATTTACTTTATCATCAGTGGCTTCTCCAACAGCGTCGAGCTTGACGCTCTTTGCGAAGGCGTCTCAAGGGGGGGAGGGGGGGGGGGGCTTGGATAACAAAGGGTTGCCAAGTACCGAAGGTAGAGGGAGGCGTAGTACCTAAAACATTTCAGAGGCATTTTCTGAGCATGTTGCAGTCCCCTGGATCCGCCACTGGTTAGGACAACAATTGTTTATTAGCATACTATACGCATTTAAGTATTTGTGACCAAACGATCCATTCCAAACCCCGGCCTACACACATTTACACACACACACACACATATATATATATATATACATATATATATATATATATATATATATATATATATATATATATATATATATATATATATATATATATATATATATATATATATATATATATATATATATATATATATATATATATATGTATGTATATATACACACACTTGTGTGTGTGTGGTTCAAGAATAATTCTCGCAGAGTATCATCTTCAGCTGTCTTTATGTCAATTTTAACCTTGCTCTGCAACGCACGTTGAGCTTTTTGCAACATGTGTTGCTCAGACCCTTGACGAGTTGCCTGAACCCTCTGTTGATGATCTTGATTTACGACAGTTAGATGTCCTTTCTCACCAGACTCAGCCTCTCCTCTTTAGCTGCGCCTTCGAGCTCGATGAGGTCGTACAACTCGGGTTTTATGGGCTGAGAAACGGTCATTATCAAAAGGATAACTTCAGCCAATCTATATTTGAAAACAGAAAATCACTCAAAAAAGCCAATCATGAAAATAGATAAGAAAAATAATGAAAATAGAAATAACAGCAATCTAAGGTTGCTTTGTTTCCCAGACACGATTTCGACCCACACAGTGAATATTCACACTGTGGCAACAGTGACATCGAAAAGATGGATAAAGGAGGGAAGGAAGGAAGAAAGAAAAGGGAAAGAAACGTACCAAGCTCCTATAGGAAACATGATAGGGAGGCACCGAATCGTATCAACGTCATTAGAATTTTTTGTTTGTTTTCACAGCAATAAGAAGAAAATAAAGCTTTCTTAGACTAGCCGATGCCATGATGTGAATACCAAGCTATAGTTCAAGAAAAAAAATAGAAACTATTCGATATCGATACTGTTACCGTTATTGTCGTTATCGTCATCAGCAGAAGCATAATCTATGATGCAAGGTCCTCCATGAGCACTGCATGATTATATTCGTAGTCTTGATAAGGACTAAATACCAGTACCTAACGATTCCTACTGTTGGGCCGGAGGAAGTCGGCCACTCTTTTGCCGAGATGGTGGGCGAAATCCTCTCCCTATTTGCCAACTAAGAAGAGAAAATTGCCGACAGAAAGAATTTATTGGAGACAGGGCTTCTGTTGTTGATATTCTTTTGGGGGGTATGCCTTTAAGATGCCGACAAAGTGGGCAATTATTATTTATATATATATATATATATATATATATATATATATATATATATATATATATATATATATATATATATAATAAAACACTGCCACAAAATTAAAGGAAAAACTCGCCGACGTTTCGAACTTTTCAAGAAAGTTCCTCATCAGGTGTAAACAATAGACTGCTTAAGCCTGATGAGGAACTATCTTGAAAAAGTTTTTTTCCTTTCATTTTGTGGCAGTGTTTGATTATATATATATATATATATATAGATATAGATATATATGTATATATATATTTATAGGTATATATATGTATATATATATATATATATATATATATATATATATATATATATATATATATATATATATATATGTGTGTGTGTGTGTGTGCGTGTGTGTGTGTGCGTATGTGTGTATATGCTGGTATATACATGTATATATATTTACACAAAGATCCTGATATTTTTCGGTCATTAAAGAATCTACATGTGAGAAAATATTAATAGGTTCTCGTTTCATATTTGCTGACGATATATTTAATATAAATAGATCACATTCATGTCGGTATGATTTCCGTATTGAAATTTTGCACATTTTTTAAACTTCCGAGAAATCTTTTCTTGGATTTTTTTTTTTTTTAGATTAAATAAAAATTGTTTTTGTCTGAGCGTACGTGTGTGTGTGTGTGTTTCTCTTCGTGTGTGTGTGTGTGTGTGTGTGTGTGTGTTTCTCTTCGTGTGTGTATGTGTGTGTTTGTGTGTGCGTGTTTCTCTTCGTGTGTGTGTGTGCGTGTGTTTCTCTTCGTATGTGTGTGTGTGTGCGTCTTTCTCCTCGTGTGTGTGTGTGTGTGTGTGTGTGTATGTGTGTGTGTGTGTGTGTTTCTCTTCGTGTGTCTCTTGATAAAACTCATGTATTCAAGAGACAGACAGAAAGAAAGGAGAAAGGGAAACAAAAATAGGGGGGGGAGGGGGGAAGTGGGTGAAAGAAAAAAGAATCAGAAAGAAAGAAAGAAAGAAAGATAAGAAGACGAAAGGTGGGAGTGAGAGGGGGGCAATAGAGGAGTGTCAAGGCATATGGCTATTGAAATCCAGCCTGAGGCCGTGCGAGGCATAAGTACGCTCTGGCATTCTCCTGCAATTGCAACTTGTTTCCTATCGTTACTCATCCTCTTCCTCTTGGCTGGGACCACTCTTGGCTCTGAAATGGGATGGCTTTGCAATATCGTTATGCAATATCGTTCTTAATATGACAAAATCTGTAGCTTCTCCATATTGTAGGTCCACATAACATTGTACGCCACGCAAAAACATTAACCATCATTATTATCATTATTATCATTACATACATACATACATATATATGTATATATACATATATATATATATATATATATATACATATATATATATATATATATATACATATATATACATATATATATACATATATATATATATAAATAATATATATATATAATATATATATATATATATATATATATATATATATATATATGTATATATATATATAGAGAGAGAGAGAGAGAGAGAGATAAGGATAAGCCAGATTTGCGGAGCAGATGCTATGCTGGGCTTGTATGCGCTGAGGCGAGCCCGCCTCACGCTGACTCGTGAGAGAATGTGCCAACGAGTGTTGACTCGATCTGAGCTTGGTCCTTACCCAACGCAGTGCCCAGCTACGTCAGTAACCGCCAGGTGACAGTGGAAGCTCACGAGCTTGGACGGGGCTCGATCTGCCGACCACGGGGATGTGAAGTCGACACGCTACCGCTGAGCTAACCAGACGGCCAGAGAGAGAGAGAAAGAGATGTGTGTGTGTGTGTGTGTGTGTTTGTTTGTGTAAATGGATGAATGTCATCCTCGTAACCTTTTAGGCTAGGAGAGAAGGGAAATAAGTCTGTGTGTGGAGATCGAGTGTGGCCGAAACAGAACTATCGCTGAGAAAGGGGTAATACATCAAGGACAACATCTCACTGCTCCTTTGGTAGCGGAGGTCTAGCTTACCCCTCTAAGGTCTTCTTCGAGGGTAACTTATCTATATAGGTGGTTAAATAGTTATATATGAGATGAATGACAGACTTACTCCGTGAGGACAGCACAAACATCACCACTTTCGGTATCCCTCCAGTTTCGGCTTCTTGTTGTTCCTTTCATACTCATCTGTAGGGTGCCCTCTCTTTCGCTTTTCCGTTGTAGGAATATCTTGGATATCAAGTTCCAGAAGCTTTTTCTCGAGCGCTTCACCTAGGGCGATGTCAGAGGAAGTGGGAAATACATAGACTTCCGAATCGTCATCCGAGTCGTCCGAATCTTCTTTCGAGTCGTCCGAATTTTCTTCCGAGTCGTCCGAATCTTCTTCCGAGTCGTCCGAATCTTCTTCCGAGTCTTCCGAATCCATTGTAGGAATCTCTTGGGCATCAAGTTCCAGAAGCTTTTTCTCGAGCGCTTCACCTAGGGCGATGTCAGAGGAAGTGGAAGATACAGAGACTTCTGAATCGTCATCCGAGTCGTCCGAATCTTCCGAGACTTCCAAATCCATTGTAAGAATATCTTGGGCAAGTTCCAGAAACTTTTTCTCGAGCGATTCACCTAGGGCGATGTCAGAGGAGGTGGGATATACAGAGACTTCTGAATCGTCATCCGATTCGTCCCAACCTTCTTCCGAGTCTTCCGAATCCATTGTAGGAATCTTTTGGGCATCAAGTTCCAGAAGCCTTTTCTCGAGCGCTTCACCTAGGGCGATGTCAGAGGAAGTGGGAGATACAGAGACTTCTGAATCGTCATCCGAGTCGTCCGAATCTTCCGAGACTTCCAAATCCATTGTAAGAATATCTTGGGCAAGTTCCAGAAGCTTTTTCTCGAGCGCTTCACCTAGGGCGATGTCAGAGGAGGTGGGATATACAGAGACTTCTGAATCTTCTTCCGAGTCGTCCGAATCTTCTTCCGAGTCTTCCGAATCCATTGTAGGAATCTTTTGGGCATCAAGTTCCAGAAGCCTTTTCTCGAGCGCTTCACCTAGGGCGATGTCAGAGGAAGTGGGAGATACAGAGACTTCTGAATCGTCATCCGAGTCGTCCGAATCTTCTTCCGAGTCGTCCGAATCTTCTTTCGAGTCGTCCGAATTTTCTTCCGAGTCGTCCGAATCTTCTTCCGAGTCGTCCGAATCTTCTTTCGAGTCGTCCGAATTTTCTTCCGAGTCGTCCGAATCTTCTTTCGAGTCGTCCGAATTTTCTTCCGAGTCGTCCGAATCTTCTTTCGAGTCGTCCGAATTTTCTTCCGAGTCGTCCGAATCTTCTTTCGAGTCGTCCGAATTTTCTTCCGAGTCGTCCGAATCTTCTTCCGAGTCGTCCGAATCTTCTTTCGAGTCGTCCGAATTTTCTTCCGAGTCGTCCGAATCTTCTTTCGAGTCGTCCGAATTTTCTTCCGAGTCGTCCGAATCTTCTTTCGAGTCGTCCGAATTTTCTTCCGAGTCGTCCGAATCTTCTTTCGAGTCGTCCGAATTTTCTTCCGAGTCGTCCGAATCTTCTTCCGAGTCGTCCGAATCTTCTTTCGAGTCGTCCGAATTTTCTTCCGAGTCGTCCGAATCTTCTTTCGAGTCGTCCGAATTTTCTTCCGAGTCGTCCGAATCTTCTTCCGAGTCGTCCGAATCTTCTTTCGAGTCGTCCGAATTTTCTTCCGAGTCGTCCGAATCTTCTTTCGAGTCGTCCGAATTTTCTTCCGAGTCGTCCGAATCTTCTTTCGAGTCGTCCGAATTTTCTTCCGAGTCGTCCGAATCTTCTTTCGAGTCGTCCGAATTTTCTTCCGAGTCGTCCGAATCTTCCGAGACTTCCAAATCCATTGTAAGAATATCTTGGGCAAGTTCCAGAAGCTTTTTCTCGAGCGCTTCACCTAGGCGATGTC
The DNA here is from genome assembly GCF_977035675.1 of Penaeus japonicus. NCBI lineage: Eukaryota > Metazoa > Arthropoda > Malacostraca > Decapoda > Penaeidae > Penaeus > Penaeus japonicus. The sequence goes on along the minus strand of NW_028234415.1, from coordinate 22,269,221 downwards.
AGAGGAAGTGGAAGATACAGAGACTTCTGAATCGTCATCCGAGTCGTCCGAATCTTCCGAGACTTCCAAATCCATTGTAAGAATATCTTGGGCAAGTTCCAGAAGCTTTTTCTCGAGCGCTTCACCTAGGGCGATGTCAGAGGAAGTGGAAGATACAGAGACTTCTGAATCGTCATCCGAGTCGTCCGAATCTTCCGAGACTTCCAAATCCATTGTAAGAATATCTTGGGCAAGTTCCAGAAACTTTTTCTCGAGCGATTCACCTAGGGCGATGTCAGAGGAGGTGGGATATACAGAGACTTCTGAATCGTCATCCGATCGTCCGAATCTTCTTTCGAGTCGTCCGAATTTTCTTCCGAGTCGTCCGAATCTTCCGAGACTTCCAAATCCATTGTAGGAATATCTTGGGCAAGTGCCAGAAACTTTTTGTCGAGCGAGTCACCGAGGGCGATGTGAGAGGAGGGGGGATATACAGAGACTTCTGAATCGTCATCCGATTCGTCCGAATCTTCCGAGACTTCCAAATCCATTGTAAGAATATCTTGGGCAAGTTCCAGAAGCTTTTTCTCGAGCGCTTCACCTAGGCGATGTCAGAGGAAGTGGAAGATACAGAGACTTCTGAATCGTCATCCGAGTCGTCCGAATCTTCCGAGACTTCCAAATCCATTGTAAGAATATCTTGGGCAAGTTCCAGAAACTTTTTCTCGAGCGATTCACCTAGGGCGATGTCAGAGGAGGTGGGATATACAGAGACTTCTGAATCGTCATCCGATTCGTCCGAATTTCCTTCCGAGTCGTCCGAATCTTCTTCCGAGTCGTCCGAATCTTCCGAGACTTCCAAATCCATTGTAAGAATATCTTGGGCAAGTTCCAGAAACTTTTTCTCGAGCGATTCACCTAGGGCGATGTCAGAGGAAGTGGAAGATACAGAGACTTCTGAATCGTCATCCGAGTCGTCCGAATCTTCCGAGACTTCCAAATCCATTGTAAGAATATCTTGGGCAAGTTCCAGAAACTTTTTCTCGAGCGATTCACCTAGGGCGATGTCAGAGGAGGTGGGATATACAGAGACTTCTGAATCGTCATCCGATTCGTCCGAATCTTCCGAGACTTCCAAATCCATTGTAAGAATATCTTGGGCAAGTTCCAGAAACTTTTTCTCGAGCGATTCACCTAGGGCGATGTCAGAGGAGGTGGGAAATACATAGACTTCCGAATCGTCATCCGAGTCGTCCGAATCTTCTTTCGAGTCGTCCGAATTTTCTTCCGAGTCGTCCGAATCTTCCGAGACTTCCAAATCCATTGTAAGAATATCTTGGGCAAGTTCCAGAAACTTTTTCTCGAGCGCTTCACCTAGGGCGATGTCAGAGGAAGTGGAAGATACAGAGACTTCTGACTCGTCATCCGAGTCGTCCGCATCTTCCGAGACTTCCAAATCCACTGTAAGAATATCTTTGGCACCTTCCAGAAACTTTTTCTCGAGCGATTCACCTAGGGCGATGTCAGAGGAGGTGGGATACACAGAGCCTCCTGAATCGTCATCCGAGTCGTCCGAATCTTCCGAGACTTCCAAATCCATTGTAAGAATATCTTGGGCAAGTTCCAGAAGCTTTTTCTCGAGCGCTTCACCTAGGCGATGTCAGAGGAAGTGGAAGATACAGAGACTTCTGAATCGTCATCCGAGTCGTCCGAATCTTCCGAGACTTCCAAATCCATTGTAAGAATATCTTGGGCAAGTTCCAGAAGCTTTTTCTCGAGCGCTTGTGTCTCTGTGTGTCCTCTGTGGGGTATGAAATATGCGTGCGTGTGTTATGTGTGTGTGTTGTGTGTGTGTGGTGTGTGGTGTGTGTGTAATGTTGTGTGTGTAGTTTGTTGTGTTTGATCTTAATATTATATATAGATAATAATATATATATTTTATA
>NW_028234415.1:22259799-22262299 GCF_977035675.1 Penaeus japonicus | reverse complement strand
CATATATTGATCTACATAGATATACAGTAGAATGTTTGTTACTATTGTAGGTAAATACAGATGTTATTCATATTTCAATGGATTTTCCATGTTCCTTTTATCATGCAATGAACCAGGAGATAGAATGAAGAATAAAGGTATGCAGTGTATGGAATTATAATTAATTGTGTAACTTACTAACAAATGCATTACAGCTTTAATTCTATCAAATTATTGCACATTATTCTTTTTCTCAGTTTTATTCATGTTATGCACCGATCATTATATACTTAACTGTACCGCTCATGCATGCAGTGCCAAATCATAATTTGTTGTACCTTATTCCAACTTTGTCATTATTTCTAAAATCTTATCCTTTGTGTTTAGTCTGTAGTCTGTTGGTCTTTGGAATTTGCTGTTTACACTAATAGTGGATATATCTCAATCCCTAATAATTATCACCAGCCGTCATTACACTAATTTTTTATTTTTGCACTTCAAATTTGTAATTTATCTGAATAAGTATTTCTCTTTATCTTCTTTTTCTTGTATTTTTATCCCTTTATTTATTAATACTATTAATAATTTATTTTTGTACCAACTAACAGTCTTCTTTTTCTTCTTAGTCTTCTCACTTTACTACTTTAGCTTCATTTCTTCCCCCATTTCTCTATTCTTCAGTTTACGTACGTCAAGAAATATATGGACAGATGAACTAACCAGAGTTTCACTTCTTTTCAGGTGTAGCGCAGTTTACAGTAACAATGTTGTCAGTGGGTGTACTAATCTACTTGGCTTTCCTCTTTACCGGACATACCTCACAGGCTCAGAGAGGCTTCAGTTACAACGTGCCTGGTACAAAGATGTTCACTGACATCACTCAAGAAGTGTTCAGGTATGAATTGTGATTTGCTGAGATGCTTAGATTATTAAGGATTTCTTTTTTAATTTGTTATTTTATATTTATGTATTTATATGCATGTAGCAATGTAAACATGTATATAGATGTATATGTGTGTATACTTATATGTGTATACATATATTTATATACATATATTTATATACATATATATACATATACAAACATAAATATACATATATAATCATATATATACATAGATACACATATACACATTTATATACATATATACATATACACATATACATATACTTAAACTTATACTTATACTTATACTTATACTTATAATATACAATTATGTATACATTTATGCAGACACACACACACACACACACACACACACACACACACACACACACACACACACACACACACACACACACACACACACACACACACACACACACACACACACATATACACAGACACATACATATGTATTTATATACACACACATATGCATGTACATATACATATACATATACATATACATATACATATACATATACGTATACGTATACGTATACAGTACATCCATCCATCCATCCATCCACATATCCATCCATCCATCCACATATCCACCCATCCATCCATCCATCCAACTATCCATCCATCCATCCACCCAGTTTCCCACCCACCCACCCACCCACCCATCCATCCAACTATCCATCCATCCATCTATCCATCCATCCATCCTTCCATCTATCCATCCATCTATCCATCCATCCATCCATCCATCCATTCACCCAGTTACCCATCCATCCACCCACCCACCTACCCATCCATCCATCCATCCATCCATCCATCCATCCATCCATCCAACTATCTATCCATCCACCCAGTTACCCATCCATCCACCCAGTTACCCATCCACCCACCCAGTTACCCATCCATCCATCCATCCATCCATCCATCCATCCATCCATCCATCCACCTAGTTACCCATCCATCCACCCACCTATCCATCCATCCATCCATCCATCCATCCATCCAACCATAGCAAATAAAACACACAAAACCCCCCCCAGAAAATCATGAGAATGTAAGGAAGGTGTTGATTTTAGTTGTGCAATAGTACCACTCTTACCAGCTCTCAGAAAAAAGGGAATCTAAACAAAAAGATTTTTTTGTTCAAAGTCGGACATCAAAAGTCTAAGTGAAGTTAAAGGATTATTAGCCTTTGTCCAAATATCAACGGGCATAGAGGTAGTGACTAAATGCCAGGCTCCCATGTGGTTGTATGTCATATTGTGATCATTCAAGCACAGATCTAAACACTTCAAGCGGATTTTGGTTTTTAAGATGACCAATTTGATGATGATAAAGGGTTTGTCTAGTCACTAGCAATAGCATTACTTCCTTCTTCTTTTTTTTATTTATATATTCCAATATCATTCATTCAGGTATTTGTTACCTTTCATTAACTGAATTCACCGTTTCTTTTTTTTTTTTTAACGTCAATCCATTAATTTATGGAAGAAGTAATCAGGAGGGCATTGGATTTTTCATGTCTTTGATGAGAGCTTGATGTACCAAATCATTATATTATTGGACCGTGGGTAGTGAATAAGTTTGAAGCTACAGTTGCAAATTGCTCAAAGT
>NW_028234415.1:22239799-22249799 GCF_977035675.1 Penaeus japonicus | reverse complement strand
ATGCAGTTTCTCTTTTTCACTCTAATAAAAAGTAAGTTTCCAATCTATTAATATTCTGATATATTAAAGAACTTGTCACTGTGACATATAAAGTACTTCTATTTTAGATATTGATGAATGCCAAGGACAAGTGTGTGCCCATTACTGTACCAACACACCAGGCTCCTACCATTGCAGTTGTCGCCCTGGGTATCGCTTAGACCAGACTAGTGGAGATTGTGTTGGTAAGAGCTTGTTGAATCTGGATTTTGTTTTGAGAGTTCTCTTATGTTTCATTTTCTTCATCTATCAAAGATCCAAATGTTAAATTCTTGCAGGAATATAGTGTTGTTATATGTCTTGGAAATGTGTAGGGAGTGTGTTTAGGTGTGTGGGTTTGTATGTGTGTGCTTATGTGTATGCATGAGTGTGTTTGTTGTACTGTTTGTTTGTTTGTGTGTGTGTGTGTGTGTGTGTGTGTGTGTGTGTGTGTGTGTGTGTGTGTGTGTGTGTGTGTGTGTGTGTGTGTGTGTGTGTGTGTGTGTGTGTGTGTGTGTGTGTGTGTGTGTTTGTGTTTGTGCATGTTTGCGTGAGTGTGTGTGTGTGTGTATGTTTAGTGAGTGTGTGTGCGTGTGTGCGTGCGTGAGTGTGTATGTGTTTATGTGTATGTGTGTGTTTGTATGTGCTTGTTTTGTGTTTGTGTTTGTTTGTTCATGTGTGTATATAAAAATATCTATATTTACAGATACATATATCTTTCACTTAATATTTTCACTCAACATTTTCATGAATTGTATATGTAAATATATCCTGATGTATATGCATTTTTATGATGAAAGAAATATTAACACTGCCTGTATGGTCTTTCTAGATATCAATGAGTGTGCAGAGGGCTCTCACAACTGTCAACAATTTTGTCACAACCACCGTGGAGGTTTTCACTGCCACTGCTTTAGGGGCTACACGCTGGCTCGCGACCGTCATTCCTGCAGACCAAATGGGGCAAACTGATTTTTTTTTTCATATTAACCCTCTCTGGACGGGTGGTACACTTCTGTACCGCTCATTCAAAAGCCCAGTGGCTGGGCGGCACAGTATTGTGCCAGCCATTTAATTGATTTAGGTCTAAGCGCTCGAAAGCCCTGGCATTGTGACATTCAAGGCTGGAATGCCCCCGTCGTGAGTGGGTTAAGGGATAATTAAGATACCTTTGAGTGTGACTGAGTTTGCACAGTATATCTGTTATGTTAGAGATTTATAATGAATTTATGTTTCCCTAGTTCTTAACATAGTAATGAGGATCATTGCTACATTCACAGGGAAATAAATTTCTGTATATTACAATATTGATGTACTGTATTTTCAGTTAATAAAATTTAAAACCAAGCTATTTTTGTCTAATTTCATCTCGTCATATCTGTTTCAGAAGAAAATGACCTTTCTTACGAACACCTCCTGAAGTGTTTTTATGAAAGAGGTTGACTTAAGAATTAAAGTGTATTGATTATCTTAAATTCTTGTAAGTTACCTCAACCTCCTGCTGGAAATGTAAACAAATCTCAAGTAAATCAACATACTACGTGCTGTGGATGTGCATCTTGTGTTTGAATATGTGGAAAGTAAGGAAGGAAAAAGCAGAAAAGAGAAAAAAGAAAGGAGAGAGAATGGCAAGAAATGAAAACAAGAGCTTTAGAATGAGCAGAAGGGAAAGGTTAGTAAAAATGGGAAGAAAAGACACAGAACTAAAGATGGAGGAATGTAGTAATAATATTAAAATTGCAAGCACAATAAACAGTATCCAATAATGAGTTTAAGTTAATCAAGTCTTCACTTCTTGCAGGAGAACAAATTTGTTATCTAGATGTATGATAAGAAAACAAAACTGAATGATTAGTGTGTAGATGAAGATAACTTACAGTCAGTGATAATAGGAACTGAGACAGAACACATCTTAAGATGTTCAGTGTGGGCTGGGTATTTTAAGACCTGTGTTTTCTGTTATTTACTAGACTTATGAAATGGACAATGAGTCAATATATGATATAAAAGCAAAGTAATATTAGGTAGCATTATAATATAATAGGTCATCATAAGTGAAGGAATAAGTAGCTTGAAATACTATCAAAAGAAAAATGCTTTTTAAAAGTGATCTTGCCCATCGAAAAGGGTGAAGGATCATCTTATAATAAAATTATTACTGTTCTTTTTAGATGATGGACACCAGTTAATAATAAAGCATTTATGCAAAGGCTGTAGCATTAATCTTCTTGGCTTGAACTGTTAGGATTTTCATTAAAGCAACTGACTTGGTTAATCAAGATTTCAAGCTCTGATTCTCTCAAATGCACCAAAGTCAGGGGTGAATATACTGTACACTGTCACTTGTAACAGATGTGGGGTGATAAAGAAAGATATGATCTGGGTTCTAGCATACATAGTGTTAATAACTGAAGAGGAAGAGGTGTCCAGGTGGGAAGATTGGACAGTCAGGGATGTAGGACTGTAGGACATAGTCAATTTAGTTTTCATCTTTTGTGAACAGAAAAATCTGAGCTAAGTGCTTCTTCAAAGATCAGGATAAGGAACGATTAGCACTTCCAGCGGTAATGATGACAAAAACTTCAGAGGATTTGCGATAATTTTATTGCATCAAGACAAACCTATCTAGAAAAGTATCAGCTTTTTTGAAAGAAGAGAAAAATTAACAGTCTTCAATATGGTTATGTTATCACAATTACATTCTCAACCAATATCTCGCTAATATAAAGGTACACAAATTAATGATCTGCGAATGATTATAGAAGCTAAACTTCTGATGAACAATACAGTCTCTAAATTTACAAGCAGACAACCAATGATACAATACATCTTGCATGACCAATGAAGACATAACATTAAAGAACTCCCAAGTATAAAATCATTGATACTGTTCTATAGAGGCTTAAATATAATAAAGTATAAAATATATTTTTAAAAATTAGTGTATGTCTGAGTTTACTAATTATGATATTGTCTGAATCAAAGCATGTAACTGACCATAATAGCAAGAATTTTTTTTTAAAGCAATAGCCATTGTATGGAATGCACAAAATATTTCCTACATATATATATTGAGGTTCATAATGTCCATAGTTTTACTTCATTGTACATTTAATGTTTGGCACTTACAATTACAATAATTTTACCTGCTTGATTACATTTAACTCAGGACATGCGCTTTGGTAACATCAGGTACAAAAAGCATTATCTATGATACTGATGCCTTATGGGGAATATATTCTCACTTTTATGTAGTAGCCATAATCAATACAAACATTCCAATTTGCATCACAAGTCAAAAGTAAGTGTTTGAGTGTGAGTGTGAGTGTGAGTGTGAGTGTGCGTGCGTATAGTAAGGATAAATAAAACATTTATTTTATTACACACACATACATACACACACACATGCATGCATGCACCCACCCTCCTACACCCATCCACACACCCACACTCACATGTGTATGTGTATACATATATGCCACAGGAATTATAATAAAGTTATTCCATTAAAAATCTCTTATTTCCCCTTTTTCATATTTCCAGTAATCACCTTTGTACATGCAAATGGTTAAATATAACTTGAAAATAGATTAGTAACCACATATGTTCAGTATTGTAAGCATTCAACATCTCACATTTTAGATAATGTAATTTACAAAATACATTCTGAAATATAAAAGAAAGGGCAAACTACTTAAACATATTAGTTTTTTAAATATTAAGCACCAATAATATGATAGTTTTTCTCTCTTTTTTATTAATTGTTAATATAAATAAAAGGACAAGAATGTACATTATATGAATTCTATCATTTCAATTTTGTTTTAGCATCCAAAACTAGGATGTACTGTGATGTTTTTGGAGCTTTGAAATTCTCTTCACTGAAATGTACCAGTTACTGCAACCCCTACAAAAATCCTTCAAAAACCTGAATAACAATATAATCAAGGTGTGAGAGAGAAGAGTTGCTACTAATGTGGTTTCAACTTCATCTTTTGCAAACAGTAACACTAAATGTATCACAGGTTATTTTGGGGCCATTTTCCTAATGGGTGTACTAATCAGTCCTTTTTTGTTTGGTATATAATTTTGTGTAAGAATTCTAATGTCCCAGCTCTGCTAATCTCTGAAGAATAAAGAGTAATACAGCAGCAAAGTAATGCCTAAAAAATTCAGATCTTCTATAAAAAAGAATTAAATACAACTTATAACTCTATTATATAATATGCCTCCATCTACATAAATGGTATTCTGGCCACTAACATTGCATTCTGCAATTATGCAAAGGATGTTTGTAATACAGAATATGTCTGACATCCTACAAAATACTTCTAAATAAAGTTTAGAACAAAATTGGTGCTGAAGGAACTTCTCAGGATATACAAAATTAAAGGATCTGATCTTTCCTATCACAGAAAGTTCGTAACTAAACTTAATTACAGTAAGCAAGGGATAATAAGATCTTTGAGGTTTTAAATTAGTAGACTAGTTAGAATCATCACACCATTCTTCCTAGACCTTGGCTTCATATTAACCAGTTCAGTAAAGGAAGAACTCTTTATTGTCAAAACATGCAATGTCTTTCATATGATATATTTCTAGCAAATTATCACTTGACAGAATCTTCCATAGGTGCATCAATGTATGTATCATTTTTCTGGCCATTTGTTAAAATATTTCAAATATGTTTTTGTAATAAATAACTGTTAAGACAATTATATAGTCTGATGAATTGCATGGTTTCATAATATCATAATCATAAAACACCATCAAATATCTATATCCGTAACTATGGATCAACTCATTGCGGACGGGCATCAAGAATGGATTGACTATTTTGGTCCTGAAGACAGTTTTCAAGATTATTTATCTATTAGTAGGGAAGAATGGTTCACTGTGGTTCTTTATTACTAAAGCAGTAATATTGCTATTTGGTAACTTTGATGGTAATTATCATTATAATGACTAAAATTACCCAAAATAGTTTAATTGTAATGAGCGCCAACTTTAGGGAGTGCTAACACACAAGATGTTGACCCTGTGATCTAATTAATGTACCAGCGCTGCAGGATGTATGGGCAGAATGGGAAGAGGAAGGCGACCATGAGCCAGTAAGGCTGTTTGGTGCTGTGGTACTAGCAGCCATAAGTGCAGGTCACTATTTTACTTCCTATCTCGTCATGTGTTTTTTTCCTTTTTTGTGGAGGGGGGGGGGGGTGAAAGTAAGCAAAAAAATAAATAAATAAAAAAATAAATAAATAAAATAAAATAATCCTCCCATAAAACAATAATATTTCACACTCACTGACTCTATACTACAATATTATTCTATCTCAACACTGATATAGCCTATTAGATTGCATATATAAGCCTTATAATATAGCAAAACACACACCAAGAAATTATTAAGACAAATATAGCTCTAGTATTACAAGATGTGAATGAAAGAGAGTGAGAAAGGCCATGACATGTCACACTAAAAATAAAACCATATGGAGTACCATGTAGCTTGCACTAATGCCTGTCTACAGTCCAAGCTAACAAATATATTCCCATTTCCATAGGAGTGAAGGCTAATTCCTGCCACAACTTTTCTTACACTGTTCAATCAAAATGCAATAAGAAACTATAAAATACACAGAATAGTTATCTTACAAAAGTAATTATAATATCAATATCATGAGAGGTATGTGTATGGCATTGACCTGTAACAGAAAAAAAAATATGACTCAAGAAACTATAACAGAGACCTATCACAATGAATGAGCAATGACGACCCGTAATGAGGGGACACCCAGTAAGTCTATGGATTTTTTCTCCAGACAGCTATACTGAATTTAAGATAAAGTGTCTGACTGTATGGAAAAATGCTTAAATATAGTATGCCAACAACATTAAGATCACAACCACAAGACTCTTAACATTTCCACAGGAAGACAATTACTAAGGAAATAAGCCAAGGCATGTAATACCAAACAGAAGAAGCAAACAAAAACTACACACTTTAATTTAAACAACACTGACCTTCCAAAGTTATTGATAGACCATGGAAATTCCATATTGTATATGTTTTTCTGCACTCTACAATTTTCATATGAATATTGGAATGAAAGATTTAAAATATGTTTTTTTTCAATGAAACACTAATATTACATATTAACTGACTAAACCTCATACAATAAAATGGGCAGAAAGACTACTAAACTCAAAACAGAAAAGTTCTAAAATCCTCTTGGATTGTGAGTATTGTTGTTTTTTTCCCTTATATCAACAAAGTGGAGTGTTTTCAACATTCCTCAAGGATCCCCCATAATGTTATGGTTTAACATTCATCATGGATCTACTATAATGATAAAAAACTGATATACCATTTAGAACTACAGATTATGAAGTGAACATCACCTAACAAAGCTATGAGAGGGAGGCAGAACAGACATTCATTTGAATTATATTATAACCTCTAACTTGCTGCAGTAACAGATTGACTGTATGTACGTGCTTATAAAAGTATGTAAACAGACAATTAAATCATGTGAAAACATTGGCAACATACAGCCATGTAAAAAAAATAACAACATTAGATGCAATATTCCTTATTTGTACACACTAGTGTCTAATTCTTGCAAAATAAACTAAGGCTTAGATGTATATGGCTGGAATTCATTATACTCTCACTTAATGACGGAAAACAACAAAGTTTCACATAACCTGAAATACATATTACTTTACAAATGCACCATAACTGGAAACTACTTTATGCAACATTTAAAAATTTCAATGGGAGGAAAATAAAAAATAGATTTTTTGAAATGGTTCACAGAGACTAGCATCAATACACTTTTATAATCATATAAGTAAAACAGGCACAACATGCAAGAAGAATACTACATCTTTTACTATACACAGATTCATTTCTTAAAACACTAACAGCACAAGATACTACACTTAAAGACAATCTATTTTTATGCTAGTTTTGAGACAGTTAGGAAATCATAAAGATGTAAATGCTATTTTTATGCTCTCTGACCAGTACAAAATATCTTAGCAATAACAGTAGAAAATGTCTTTCACTACTATAAAAGCAATGAAGCACTCAACTAAGGCACTAAGTCACTTGCTTCTCTTTGTGCATTTCAGTTAATGTCTCAAATCAGCTTATTATATCTGACATCAAATAGTTCATATATATATCAACTGCAGATATAGAATGAAGAAAAAATGTAATTTATAAACTATTTTCTGGAAAGTAAGTTTCATCACAACAGGAGATTTTTCTATATATTACCAATAAAACCCGTATAATAACAATTTATATCTTCTGTGACATAAAAAAAGTAAAAAAATTCTAGTGTCATCACGAGCCTAAAATAATAACAATAATCTCCAAACAATAGCAAATTAATCATAATCACTTTCCTCACTTTCATTTCCTTCTTGGCTGGAAATCCTGCCATTAGCTGGGACAATGCATTCTATTCTTAATATGTATTCAGCAAAATGCAACACAGAATCCAATATTTTGAAAAACATGAATGGATTTTGGTGTCCAGTAAATGTAAATTCATCCATCATGTATGACATAGCAGGAACCTGACCCTTCTCTATCACATTTCTTAAATTGTAATTAAATCTAGTCTGAAACTGGATGTACCTCTCTCTAGTCAATCTCGCTTTTCTATGCAACAGCCACGGAATTTCATCTAAGACCTCCAACAATATAGCCTTCACAATCTTATCCTCTATTTTTACTGAGATGTCGTTTTCAACTAAATATCTGGCCAACAGCTGAATGTAGCTGCCATGTGGTACTGAATACAAAACAGGGATCACACCCTGAGGACGGATAACTAAACCTAGTTCCACTGAGAGATTCCTCTGGATGCTCTCTCCTCTGTGTACTTGGAATAGAGTCTCACATTGGTGTAAAGGCAACACATTGGAGCTTGAGGTCATTGATGTCCCCTGTGCCACTGATTCAAAGTCTCTTTTGCAAAGGAAATCACATTTACAGTGATAATCTTCCTTCTTCATTTCTACATAAGGACTCAGTTGTTTCAAGCAGTCAGACATCCAGCAATGCAAGTACTTGAAAAGATTGAGAAAAGCTGTAGAAAACTGATGGCACTGAGTAACTGTTGGACCACAGAGGACTATCTGATACATATTTAGGCCATGAAGATTAACAAATCTTGATAAGCCATGAGCCACTGGCTCTACTTTTTCCAATATTCTAATGGATCCAAAATTGATATCATTTTGAACTACAATGGGTGTAACTCTTGTCTTTATCATCACAAAATTCCATTCCTTTTCATCAATCATATCTATAAGAGACAGTCTGTATTTTCTACAGACAGAAACAGCCCAGTCAGGAAAATAAACGGATGAAAATATCATTTTCACACCTAATCCACTAAGAGATGCAAGCCATGAGTCAACCAGTCGATTCTGTATGAAAATACTTCTCATCAGTACATGATCATTAGCAGTTTCAATTATTGCTTTAGACTGACCTTCATCTTTCTTTTCTTCCAAGGCTATTGACCACAACACAAATGGCACATTTTCCAGTTGCATGTTTTTTTCTAGGTACTTAAAGTCTCTTGTGATAAAAAATCCAGGCACAACTTGTGACTTCAGCAAGGGTAATTTATAAACTTCCACTACTGCAATATGAGCATTATTAGCCAAGTCGTCAAGTAGTTTTATAAGTTCCCCACTACTACTGCACTGACTCAGTATATATGTTAATAATAACTGAGCAAGAGTCTTAGATATAAGTTTTGAAAATTTTGTTGAGAAGAAGGATTGAGAAGTATTTAGCAAAATTTCTCCAAGTGCTTCAAAACTACGGAGAGGAAGAACATGAGCACCATACTTGATCACATCATCTTCGATATATGGTAGAACATTTTTGCGTACGTGTATTATCTTTTGAATCATTTTTTGTCTCCTCATTGAGAGAGGAATGCCAGGACTTAAGGCAACATGACCATCAAGAGAATCTAACAGACGTCGTAGCAACAAGAAACTCGTCTTACACCCGTCTCCAAAAACTCTTACCTGGTCAACTATCCCCCGAGTAACTATGTTTAATATAGGGTCATTTATAGCCAATGAATTCAACAGTTCTGTTCCATCTTGAGTTATAATAACATTACCACTCTTTTCCATTAGTACAGATTTCCCATGCACTCCCAGAGAATTCTCCAGGATCGAAGCCAGGCTGCCACACTGGACCACTAGGTTTGATATTCCCATTTCTTTCCGACGGCATGCCATCTTGTCCTGTAAAAAGACATAATTTAGATGGATGGATGGATGGATGGATGGGTTGATGGATGGATGGATGGATAGATGGATGGTTGGGTGGGTGGGTGGATGGATAGACGGATGGATGGATGGATGGGTTGGTGGATGGGTGGGTGGATGGATGGATGGATGGATGGATGGATGGGTTGGTGGATGGGTGGGTGGATGGATGGATGGATGGATGGATGGTGGACAGTGGGTGGTTGGGTTGTTGGATGGATGTTGGAGAGTGGGTGGTTGGGTTGTTGGATGGATGGATGGGTAAATGGGTGGGTAAGTTAGGTGAGTGGGTGGAAGAATGGATTTGCAGGTAGATAGGTAGTCAGATTGACAGATAGATAGATAGATAAATAAAAAAGAGAGATAGATTGATAGATAGGTAGATAGAAAGATAGACAGATAGATAGATAGAGTAATAAATTGATAGATAGATAGATAGATGGGAACGTAAGTAGGTTGGTAGGTAGGTGGGTGGGTAAGTAGGTAGGGGGGTAGGTGGGTGGGTAAGTAGGTAGGGGGGTAGGTGGGTGGGTAAGTAGATAGGTGGATGGGTGGGTGGATGGGTGGATAGATGGATGATTGGATGGATGGATGGATGGATGATTGGATGGATGGATGGATGGATGGATGGATGGATGGATGGATGGATGGATGGATGGATGGGTGGGTG
>NW_028234415.1:22229799-22232299 GCF_977035675.1 Penaeus japonicus | reverse complement strand
ACACACACACACACACACACACACACACACACACACACGCACACACATAATCAAACGAACAATCAACACACTCACACAAACGCATACGTTCACACATTCAAAAAAATGCCGACAAACAAACATGGACACAACAACACAGCCAATAACACCCAGAGTCCTCGCCGATCTTTGTGCTAACGGATAACGGAATGCAACAGAAAACGGGTAGATAAAGGATCTAGAGGAAGGAGGTGAAGGGGGGGGGGGTGAAGGGTCACGACTTTTTATAGGTATACGAAAGAAGTACTGTTGGGTGGAGGGAGGAGAGAGGGGGAAGGAAGGAGGAAGTGAGAAGGGAGGGAGAAAGTCAAGAAAAGGGAAACAACGGAACAACAAAAATCAACACCATGCTGGGCTTGATATTGTGGCAATATACATCACATGTTTTTTCTTCAATTGCAGACGCGCATGTAATCATGGTCGCATAATAGCTAATGAGCTTCATTTGGTCCGACATCTGTTCGGATAGTTTAGTGAGAATCTTCGGGAAGAGATCACCATTATCAATTTGCAACACAGATGCAATATATGAATGAGAGAAGGAGTGGTATTTCTTGAATTCAATTACTTAAGGCCAGAGTATAAAGTAATATATGAATCTTTTCAGTACAGGGATGAAACAAACAAACCTTTTCACAAAATAGGAATATACTACACACTACACATCGCAAAAAAAAAAAAAAAAAAAATCCCCTCAAACCAAACCAACAACCTAGATAAGAAAAAACAACTTCAAATCCCATAAATGCAAAAGCGTAATACTTCCAACCAAGAGAGAAAAGTACAAGAAGACCCGCCAGCTCTCGAGCACACCGCGGTCGCAGGGTCAAGAGGGAGGGTGCGTGGGGGTGGGGGTGGGTGGGTCGGTGGGTTGGGGGGGCGAGGTCATGAGCCAAAGAACCCGATCGAAGCTTTCTCAAAATCGTGTGAGATGCCTCGCCTCCTTTTCGGGTTGAGCGCGAACCGGGTCTCACCCAGGTCACGTCCCTGTCAATAGGCATGCAGGATCAGAGAGCACCATTCTGGGCCGATTATCCACACGTAACAAGCTTATTGTGAGGGTGTTTACGCGAGGGGCATAGCGTTACTTTATGCGTGAAGGCATACGACAGCCGTAGAGATGTGGGGAAAGTTAGCTTTATGGTTATCACGTTCTTTGCTGTTCTTGAATACAATAATCATTAGATATTGTGCGTCTCTATTTCTACATTAGATATATCACTGGGATTAGTTCAATTTGAAAGGACTATCGAGAAATAATGCAAATGCCAGTTCTGACAACATTATTTTGAAAGGAAGATATTCACATGGACACAAAACGCGGAAACCAACAGAGAATGTTGCTAAGGAATCTGTTACTAAATCATCAATAGATATTTGATCTGATAACTTCTTATCTTATCCGTGCATTTCTAAGCAGCAGCTGAATTCTTGAAATTTTATTTTTGTATAGCACGATACTGAGACGGAAGTTTAGTAAAAGTTTACATCATTATAAGGTTTTCTATCTAGCTCTTACTAACGAAACTTAATGGCTTTGTAAAGAGAAAAAATATGTTTGTAGTTCCTTGCGTAGATTATGTATGAAGTCTTTAAATCTATTAGTATGCAATATCAAGTGAGTCTTTTTAGCGTGAAATCATATGTCAATTGTGTCCGTTAGAATATTCGATATTATAATTTGTACACATATATATGTGCACACACACACACACACACACACACACACACACACACACACACACACACACACATATATATATATATATATATATATATAATTGTACACATAGCCTTGAGTCCTAGATTCAAATCAACTGAGTACGTGTGTGTGGAATATATGCAAACGTCATGTCAGACAACAAAAAATATCAATTGGTACAGTCTTCAGTTTCCTCAACTCTTCTTTAATGATGTCAGCCCCCTCCCCCCTCCCCCCTCTCACACCCTGTCATTCCCCAAATATGCGCATCTCGTCACCTCAAAACCTACTCTGACGCCTTGGCACATCTGCCGTTGCTTGCAACCGCTGACAGCCGACGGTCGACAGCCGCGGGTGCAGAAAATTCTAGCACGCGGCACTGTATTGCTGTGGACGCACCATCGAGTCCATTGTATATGTGTGTGATACGGTTGGAAGGTTTTGTTGTTGCTGTGTAATTGTATGTGTGTGTGTGTGTGTGTGTTTGTTTGTGTGTGTGTGATATTTCCCGTGCGATGGTACCTGTAGGAGTGTGTGCGACTAGTGTGGTTATGTTGAGCTGCGTTATTGCAACGCGCGGTAAGTATGACAGCTCCCATTCCTGCCAAGACCTCCATGTCTTTCTCTAGTATGCAAGACACTCATCACGATCGACATACGCAACCAGACCAGCAATTAAAAACCTAAAAGCCGTCACAAGTCAAAACAAAAAATAAAATCAAATTTGCCATTCAGTTTATATCCCAAAAGTAATCCAAA
>NW_028234415.1:22209799-22212299 GCF_977035675.1 Penaeus japonicus | reverse complement strand
TTTATCCTACTAAAGATTATATTAATTGTAAAAACAAACAAACAAACGAAAAAGGTAACAGGTAGAAATCAATTATCCAAGACATGATATATATTAACCCATTTGGCGCCAAAAATAACGGAAAAGTGCAGTTTTCAGTCGGAACAATAGCCGATGTGAATGGAGATGGATATTGTTTTTTTATATTTACCACTTGAAGGTATGAAATGTGGATGGAAAATACGAGAAAGGGAAGGGCGGATAGATTTGTATTGTTTTATATTCTCGTATTATTTATCACCATCTTTTATTAAGGTGAAGCTACCTTCGAGAGGTCGGTGAGAAATGCAGTCCAGACTTTGAATAATATCGATGTATTTCAAATAACCCCGTATCACTAACCTGCCAAACAACTATGATTATATTCACCTACCAGTTGATCTGACATCTGTCACCAACAACCTGTCAAGTGCATATTCGCCTTGAAAAAAAAGTGTGTAGAATGTTCTAGGTCAGATATTTCTTTAATGTGCAAGATTGGGGGAGGGTGGGGGAGGGGGATGATTGTATTAGTATTGTTCTAGAATGTTCTAGGTCATTCATTCAGTCATTCTTCGAATCTCGCGGAGCAACATGAGAATTTTATGGGGCAATCAAGTAACTAACCGGCAATTGGCTCACCATGCCTATGTTCACATGCGTTTTAATCAGTTTCGACGAATTATATGTCATTAATTCGCATTTTCTTTGTATCTGATATGATCAAGATGATATGGCTGTGCGTTGCATCGTGTTATTTGGGAAGAAACAGTTTTGACAGACGCTTAGTTGTGGCGGAGAAAATGGCCGCCAAAGTGCGAGCGCAGAAATCGGTCAAAAGTTTACGACGGGTGAGATTTTTATTTTTTAAATATTTTTTTTTCTTTTAACACCGCAATATCTTTGGTGGAGAGTGTGTGAATGATTCGCAGTAAAATCACCCGGGAAATAACTGTGCATGCATTCGTACACACACAACACACATATGTATATTATATATGCATATATATATATATATATATATATATATATATATATATATATATATATATATGTATGTATATATATGTATATATATATGTATATATATGTATATTATATATACATGTATATTATATATATATAAATATGTATATTATATATAGATTATATATATATATGTATATTATATATAGATTATATATATATGTATATTATATATAGATTATATATATAGATTATATATGTATTATATATATATATATATATATATATATATATATATATATATATATATATATATATATATATATGTACATACACACACACTGTATTTATAGATATATGCATGTGTGTGTGTGCGTGTTTATGTATATATGTTTGTAAATGTGTTTATGCGGTTGCATGTGTGTGTCCGTGTTTGTGTTATATAGCCTAATTAGAGTTTTATTCTGGATTATCTGGATGCTGTAACTTTATTTTTATTTCATTTTCCTTCCCTTGCTTCTTCATTACCTTCAGCGACCTGTCGAGGGTGATATTCGAGATAACGTAGACCTACATCTTCCTTTTCAACGGGTATGGGTATCGTCTGCTTCTCTGCTCTCATCACTGCTACTATCAGATGACGGAATATGAAACTTTCTCTCCTTCCCTCCATCTTTCTCTCCCTCTCTCTTCTCTCTTTTATTTCTCTTCCTCTCTCTCTCTATTCCTTCCCCTCTTCTTTCTCTCTATTATTTCTCTCTCTCCCCTTCCTTTCTCCCTCTCTCTCTCCCCTCCCCCCTCCCTCCCACTCTAGCTCTCTTTGTTCTTCCGTAATTCTCTTTTTCTATACTTGTGTCTTTCTTCGTATCTCTTCTTAATGTCAAAGAACGCTTTATTTTCACGTTATTTTTCTTCTCTCTCATTGATCCTCTCACTACCCAACTTTCATATAAAAGTTGGGCCATTGCCCCATCGGAACCGTGTTTCCTAACCCCATGCATAATCCTTTCCTCATAGCTAGCATTGTTCGACCGCATGGGTCAGGGAATGTGTAAATGCGAGTCCGCAGACCGTGACTTACCCGGCGATTCGGACATGGGAACGCATTTTATCAGATCATTGGCTAACTTAACTTTCAAACTGGCCAATCAGCTGCAACAATTTTCCCGCCCATTTGGCCAGCGCCGTTAACAATCATCGGCGAAATGGCTGTTGCGGGTGTTGGAAATTCTACTCTTTGGGGAAATGTGAAATGGTGAATTGTAGTTTTGAGTTCTCTAGATTTTATCGGTGGATTCTTTTCAAGGCTCGGAGTACGTGTGGGTGCATGTGTATGTTTGTTTGTGTGTGTGTGTGTGTGTGTGTGTGTGTGTGCGCGTGCGTTCGTGCGTGCGTGCGTGCGTGCGTGCGTGAGTGATCGCGCCAGAAGAACAACTAGGCCTGACCGAAACCAAATTTCAGAAAGCTGTGATTTCGCCGAGCACAAAAGGTAAAAAAGAAGCCGGAAGGCCAGATA
>NW_028234415.1:22174799-22184799 GCF_977035675.1 Penaeus japonicus | reverse complement strand
TCCTCCTATGTATCTCTCCTTCTTACCCCTTGCTTTCCTCCCATCCTCTCCATCCCCCTCATTCGTTTCTCTTCTCCGTCTTCATTTTCTTCCGTCCGTCATCTCCATGTCCACCTTCGTGAACCGCTTGAAACAACTTTCCGAATGAAATGAAAACACTCGAATGTTTCTTCTTTTCATTAATCTTGCTCTTTCTTCTTCCTCTTCCTCTTTTTATTTTTTTATTTATTTTTTTATTTTTTATTTTTTTTTTTTGCTTCTCTTCCTTCTCCTCGTTCTCATCGTCCTCCTCCTCCTTCTCTTCCTCGTCTTCATCTTCTTCTTCCTCCTCCATCATTATCACCATCATTCGTTATCTTCCTCCTCGTCCTCGTCCTCTTTCTCCTCCCCCTTCCCCTTCTCTTCCTCATCTTCCTCCTCCATCACCACCACCATCATTGTCATTCTCCTTCTCCACCTCTTCTTCTTCTTCCTCCTTTTCCTCTTCCTCCTCCTCCTCCCTCCCCCCTCCCCCCTCCCCCCTCTTCCTTCGCCTCTTTCCCCCCAATCCAACCCTCATTCCACGCTGTCAGGGGTCCACATGAGCAAAATGTAAACACATCGATTGCTCGCTCTCGCCCCCTGATTGGCTCAAACGGCCGGCGCTGCAACCTGTTGGAAATTCAGGTTTTATTACATTACTGAAGGTTCTCTCGGCTTCTGCGAGTGGCTCTCTGGCTCTGGAGTGGCTCTCTTTTCCCTTTTCTACCCCCTCCCCCCCACACACACTTCCCGCTCCAGCCGAGGATGAGAAGCGCGGAGGGCCGGAGAAGTGGGGGCTAGTCCTTGTGATCTCTCGAGGAAGAGCCCTCGCCGGGAGTGAAAGGCAGACGGTCTGAACACGTTCCCACTCACGCACTAAGCCCGAGGCCCCGTTTAAGACGCTTATGCTAACGACGCCCACGTGGAGACCCGGCTACTGTGACCGTGCCGCTGTTTAACGTGTGTTGGGGTAGTGCAGGTCGCCTTTATTTTTTCGCTCTTTTTCTTTTTCTTTTCTTTTTTTTAACACTAGTTTTTTTTTTCTTTTTTTTTCTTTTAATCTCCCCTTTTTCCTTTGTTTTGGAGGGCGTGTGTTCTGTTGGATCGCTGGGGGATTATGGGTGTGTGTGTGTAGAGAATGTTTCTACGTGTCTGTCTGTCTTAGCGTTCTGTGATGGGACGGGGGAGGGGTTGAAATAAATCCATGCTCGCACGTGTGTGTGTATTTGTTTTTTATTATTTTATTCACATATATAAACTACCATTAATATCGCGCTTCCTGACAGTATCAGTCCAACAGGTCATTGTTACCTCAGCGAAATAAAAGGAATCTCTTAGTTTACAAGAAGGAAACTGGACCTCACGAACACTTGCCATGAATCTTCATCTCTTATTTACACAGAGGGTATTGCCGTCTTTTTGTTGTGCGAAACGTTCCCACGGCACGGTGGATTTGTTGGTATGTGGAAAGGAAGGACGAGAAGAGAAAGGGAGAGGGAGGAGAGAGGGAGGAAGAGAGGGAGAGGGAGGAGAGAGGGAGATAGAAGGAGAGAGAATTTGTTGGTATGTGGAAAGGAAGGACGAGAAGAGAGAGGGAGAGGGAGGAAGAGAGGGAGAGAGGGAGATAGAGTATGTGGAAAGGAAGGACGAGAAGAGAGAGGAGAGACGGAGAGAGAGAGAGGGAGAGAATTTGTTGGTATGTGCAAAGGAAGGACGAGAAGAGAGAGGGAGAAAGAAAGGGAGGCAAAGAGAGAGGGAAGGAGAGGATGGAAAAGAGGGGGAAAAAGTGAGAAAGAGAGAGATAAATAGAGATAAATAGCGAGAGATAAATAGAGAGAGAGATAAATATGTATATATATAGAGAGAAAGAGTGAGTGAGTGAGTGAGTGAGAGAGAGAGTGAGAGAGATAAATAGAAAGAGAGAGAGATAAATAGAGAGAGAGAGAGATAGAGTGAGGGAGAGGGAGAGGGAAAGAGAGAGCGAGACAGGAAGAGAGGAAGAGAGAGAGCGAAAGAGAGCGAGTGAGCGAGAGAGAGGGAGAGAGGGAGAGGGAGAGCGAGCAAGCGAGACAGGAAGAGAAAATGAGAGAAAGAGAGAGAGAGAAAGAAAGAACGAGAACAAGAGAGGTGAGCTCGACAACTGCAAGAGAGCAATAAAGGATGACATGAGGAGAGTAGAGAGCCTGAGCTGAGCGAGGTTCTTGAGGATCCTCGGCCGGCGCTTCCAGGTAGCTGCTTCCGAGAGTCACCTGAGAAGGAGGAGGGAGGACGAGGGGTGGGGGGCAAGGGGAGGGGAAAAGGAGGGGAGGTGGTTGGGGGAAGGGGAGGGGAAAAGATGGGCGATTGGTTGGGGGAAGGGGAGGGGAAAAGGAGGGAAGGTGGTTGGAGGAAAGGGAGGGGAAACAGAGGGAAGGGAGGGAAGGTGGAGGATGAGGAAACTTTTTTGAGAAGGGGCGTGGGGGGGAGGAGGATTTTTTCCTCCTCTCCTTCCTCTCACTCTTTAGTTCCCCTCTCTATTCCTTTTTCTCTATTCTCTCTTCCCCCTTCTCTTCTCCATTTTCTCCTCTTCCCCATCCCCTTCATCTCCTCCTCTTCTCCATTCCTTCCTCCTCCTCCTCTTCTCCATTCCTTCTTCCTCCCCCTGTTCTCAATCCTCTCTTCCTCCTATTATCTTCACTTTCCCTCCTCCACCTTTCCACTTCCTCTTCGATTTAATTTCCATGTTTAACTGATTTGTAAACGTGGTTGAATTGATAGCTATTTTTTAGATTGAGTTATCGTAAAGAATAAAAGAAAAAAAGAAAGAAAGAAAGGAAAATAACTTTCCCCCCGCAAAATTTTCTCAAGTCAAATGCAAGATAGGTGATCAAATCAAAGAAATCATTTATGCAAATCTTTCTCTCGCAGAATCAATCAAACATTAATATTTTCAGTCGTGGAAAAAAAGTTTATATTTGTGAAAAGAAAGATGCATTATTTTAGTGGATTTTTTTAGGCTTAAACTACCAAACCTTGTGACATTTATAGAAAAAAAGGTTAAATGGTCTTTTAAAGTTGACATCTGGTATGGCACTAAAATCACAGGGCTGTTGTAACCATTAATTTCAACCTAAAAAAATACTACATATTGAGTACACACGTACCCAATATGGTCCACATGTACAAGATGTTTATGAACTAACAAAATAAACCCAATAGCTAATTATGACACTCTACTCCAAAGTGTACACACTAATCACACTAAAGAAATTTCAAAGTAAAAATCCAAAGCTACGTAGCAAACGAGGTTCCAACATGAAAGGTACATTGGGAAATGAAACGGGACCATGACTATGATGAAAAGATTTTTTTTTTTCTCAAAAATTCTGGAAAAAAATAGAATGTATTTACTTTCGTCAGGTGTTCCGTGACTGCGTTTCAATCTTTTGAATTACGAAATTCTTTACAATTTGAGAAAGAAATGAGTTATTTCTTTTTTCTTATTATTCCTTTGTCATTTTTTATTGGCTTTTCTCTCATTCTTGTTACTTTTACATGTCCTTTATTTATTACTTTATTATGTTTTGTCTTTCTACTTTTCTTCATTTTTTTCTTATTTCTTTTCCTTTCTTTCCCTTTTCATTTTTATCTGTTTTCATTTCTTTCTTTTCTTCCTCTTTCCTTTTCTGTATTTTTCTTTCTTATCCTCCCTTCATTTATTTTTTTTCTTTCTATCTTTATTTTTTCATCTCCTTCCCTTTCCTTTCCTTCATTTATATTTTTCCTTTCTTGCTTTTTTTTAATCCCTTCCTTTTTTCTCACATTTTCCTAATGTATATCAAGTGATTGAAAGTAGAAACTGGTAAAAATATATATAAATCAAATGTGAACAAAAAATATGAATTAGACGTCATTTGTATTTATGTAATTATGACGCGGAACATTTATAGACAGACAAGATCATAGTATAAAGCAACAGATGGATAAGATATATGAATAATGAACAGATGAATAACGTAAGATTCGGGCAAGAAGTCAGGCAAGATATAAATTCATGAGGAAATGAAATAGGCCAATAAATATGGAAGTAAAAACACAGAATAAGGTGATGAATATTTAAACAAGTATAGAAAAATGTAATGAATAAATGCATATGGACACAGGACACGGGAATGGACACACTAACAGGGACAGAATAAGACCAAAAGTAAAGAGACAAAGGAGAAGGAGGCACAAGAGAATAAGGAAGATCCCATGTACTGATAAATGTATAGGCTTACCCCGTCGCCTCATTAAGAATAGAGGGAATGTTATAGATTTTGCAAAAGGATCAGGAATACCACTTAGAACTTGGAAACTTAAGGGGGGAAATAATTAGAGATATTTTGGATATGTGAGAGAGAAATTGTTGGGATCTAGATTCGTTGTTAGATGTAGATTTCTTTTTATATATATGGCTAGATTTTCTGTGTAGAGTCGAAATAGATGTTATGAAGTGATGTTTTCTATTAATAGAGGTACAGATAACCTATATGGATATAGATATCTTCAATATTAATAACTCGAGATTATAGTTTGGTTTGCTTGAAATTATATTTTACAATAACCGTTGTGGCGTTTATGAGTGAAATTTTCTAGCGCACAGTAAATCCTCCTTTGTTATGTACTGTATATTCTCATATTTCTCAAGATTACAATAATTTAAACATACCTTGATGCTCTACACTCCATGTACACACTCCATGTATATTGTAGCAGACGGCGATCGCATCCCGACACATCACCGCAGTGGTCAATTAGGGAGCACCGCCAGTCAATTAGAGCGCAGGTCAAACGGCAGGCCGCGAGGGTAAACACGCTCGAGGTTAAAATATGGGGAGGTTACCAGAACCCCAGCACAGATGAGTCAGCACTTATAGCTGGCAGAAGCCAGGCCGCCTCGTGCATATAGCCCGGGCGAAGGGACGTCTTCGCAAATCTCTCTGAACTGAGCTGAACCCCAGCACACACCTGACCTCATTCCGCTATGCCGCCGTGCTTACACAGCCACACCGACCCGTTACATCAATCAGAAAATATATTTAGGGCGTAATTAATTCACGAGAAAATCGTCTCGGACTTTCTGTTATGAACCGGCGATATGACTGTGTGTGTATGGCCAAAACGATATCTAGGGGAAAAGGTTGCGCGTGTGTGTATGTGTGTGTGTGTGTGGATATGTATATGTAAATATATGTTTGTGTGTGCGTACGTCTTTTTTCTTTGTCTATTTCCAGTGTGTACGTACATGTGTGTCTGAGTCTGTGTTCATGCACGCGTGTTCATATAGCCCCTCCCTTCCCACATCTTATACAAGAATAACAGCATACGAATTACGGTAAAACATAATCAATCAGTCCCGATTTGCCGCACGACCGACCTCCTCATCCCGGACAAAGCCACGTCCCACGGCCAGCTGGCGGAAGTCCCACAAAGGTAAACAAACCCACGTGGCCGAAGCAGGGGTGAGCGCGAGGAATTCCAACCCTTATGAATATAGCATATAGAAGCCGAATTCCTTCCCTGTTGTCCGGCAGGTGAGAAAGAGATGTTTTTTTTCGATGTAACTGAAGATGAAATGATGAGAACGGAAAGGGGAGGTGAGATTACATTCTTCTTCTGTGCTGAACGGGTTGTTATCCTTAAATCTGCGGTTCAACTGATTATATTTTTATGAATTATCCTTAGTATATAAAACTTTTATTGATGACAATAATAGAATGCTGTTATTCATTTATATTTAAATGTAGGTATTCCTTTTTTATCCAATAATATGATAACTACAAGAGGTAGAAAATGTAAGATTTTTTTAAATTTCAAAACCCGTGTTTTCATTTCAAGAAATTCGTTAATTCCATTTATTAAATCTTATCGAAATTCCTTTCCTCCACATACTTTCGTCTCTCTCCTCCTTCTCGTCCATTTCATTCTCCTTTTTATCCTTATCCATCTCATTCGTCGTTATCCTCATCGTTACCATTAGCTTTATCATAATTATTTCTAATTGCCATTAGCATTGCATATCAACATCACAAAAGTTTTTACTGCTATAGAAAAAAATAAATCTAACCAGCCTATTTGCTACACGCCGGACTATATGTGCCTTTCAGATAGTCCGTTAGGGCTATTTTAGACGTAATGAGGACCTTACGAAGTCCTTTTCAGTGAAAAAAGGGGGGAGGGGAGGGCGAGGGAGTTGGGGAGGCTAGGAGAGGGCGTGGTGGGTCGAGCAGAGTATGGGTGGGGGGAGGGTAATCACGAGATAGTGGGGGTAGGGGGTAGGAGTGGGTGAGGTGGGGTAATGGGGGCGGATGCGAAGGGGGTATTTGGGGGAAGGTGATCACGAGAAAGTGGAGGGTTGGGGAGTAGGGTGAGTGGGAAGTGACGAGAATAGGGTGGGGGTTAATGGGGAATGGGTTAATAGGGGGGGGGAGAAAGGAGAAGGGACTGTAGTTTCTTTTATATTTTTGATAATTACTTGTTTGTATTCTTTTGTAATATACATATTTTCTTGTATGCAAAACTGTCTTTATCACTAAAGTCGTTATCATTATTTTTTGCTTGCCGATTATGACTGTTATCTCTCTCTCTCTCTTTCTCTCTCTCTCTCTCTTCCTCCATTTCTCCCTCTCTCTCTCTCTTTCTTTCTCTCTCTCTCCCTCTCCCTGTCTCTCTCCTTCTTTCACTCTTTCTCTTTATTTATCTCTTTCTCTCTCGCTCTCCCTATCCTTATTCCTCCCCCTCTCTTCCTCTTTCCCTCTCCCTACCTCCTTTTCCTCTCTCTCTCTCCCCTTTTTTCTTTTTCTCTCTTTCTTTCTTTCTCTCCTTTATCCCTCCCCCTCTCTCTCTCGTTCTTTTTTTCTCTTTCTCCCTCAGTTTCTTTTTCTCTCCCTCTTTCACTCACCTCAGTCCTTGCTAGTTGTCATCTCATTCCTTTCCCATCAGTGTAGTTTACTTTTATTTTCTCTTTTCATTTCCCTCTTTTTATATCACACAATCTTCTTCCGTCATCCCCTCCTCTTCCTCCGGTTTACTCTCTTCCTCCAGCTCGTTATAAAGTATTACCGTAGCTTTTCCATTACGATATGCAGACAGCTGCATATTTTCGACCGCTCTTTTCACTTTTTGTTTACTTTTTTTCGTTTTTTCTATTTACATTTCATCAGTAATCCTTCTTCTTATTCCTTATCCTTTTATAGAAAAGTCTTTTCTTATTCACCCTTTGTCACTCCAGCGTCATCGTCCTTTGTGTTGTAACGCCCCCTCTCCCTTTCTTACCCCGTTTTCCTTTCTCTCCCTTTCCCCTTATTTTCTTTCGGATCTGTTTTGTTTTCTTTTATTTATTCTTTTTTATTCCCCCACCGTTTCCTTATTTTTTTCATATTTTTTCCGTTTTTTATTCATCTCTTTCTCTCCTTTTCTCTCATACTTTCCTTCTATTCTATTGTCTTTTTTATCTTCGTTTTTTCTTTATTTTCCCATTTTTCCTTTTCTTTATCGCATATTATTACTTTATTTCTAATATTTCTTTCTTTTTGTTAATTTTTTATTTTTATTTTATCTAATAATTTCTCTCTCTCTTTCTCTCTTTCTCTCTCTCTCTTTCTCTCTCTCTCTCTTTCTCTCTCTCTCTCTCTCTCTCTCTCTCTCTCTCTCTCTCTCTCTCCCTCTCTCCCTCTCATCGTCTTCGCCAAGATCAGCACAAACACGGTCTTGAGCCATTATCAAGAACGATTTTCATGGTTACCCGTGGTTCATTATTTCAAATTTACGCCTGCCTTCCCTCTCTTTCTCTCTCCCTTCCATTTGCTATTCCCTATAGTGCTGTCTCCCCTCGCGAATAAGGGGAAAATGTGCAATATATCAGTTTGCTTAAGAACCCGACTGGGGGCAGGGATGCAGTTATTCATGTGTAAGTAAGGGCGCTTTTTGGTTGCTTTTGTTATGCAGAGCAGCCGTAAGGAGGTGCCTAACCGAGGCTTTCTATACAGCTCGTTTGAATGCGCTAAACTGGCACGAAATTCGATGTCGGGTTTGCGTAACGGGATGATGTATCAGGGGGAGGGAAGAGGAGGGGGAAAAAGCTTTATATCTCAGCTTTTATTTTTTTTATTCTTTTCATTTCTTTTTGCTGAGACCAAAAGACCACGAAAGTTAAGAAGTAACGTAATGGGAACCCGACCTCTGCATTCCATGATCGTTGGTCGGGTCGAAGTCGAGGTCAACGGCCGTCGTCCGAACGAACATCACGGCCGACCATCTGTTGTGCTTTTCAGGCGCTCCCGAACCCAGCCCCCTCGCGAACCATTGAATCCGGGTTGCAAAGTTGATGTGACGGAGGTTGCAGAGGTGCAGGGAAAGTAGTAAGGGGTGTCGGGAATAAAGGAAGCGAAGAGAGTTCAAGGGTTCTCAAGGATTTTTAAAGGCAGAGGGTGAGAAATATCTGGATCTCGGGGTGTTAGCGAACCACTGAATTCGGGTTGCATAGGACACAGGATATTGGGGCTGCAGGATAAGTAGCAAGAGTGTGGGAGTAAGGGAAAGTGAAAGGGCTTTAAGGGTTTTATATAAGGGATAAAGGGTGAAAACTGGTCAAGAAAAGGCCGAAGAATATTCCTGGGGAGCAAAGGCGATGCGAATTTGTTTCACGAGCGATAACGAGGTTATAATGGATAGATAGATAGTTAATAAATATATATAGTAGTTGGTGATATGATGTATTTTCTATTTTATTCGCTGTATCTCATATGGAATATTTGTACGAAATGTGTCTGAAACAATGACTGCTAGTTTGCAAAGATGAAATGTCAGCAGGAGGCTAATATTTTCGCTGTTATTACTACGGTTGTTGTTATTGCCACTGATTTTGCAACATCTGTTTTTATTGTCAATGTTCTTGTTTTGCTATCATGATTATGACTTTCGTTATTATTTCGCTATCTCTCGTTCTCTCCCCCTCTCCCCCCTCTCTCCCTCCCTCCCTTCCTCTCTCTCTCCCTCCCTTCCTCTCTTTCTCTCCTAGAAATCAGTCTGATAATATATGATAATCATAATCTTAGATAACGATCTGCAATCACCTGTGCAATCCCTTGAGAATTTCAATATCAATAATGAAAAGAGAAAGAGGGAATGGAGGATAAAGGAGCGTGAATCATAAAGCAAGGAATTGTGCATTAAAGATATTGAAGAAACAAGATTGCATGAACGCATATGATGGCGAGTAGGATTATCATTGGGAAAGAATAACTCCTTTTTCATATAGAGAAAAGATTATCAATCGAAAAATAGTTTTTCAGATAGGATTACGAAGGAAAGAGAATATGCAAAGAAATTAAATCAGCACTTGGTGTGGATATCTTAGAGTCGCTTGAATCCTCCCAAAAATGAGAGGAAATTGACTGTTGGTTCTGTTAATAAGTTTGATGGTGGTGGTGGAGATAGTGATGATGATGGTTGTGGTGCTGATGGTGATGATGATGTTGATGAGGATGATGGTAATAATAGCATTGCCATTAGAAATAATAATAATGGGTGATAAGGATGATAATATTAGTATTAATAATGAAGATAATAAAGATGATAATGGTAATGATAATAACAAAGAAAAAATAAAAACAAAATGGTATTGATAATGGTAATATTAATGATAATGATAATTTAAAAAATGATGGTAATTATAGTAATGATAGCAATGATGATAATTGTGATGACAATAATATAAGGATGATAGTGATAATGATGATAATAATGATAATAATGATGATAATGAAAATAATGATAATATCATAATCATGATCATGATAACAGTAATGATAGTGATGATAATGATAATAATGATAATGATAATGATAATGCTGATAACAATGATAATGATAGTTATAAAAATGAGCGAGTGAAGAAAGAGGAAAAGGAGACTAAGCAAGAAAGAAAAAGGAATAGTGGAGGAAAAGAGAAAGGAGAA
>NW_028234415.1:22152299-22167299 GCF_977035675.1 Penaeus japonicus | reverse complement strand
CTTCTGCTGCTCCTCCTTCTATCCTCTCTCCCCTTTTCTATTTCTCTTTTCTCTTCCCCTCTGCACCTCCATCTACTCGACCGGATGGGTTTGTGATCCCTTCTCCCCCCACCCTCCCCCACCCTGCCCCTCTTCCCAAGGAGGGCATATTTAATAATCTCTTTCTTTCTTTCTCTCCCTCCATCCTTCCTCCTCATTCCCCTATCCCTCTTTCTCCCGACTCTCCCTCTCCTCAATCTCACCCTCCCTTCTCTCCTTGCCTACTTCCTCTTTCCTCCTACTTCTCCCTCTTCCTCCATTTCTTCCTCTTCTTCCTCCCCCCTCACCGCCCTCCACCTCCCCCCTCTCGCCCTCCATCTTTCCTCACCCTCCACACCCCCTCTCATCCTCCATCCCCTCTTATTTTCCATCCCCCCATCCTTCACCCTCCCCTCCTCCACCCACCCCCACCCCCCCAATTTCCCATCACCGTCGGCGCCAAAGCTGTTAATTATACAAACACAGCGACAATGACACGGGCGCAGGTCTGTCAAATGGGGAGGTGGTTAGGGGGCGTGTCTCAGGGGGTGGGAGGATGGGAGGGGGCTAGGGGGGCGTGTCTCCGGTGCAAATAAAGTAGTGTATTAAGAGCTGTTGCTCTGCCTCCGCCACTCGAATAGATTGATCTGCTTTTAATTCCCGCGACCCAAGAGGCTGCTCGAGCTCTTTCTTCCGAGGAATTGATTCTTTTATATCGTTTTTTTGTTTCGTGTTCTTTTGTTTTTTTTTCTGTGTGTTTGCTTATATTTGTTTGTTTTCTTTTTTTTCGTTTCCCCTCATTTTGTGATTTTCCTTTTCTTATTTGTCTTTCTTTTTCTCCTCCTCCTCTCTTCTTTTTTCTCTTGTCCTTCTTTTTCTTTTTTACTTCTCCCTCAACTTGTCCTTCCTTTTGTTCTTTCTCTCCTCCACCTTTTTCTTCTTTCTCTTATTCTATTTTTTCTCTTCTCCTTCGTCTCTTCCTCGCTATGCTTCTTCTTTCTCTTCTCCCTCTTCTTCTTCTTCTTAAACTTCTTTTTTTTTCTCTTCTTCCCCAACTTCTTCCTACTCCTCTTCTTTCGTAATGAAAACTGCCGGTTTGCAGCTGTCTGACATTGTCCAGAAACTATTTTTAATTTCCGCTGCTTTTCCTTTTGTTCGCTTGAATGTTTATTGTTCTTTATCGCACTGCTGCTATATGCTTTGTTTTGCTTCTATGTGGCCGTTTTTCTCTTGCTTACACACACATACATTCATGCACATACATACATACATATATCTATATATTCATATATCCATATGTCTATATGTCTATATGTCTATATGTCTATATGTCTATATGTCTATATGTCTATATGTCTATATGTCTATATGTCTATATGTCTATATGTCTATATGTCTATATGTCTATATGTCTATATGTCTATATGTCTATATGTCTATATGTCTATATGTCTATATGTCTATATATCTATATATCTATATATCTATATATCTATATATCTATGCATCTATACATCTATACACACACATATATATGTACAGTATATATAAACACAGATATACACAGACACACACAAACCAAACACACACACACACACACAAAATACGAGAATAAACGTGAGAGAAAGAAAGAAAAGAAAATGAAAAGGGAAAACAGAGAAAAA
Source organism: Penaeus japonicus (assembly GCF_977035675.1). NCBI lineage: Eukaryota > Metazoa > Arthropoda > Malacostraca > Decapoda > Penaeidae > Penaeus > Penaeus japonicus. The sequence continues at coordinate 22,165,617 of NW_028234415.1, read as the reverse complement.
CGAAAAGAAAAAGAAGGAACCCGGAAGAAAAGGAACAAAAAGAATCGAAAGGAAGAAGAAGAAGAAGAAAAAAAAAGATGAGGGGTCAAGGAAACATAAAAAACACAGAAATATCATAATTATATCAAATATACTACCAATTTTATTCTGATCAATAAAAAAAAGGATAGATACGATAAACATAAACATAAAAAATAATACAATGAATGAAGAAAATCAGTGTAATTCAAGCCTCGCACGCTAAAGCCTTGTCAAAGCTTATATGAAAAGGCGAACTCTTCAACAATTCCCGAACATTCGACAAGTAGAGAGAAATTGGGAATCATTCCCTGTCGCATCGGATAAACGTGAGAGGAAGGGCTGTGAGAGAAAGAGGGAACGGGAGAGGGATAAGAAACGAGAGAAAGGGGGGGGGGAAGGGAGGAAGGAAGGAGAGCAAGGAAGATTGGAAGAACGAGAGGGAAAGGGAGAGAGAGCAAGAGGGAGGGAGGGAAGTATAGCAAGGAAGGGAGGGAGATGGAGTGATTGAGCGAGAGAGAGGGTAGGAGGGAGGGGGGAAGGTAGAGAAGAGGAACAAGGGAGGGAGAGGGGGGAAGAGAGAGAAGAGGAACAAGGGAGGGAGAGGGAGATGGAGCGAGGAAGCGATAGAGAGAGAAGGAGAGGAAGAACAAAGGAGAGGTAGAGGAAAGGGAATGGGGAAAGGAAGATAGAGAGAGGTAAAAAGGGTGAGAAACAACAAGGGAGAGAGAAAAGCAGGAAAAAGTAAGAGACAGAGAAGAAAAGAAAAGAACAAAGTAGACAGAGAAGGAAAAAAAAAGAAAAAAGAAATGGAAAGATAGACGGGAAAGAGAATTGAGAAAGGAGGAAGAGAAAGAGGTTATTCGATAGGATCGTTTTATTTATTTTTTGTTATCCCATCTCGTCGAAAGAAGGGAAATAGGAATCCCAGAAGCGGGTGGGGCGGATAATCAGAATTCAGTATCATTATTCTAAGCCGATTTGGTGACGAAAGTAGAAAGAAGAGAGATGAAAGGTGAAAGGGGAAGGGAGAGAGAAAGAGGTGAAGTAAAATGATGGAGGAAGCGACCTGTAGATAGAAAAAGAGAAAGAGCGAGAGCCAAAGGTAGAGGTAGAGAGAAACAGAGAGATAGATAGAGATGACAAACTATAAATGACGATAGACGGAGAGGATGAGATAAAGAGATTGAGAGACAGAGAAAGACAAAATGAAAAAAAAGAAAAAAAGATAGAGAAAGAAAAAGCAAGAAAGACAGATAGACAAACTGAATGAGAACAAGTTAAACAGAAGCAGACAAAGAGACAGAACCAAAAGAAAAAGAAAAAGAAAAAAAGAAAAAGAAAATAGCGATATAGAGATAAAGAAAGATAAATAAAAGAAAGAAGAACAATATGGTGAACACTATCATATGGAAGAGCTGATTCTTTGCTCATCAGAGAAGCACAACACAATTAAAACCAACTATACCGGCCTTTGTATCACATCATTTATGCAATATGTGATGACATGTGATGATGACACGTGATGGTGACATGTGATGACTCCATTAACACACATGATGGATGATGATACTAAATCTTTTATCATTATTATCATTGAGATGATAACGATGGTAAGTAAGATAATAGTACAATGATGTTTATAATGGTAATCATAATGAGGATAATAGGTATGATGATGTTGATAAGGAAGATAATAACGAGAACAGTGAATATGATGATAAAGATGATTAGCAAGAGATATGCAATGGTAAAGGGGATAATTAAAAAAAAACGTTTATGATAATGAGAACTGTTATCACCAAAATCACAAAAATACTAAAAAAAAAGAAACAAAGAAAAAAAAGAATGCGATAAATAATTTACTTTGTTTACTTGGCTACAGATGTACAGGCTTAAAGCGAATGTAGGTCTTTGAGGGAAGAGGGGGTGGGGGTGGAAAGAGGGGATGCGGAGGGGAAAGGGGAGTGGGGTGTAATTGCGTGGAGGGGGGAGAGAATACGCCGTGTGTGTGCGTGTGTGTGTGTGTGTAAGATAGGTGTGTGTGTGGTGGGGGAGGTGTCTGTCTGTGTGTTTGCACATCGTTGTGCAAATAAGAAGAACTCAATTCTTTAGATTGAGTTTTGTTTGAGTCGCTTTTTGTGGGGGAGGGAGGGGGTTTGTATTTGTATGTATCTCACCCTCCCTTTTCCTCTCCCTTTCTTTCTCTGGGTATCTTTCTATCTGTTTGTTTCGTTTGCTCTCTCTTCGCCTCTCTCTCTCTCTCTCTTACACTCACACCCACTTCCACACCCACATCCACACTCACTCTTTCTTTCACACACTCTCTCTCTTTCTCTCACTCTCTCTCTCTCTCTCTCACTCTCTCTCTCTCTCTCCGTTTTTATCCCTCTCCGGATTAGAGTCCCCACGTAAATGCATATAGATGAGAAATCACAATCACTGTCAGGGGTTGTAGTTGTCTTTTCTCTCGAATTCTTTTTCCTCTCCCTTCGTCACTCCGTCTTTTCGCTACTCTCCTGGATTATTATTCTCCCTTTTCTTTTTTCTCTTTCTCCCTCCCTCTTCATATTATTTTTGTTTCCTCTTCTTCTCCCACTCCATTTTCCCGGGTTTACATTTTTTGAGTTTGTTTTTTTAATGCAGGTCTCAAGGTGTATGTACGTATATATATATTTGTGTGGTATATGCATGTGTGTTTTTTTTCGCAAAGGTAGAGAGAAATACATGAACAACGAAAGAGCTAAAAATAGGTCGATACATGGATAACTTTTTTTTTTATTCTTACATAATCTATCTTACCTCGTCCCACCCTTTTATTTTTATAATACTTCGCCCTCCCCCTCCCCTTCCTGATTTCTCCTCCCTTTTCTTCTTCTTCTTCTCCTTCCACTCTCCCTCCTCCTTCATTTGTTCCCTCTGTCTCTCCCCTATTGTTTCCAGCTCCCCTTCTTTCCTCCTTTTTTAGCCCCCTCGTCCTTCCATCGAGAGAGATTACTGTCTCTGGCGTCACAGGCCCGACTTTTCATTGCGTTCTTGCGTCCAATGGATGGGGCGGGGGTGTTATGACGGGAAAAAATGGAGAGACGATACAATGAGAACGTAAGGGGGATAAAGGAAAAGAGGGATAGGCACGGGGAGAGGGGAAGAGGAGGGGGAGTTTGGGTCAGAGGGAGGGAGAGGGGAAGGGGGTATGTAGGGATAGGAGGAGGGGGTGGGGGGTGAGGCCCATTTGTTTATGAGACGATAATGTCACTTCTTGTTTCCCCAAAGGGGGTCGTTATTCTTCTCTCTCTCTCTCTCCTTCTCTTTCTCCCCCCCCCCTCTCTCTCTCCCTCTCACTCGCTCTCACTCTCTCTCTCTTTCTCTTTCTCACCCCCCATATATATATATGTGTGTGTGTGTGTATACCCATATTTACATATGTGTGTATATGTGTGTATATGTATATGTATATATATATAAAAATATAGATATAAATATAAATACATGTATATATAAATAAATATATATTTATATACATAAATATGTATGTATATGTATGTACATATAAATTTATATGTATGCAAGTGTATGTGTATGTGAATGTGTATGTATATGTATATATATGTGTATATGTATACATATATATACATATGTATATGTATATATGTATATATATGTATATGTACACATATATATACATATATATATACAAATACATATATATACATATATATATGTATATATGTATATATGTATATATATACATATATATATGTATATATGTATATATGTATATATATACATATATATACATATATACAGTATGTATATATATACATGTGTATACATATACATATATATACACATGCATATACATACACATACATATACATATATACATGTGTATATGTATATGTGAACATATATATATGTATATATGTATGTATATATGTATATATGTATATATATAGAGAGAGAGATAGATAGATAGATATACCTTCCATAACCGAGCTCTAATACATTTTACAAAGTCAGTGCAATATTGTACGTACAGTATGTTGGCACTTTGCGTAGGAAAGCATTATGTAGTGAGCCGATGCTTCAGCTCCCTTCGGCCGCCCTCGCTGCTGTGTCGGGCTCCTACTCTGATTCCCTCGCTAGGATGTAAGGAACCTGCCAGAGACGAAGGAGGTGGTGATACAGAGGAACTTCCTGCAGGAGGGGCAGACTCCCTGGACGAGATGGTATGGTTCTGATTGAGGAGTAGGATGGCCCTAATCATGCACAAAGAGGCCTAGGGTTTTCAAGAACATTATCAACGTCTGAGAACGAACTTTTTGGATGCTGGCGACGGACGGATGGTTGGCGCCAAAGCCTTGTTGTCTAACCCACGTATTTTCTATTGTTTTTATATTTAAACTTTTGTGTATGTATTATGTTTCTTTTATTTCTGTAGTAAAAACCTCCACTTTTAAAGTCTACTAGAGAAGAACAATTTAAGAAATCCAAAGAAAAAGCCTTAACGTCTTTAAGAGCAGACGACCATTTCCAGTAAAACGAGTCTTGCTGTGCAGACTCGAGAGAAACAAGGTTGGTGCACGACCTTGTTGGTATTTAAGGTTGGGTCAACGACCTTAGGGTAGTTGCGAAGTACCCTAGATTAATGTTTTGCGGTCGGTCTTTCCTTCAAAAAGCCATTTTGATTTCAACGGATTTTTACTCTGTTTTTTTTTTTTTTTTTTTATACAGGTATCCAGCATTTTTACAGGTATTGATTATCTATATATATATATATTTTTATTGAGATTGCTTTCCATGGAGATTTATTTGTTTTTGTATGGTTTTGATGTTAATAATACCTGAAAACTGGCTTTTTACTTTTATTTTCCTTTAAATAGACGTTTAACAATTAACTTTTATTATTTTTCTATTTTCCTTTATTTTGCACCATAGATGAAATGTCTTGATACTTCTTTTTTTTAATGAAAACCAAGCATCCTTGTTTACGTGGGGACTTTGCAGTACAGTAGTTTAGTGATTTCGATGCTTGATTTTTTAAAAATTATTGACGATACCACTTACATGTCTGTTTAATTATTTTGGCAAATTAATGAACTGATTAATTATTATTGTGCCGACTTACTATTATACAGATTATAATGATATAGACTATCGCTTGGTGAAATCTCTGCGTATCCATGAACTTTTACTTGCTTTTTTTTGAGAGGAGTTGATGAGAATTATTGCAAAATTAATGGTTTCGGTTGGTTACTGTTTTAGTGGAATTAAGATCATTTGCATAGATTATTCGTGGAATAATTCGTTGTTGCCTCTCTCGCTTAACGAAAGTTGCTTATGCAACACATCTTCAGACTTTCCCTTGGTACAGGATAAAATGGTTACAGTTTTGGCAATGACATTTGGTCATTGATTACGCTACCATTCATTACATTTCCTTTAGCTCTGTCCTGATAATCAAACCCAAGAACGCTCTCTTGAAAATTCCAGTGCAAGCCGAGCTACTGGGTTGCGGGATAGATAGCCTACAAGAACGGGTCTCTCAGGAAAGGCACCAAGCCCAACTGCTCTGGAAGGAATGCACTCAAGAGTAAGTAACTGATGCAAGAGTAAAGTATAAAGGATAATAAAACGAGTATAGTCTGTAGAAAATGCACGAATAAGTATAAGCATGAATAAGAAAAAGATAGGAGCTGTGAATGTTACACATCAGAGTCTCATAGTTGCAAGCCTAAATACCGCGATTTTCCGGCCATTGGCTCTTGAAACACACGCAGGTCAGCCACGAGCCAGAGTAGCGGCTGCTCTGAAGGGAAACTCACGAAACTCCACTCCACTGTTTTCTCATTCCGTTCACTAGCTCGTCGCTCGGTAACCCTCATCAGCCGCATCGCACCTTCCTTTATTTCTCTTCCGTTTAAAATGGGTTACATTTGAAGGATGCTCACGACACTTCGCGTAATTAATGGTCAGTCTTAATTAAAGGTCAACTGATACACAGTAATTTTCTTTAGAAAACGTTTATAGAAGAGGTTGAGCTCTTTGTTATATATATTTTTTCACCAATATTGCTATTATTATTGTTATTATTATTGCTATAGTTATTACTATCATTGTTATTATGACAACTCTCATTGCCATAATTATTAATTTTATGATAATTATTATCATGATTATAATCATGATCTCTCTTTCTATATATATATATGTGTGTGTGTATTTATATATATATATATATATATATATATATATATATATATATATATATATATATGTGTGTGTGTGTGTGTGTGTGTGTGTGTGTATTTATATATATATATATATGCATATATATGTGTGTGTATGTATGTATATAGATAACTATAAATATAGGTATTAATGTAGGTATAGATACACAGATACGTATATAGGTATAGATGCAGAAATATCGTATATAGAATATTATTTTATGATGTATTATTACTGTTTATAAAACCCTTTTATTAAGAAAGAATAACGGGACCAATTGGTGTTCAATAAAGTGAAAATCCCATAAAAAAAAAATCCCCTCACCCCTCCCCTCCCGCCCCCTCCCTCTGCTTGCTGGTTCTTCCTCTCTTCCCCTCGCCTCTTCCCTTTGATAGGCCTATTCAACAATCAAATATAGACATTTCGACAGGCTGCCATCCGGAATTACGTGGGTTCCTCCGTCTCCTCATCTCTCCCTACCCCTCCCTCCAATTTCCCCTCCCCTCCCCCACCCCACCTCTCCTCCTTAATGTTTAAATAATTCCCCCCCCGCCTCTATTTTTGCCCCGCCTCCGTCGTCCCCCCCTGGCCCCCGCCCTTTCTCTGCTCCTCGCCCCTACTCTTGCCCCCCTTCTTCTCTCTCTCCTCTTCCTTCCCACCCCTCCCCCGCGCCCTCCCATCACCCTGGGCCCCTCAACCAATCGGGAACCTTTTCCCCTTTTTCCCCTTCCCCGCCCCTTCATTCAGGTGTTTTGCTGATCTACGTTCCCGGACCCCTCTCCTTCTTGCCCGTCACCCCTCTCGCTCCCCCACAGCTTCAGCGATTCATGATAGCAACGGTCGGGGGCACCAAGTACAGGTTAGAGTACATCGATCATCGCCACCTAACGACCCCGGCGCATCGAGCGAAGAAACCCAAGATACTGACACCCCTCAGCAAAACAGAGTCATTCATCTACACCCTCTCCTCCCGTAGGACGCTTCTACGCAGGGCACTAAGCGAGTGGCCGAACTCATCACCACGAACTCACTTCTCAGGCGCCCGCGCATCTTATCGAGTCACGTAGGGGTGTTGGGGGGGTGGGGGGGGTGGGTGGGGGGGGGGGGGGGGGGGGGGTTGGGTGTGGGGGGACAAAAACCACGGGACACTAATTTTCAAGTAATACTCTGCAAAATAAATCATAAGCGGAGCTCTTATGATGGATGTTCTAGTTTTATTTTTTCTTTTAATTTTTTTTTAATTGTTATTTATTAATATATATATATTTTTAATATTTATTTTTATTTTTTTAATTTAATATATTTATATTATTAATTTATTTAATTATATTTTATAATTTTTTATTTAAAGATATTATTTTTATTATTTATAAATGGGTTGTGTAAAGATTTGTTATTCCTATTTAATATGACAAAAATTAAAACTGCAGGGCGCGGAGGAGTTTTGGGGGGTGGGCGCGTACAGTTGCGGGTGGGTGTGGGTGGGGGGTCTCGTGTCCTACCGAAAGAGGGGAGAGGGGAAATAGGGGGAGAGGGAAAGAAAGGAAAGAGGGAGAGAGATGAAAGAGGGAGAGAAAGAGAGGAAAGAGGTGGACGGAGAGAGAGGAAGGAGGGAGACGAAGAGAGAGGAAAGAGGAAGAGGGAGAGATAGGAAAGAGGAAGAGGGGGAAGAGGGAAGAAAAAAGAAAGAGGGAGAGAGGTGAGGGAGTTATCAACCCATCGATCATTTAATCCATCCACTCATCCATCTCCTCACTCTCCTCCATTCAATCCATTAATCCATCTCATTCATTGATCCATCTATCTATTTTTTTCTATCTATCTATCTATCCATCCACCCACCCAAACACTTCCACACATCCATCTTACTCTCGTTATTCTTCCTTCGCAATCTCTATTTTTGAGTTTTGGTTGAATATATTGTTAAAGAGAAGAGAAATATGTGACAAATATAACACGGTTGCAGACTACGAAGTAAAAGAGTCAAGGCCTTACTCAAGGTTTGGAAAGGAGAAGGAGAATGGGAAAAGGAGAAAAGGAGAAAGGGGGAGAAACAGATAAAACAAAGGAGAAAGGGGGACAGGGAGAAAGGAAGGAAATAAAATGGGAGGGTTAGGGGGACGGAGGAAGGGAAAAAGGAAGGAAGGAAGGAAGAAAAGCACGACAGAAGAATTAAGGGAGAAAAGTGGAAGAAAAAAATGGGAGGCTAAAAGGGATGGAGGAAGGAAAGAAGGAAGGAAGGGAGAAAGGTGGAAGGAAAGAAAATGGGGGGGGGGGGGAAAAGGGAGGGAGGGAGGAAGGAAGGAAGAAAGGAAAGAAATAAGGAAGGAAGAAAGGGAGAAAGAAAAGGGTAAAGGAAGGAGGGAGGAAGGAAGAAAGAAAGGAGGAAAGGAAGGGAGAAAGGTGGAAGGAAAGAAAATGGGAGGGTAAAAGGGAGGAAGGAAGGAAGAAAGTAAGAAAGGAAGGAAGAAAGAAGGGAAAGAAGAAAGGAAGGAAGAAAAGAAAGAAGAAAGGAAGGAAGGAAGAAAGAATATATGGGAGGAAAATGAGGGTAAAGGAGGGAGGAAGGAAGGGAGGAGGGAAGGAAGAAAAAAAGAAAGGGAGAAAGCGAGGGAGGGAAGAAGGAAGAAAGGAAGAAAGAAAGGAACGAAGGGAGATAGGTGGAAGGAAAGAAAATAGGAGGGTAAAAGGGAGGGAAGGAGGAATTAAGGAATAAAGAAAGAAAGAAAGAAAGGAAGGAAGGAAAGAAGAAAGAATATATATATATATATATATATATATATATATATATATATATATATATATATATATATATGATGGAATCATGCAATACCGCATTGATATAGGTGTATAACATACCTCCCTGACCTGGAGTCGAACCTCTGCCGCCCTCGGGAATGACCTGAGAGTGCAGCACTAAACCAACTAGACCACACGATCTAACAAAAGGATTGTCAAACTAGGATCAGACTAGCTCCATAGAATTACCCATCTACTCATACTGGAGTAATGGTAGCTATGCTCTCCCTGGTTTGATCAAGGCCACACTCAGGTCAGCTGGTCCGTTTGGCCTCGTCCATCCCGCTAGACAGACCTCGAAAACTCGCTAAATTGGAGCCTAAAAAGCTTAACATAATTAATGAGACAGAACATTGATGTTTAAATCTACGGATCTATTAATTAACTATGAATTACTGTTCAATATACTTATAGGAAGAGAAAACTCGCTATAAAAAAAAAAAACATACGCTGGTACTTGGTTGTGGTTTACCATCACTGTAGAATTGTAGAGTTCTAGTGTCGCTTAAAGCATCAACAGGTAATTCGTGCTTATGACAAGACTTCTCAAGTCTTCGTAAACCAGCTCGAACTGCTAGTACTCCATTCACCATTTTTGTTCCCATACGATGGCTCACTTTATTTTTTACTGTGCTTAACTGGCCGAATAAGGACTAAAAGAACAAATTCAGCTAGTTTCTTACATGGATTACAGTCTGATGCATCACAGTACTTGTTCACCAGAAAGGAACTATTTGCTTCACTTCATTTCATTTCACAAGAGTAATGTCCTTCCCCTGATTATCAGTATCACCAATAGCTTCTAGAGACATGCATTAGTTCTATGACAGGTATCAAGGGCTCTTTAACTACTCGGACATTTGCTGGAGAATCTAGACATTACTGGGCAGCCTCTGTCTAATCTGCTCTATCAACATAGTAATGAACTTCACACACCTCTCTCTCAGTGTCTTCCTTTTTCTCGTTGAAGTTCTATTTTTTTCTCGAAGAGGTACCCCAAGTAAGGCTTTGGTTCAAGTATACTTTTTCTTAAAATAGTTCCTTGTGGAATGATACATGCAACGAATTAGAATAAGATTAGGAACGTCTTACCTTAAATTTTCAATAAACACTTGGATCCCCTCGCACTATGACACTTGCACTATCTGTCCCAATCCCCCGAAATTTGTCAAGATCTAGTCCAAAGTGGCACAGGGTTTGTTTGAGTGTGGCAACAATGCCGTCTGCAGTGCACTCCTCTAATTCTGAAAGGCTGAGGAAGGCTATTCACAAGTATTTCTTGATATGTATATCAGTAGATTCGCCAATCAGAAACTATAATGCTCATTTTTAATAGCTTCTTTTAAGCCTGGCACAAAATGACGATGTAATGCGTTTTTTATTATGGCTCTGCACTTGGACCTTTTACTCTGAATTCTGGAAGCTATGCCAATGTCACTGAAAATACTCCTACACAGGCAGCTCAAGTGATCGCACGTTGCATTAGAAGTATGTGCAGCTACAAATAATGCAATGCGTCCCTCGGCGATATTTTCTTTGCTACTTTTTTTTCTAAGCTTTGGAAAGGCAGCAAAGCTTATTTAACCATGTCAGTTATTACAAGTGTTGTTGCTTTGTGCTTTTCCGTAGGTGCATGCACATTCAGATCACTCAGTTTAGGAGTTAAAATACGCTAGCATACCTAGTACTAAGGTACGCACTCACCAATTAACCAATTTTTCAGAGCAGTTCATCCCCCCTAAATTTCTGCTTATATTTCTGCTTAGACATATTCACTTTTGCTTGGTAACTCTTATGTTGCAAGAGATTACACCACAAGGGTATGATCGCAGATAACACAATACTCATTACCTGGAAGAAACAGTCAAAAGGACAGGAAAGGCACATGCATAATGTTGTCATGTGTGCTAAATTTCACTTTCTGAAAACTGAAAACGCTGTGATTATGCCTGTTGAACACGCATGTAAATTTTCAATGAGATTTCTATGTTCCCAAGAATGCTCACAATGTAAAATACTTAATTAAAGAATACTATATACACAAAAGATAAATCGTAACCGTACAGCCTCTCCACCTCCTGCTTAGCGACAAACAGGAATGTTTTCCAAAATTTTGACTTTATGCGTGTTCATTACTGTAGCAAATATTTCCCTTGTTTTGTATTTTTTCCACAGTGAAGTATGCTCCTCCACTTACGAAAATTTTAATGTGTTTTATCTTATGTTGAACTGTACCATAAACTCTATTAGTCATAGTATGAAAAAGCCAGATTGCATATAAAAAAGCTATGAAAAATATCTCGTCGCCAGATTTTAAATTTACCCGCTAGATTACAATTTAAAAAGTGTAGGTCTAGTGGGAAAAAACTAAATTGGCAACACTGTCAAGTCTTTAACAAATATCGGGTACAAATGATAATTGGTAAATATAATATAATTATCATTCCATGTTATTTCCGAAAACATTTTTTACCATTAATAGTATAACGTTTGGACATAAGTTTTTACCAAAATTATTTTGATTTTTGGAACGGTTGGCAATTCTGAAGCAACTGTCACGGGCGTGTCACGCTTTCGCGTTGTGGAATGCCGTTTTCGTGATATGAACACAACATAGACATAACATAAACATGACATAGACGCGATACGAAGACATCCTAGTTCTGTGGCGTATGTCCTCATATTCATAATTAACCGGTTGAGTTTAATTTCACTAGACAGCTTCTATTCTTTCAACCTGCAGTTTAGGTGGCCACATTTAAACGTGTTATTTTAGGTGTTCCTATCACAATGTTTTTTTTTTTCAAATTTGAGTAATTCTTTACAAAATCTGTACTTCACTGTAACGGACGACTTTCGTTTTGATGGACAGGCTATGATGTCTATTGGTTTACGTGGAATTGTATACTATGACATAGATGAATTAGACAAATACTAGATAATGATGCTTCACTCACTGCAACCCGTCGTTAAAAGGGTTATATTGTTGTTTCATGACAGCTGGCATATTATTAACTGATAGTCGCTACGGTGCTCTTGCAAAAGTAAGCAAACATCCATTATGTATATTCTGGCTAGAAAGTTTGGGCTTTAATTGACAATAAATTGCAAGAGATGGTTACATGCTCCATCTTACCACAATTACCCATTAGATGTTATTGGGCTTTTGGGTGGGTGCCAACAAGTGCGGAGGCCGCGTTGCGTGACCTTTTTAATTCCTAAAATTGCAACGATGCAAGGGGGTTAAAAGAGAGGTCATTTAAGCTCCATAACATAGAATTTAATAACCGCTCTCTTCTACTGGGTACACAGGCATTCATATGCATTGACAATTCACACCCGGTTTTGCAATATCATTCAGCCATCTTTGTTACCTGCAAATTACATATCTAGAGTTCAAGAATACAAGGTCATTGTTAACGAGTTCGTTTACGCTCGTAACCGCCATACCCGCCCCCCCCCCTTTCTTTGATGAATTCGTTATGTAGCAACGGTACTCTGGGTAAGCATGATCAATGATGACGGTAGACTATGGTGTGAATAATTAAGAAACGTCAGATCAGAAAATATGTACAATCTACTGGACTTCAGTCTCTCTCATTCTCTCTCTCTCTCTCTCTCTTTGTTGAGGTCTGGGTGGCGACCTCTACAAGAATAGTGGTAGCGTCGGGGTTAGGGTGTGAAACAGCTGAAACAGCTTTTAGGTTTATTTCTTGGACTTGAGAAGAGTTTTTTGAGGTGAGAGCTGCTCCTCCTCCGAGGAGCAAGGTGTTACTCCTATGATTCCTGAGAGGAGGCTCTACTACAATTTAAGATTTGGCAGAGGATATGTGTGAATCACATATGTGACATGTGACAACGGAATGTGAAGAAAGATGTGTTGCATGTGTACATAGCTCTTGCGAAGGAAAAGACAAAACAACACTGGTATGTCTGGCGTGGGATTAAGAGAGGAGTAAACAGATAGGTGAAGCAACGAGCGTACATTTATGTATATATATACTGTACATGTGTGTGTTGAAGTACAAGACTGCGTTAAGAGGAAAAGGCTGGCAAATAAAAGGCGGTAGAGTCAGAGAGACATAAAAAGTAGACGTGAATTTAGAAAGAGAATGCTAGAAGCTAAAAGAGAAGTGATAAAGGCAACGGAATGACGAATTGTCTGATTTTTACCGACTGGCCAGGCAGAGGGATCGAGCAGCGAAGCATATGCAGCAGGTATGGGCCATATGGGATGCAAATGGCAATGTGCTGTTTGAGGAAGCGAGTG
>NW_028234415.1:22139799-22142299 GCF_977035675.1 Penaeus japonicus | reverse complement strand
GCTCTCTAATTCTCCTCCCTCTTCCTTTCTCTTTGTTTCATTCTTTCTCAGTATTGGTTTGCCTCTATATATCATTACGAAAACCTTTGAATGTTTATTACATCGTGTAAAAAGTGTGTATGTGTTATCATTATTGTAAATTCGCTCTCCCTTTCCCTCTCCGTAATTTAAATGTCTATTCATTTCAGTTAAGAGATAAGAAGAGAGGGAGAGGGAGACGGAGAGGGAGAAGAGGGGAGAGGAAGAGGAAGAGGGCAAAGGAGAAGAGGAGGGAGAGGGAGTGGAGAAGAAGAGGAGGGGGAGGGAGAGGAGGAGGGAGAGACAGAAGAGAGAGAAAGGAAAGAGAGAGAGAGAGAGAGAAAGGAAAGAGAGAGAGAGAGAAAGGAGAGAGCGAGAGCGAGAGCGAGAACAAGGGAGAGAGAGAGAAAGGAGAGCGAGAGCGAGAACAAGGGAGAGAGAGAGAGAGAGATAGAGAGCGAGAGATTACTTCAATGGGAAATCACCCATGAATTGTATTATCAACAGGAAAGGCCGAAACAGTGTTGTTTATGATGTGCTCTGCTTTTATGGGCAGTTCGAAAGACAATGGCAGTTGAGAATTTACGGCGCGAAAATCGGTTGCAAAAAAAAATGATCGTCGTCAAATACGTTTCCGTCTGGATTTGTATCACGTGGGATATCGTTTTGATTTTGATTTAGTTCACTGGTGTTTTAGGCTTTTTTCTTTGTTGCATGTGTGCAGTGGGTTTTCTAATTGTTTGGTTTCGCTCTCTCTCTCTCTCTCTCTCTTTCTTTCTATCTTTCTTTATTTCTTTTTATTCTATCTCTTTCTTTATTTCTTTTTAATATCTCTCTCTCCCTCTCTTTCTTTCTTTTTACTCTCTCTCTCTCTTTCTTTTTTACTCTCTCTCTCTCTCTCACTATTAGTCACTAATTTACTCCTATGTCGTTCTTTTTTCTTCTCTATTTCTCCCTTCATTAAAGACACGTAGAGCATGTTCGGGCAGATGTCACATTCCGGGCTGTAATCTGATGCAAATCGAGTGAGGGAGAGAGAGAATAAAAGAGAGAGAGAGGGGGGGGGGTGATGGGGGAGATGGCTGTCGATGTGGAATTTCGGATCCTTCTAACTTTCTTTATCTCTCGTTCGCTCTCGCTCTGTCTCTTTCTCTCTCGCTCCCTCTCTCGCTTTACCTCTCTATCTCTCGTTCTGTCTCTCTATCTCCCGCTCTCTCTCTCTCTTTCTTTCTCTTTGTATGTGTGTGAAATTGAGTGTGTGTGTCACGCCTGCTATCACTCTATATATTCATGTTTCATTTTTTTAAATTTCTTTCTTTATCTATTTGAATACGAAAAGATACAGTCATACGTCTAATCCGCCGAATTATCTTATATTATAACCAACAACGAGAAAACACAAGACCTTATGCCGTTGGTGAAATAAGGAAACCCACATAGGGACAATGGCAGTACAACAATAAACAAACAACCAGGAATGAATGTCGAGAAAAGATCACTATGGCTATTGTTATGGCCTCTTATGACCCGTGTCCTGTTTGGTATCTTTTATTTTATTTTTCACTATATACCGAAGACACTATCGTTTCCACGGGCGAAAATAGATACGCCATTACCACAACACTTATTTCGCCCGCAAGACACACACGCATCCGCGATATGTGTAGAGAGATAGAATCAACAAACACGTGGGAGAGATAGAGGAGGAAAATATACCTGTACACACAAACACGTTTTCCGCCGGATTGAATGGGTACATACCCCCCCTACCCCTCTATCCTCAATCTTAGCTCGTCCCCCCTCCCCTCTGACTCACCCCCTATTCCCCCCAAATCCACACAGAATACCCCCTGCCCTAACCCCAACTCCCCCCCCCTCCCCCCTCCTCCACCAGCGCTAACACCACCTCGTTCAAGTGTTGTTTCTGAAAATAACGACACTTCCACATTTCCCGTCTGGAGAGAGGGAGAGCCCATTGTCTGGGTGTCTATGCCGTTATTGCAAGCTTGTTGCGCGGGTTTTGGAGGGGAGAGGGAATATTGCAAGTAGGCGGGGGGGGGGGGGCAGGTCTACTGGAGAGAGATACAAATATTCTGAATGATTGGGTTTGTTTTCGTTTTATTCATTCACAATGAAAGTAATAATACAAAGATAAGAAAAGTGATCATAATACAAAGATAAGAATAGTGATCATAATACAAGAATTGTGGGAATAATAACCATATCAATAATAGCGACGAAAACTCGTAACAATAAAAAAGAGATTGAGAAAACGATTAAAAAAAGTCAAAAGGAAATAACCGAAAGAAGAGAAACAGAGTTAAAGAGGAAAAGAGAAAGGTTGGCATATATGGAAAAGAGAATAAAAGAATAAACGAACGCGAAGAAAGAAAAGAAAAAAAAAAAACATAATAGATATCGAGGAAGATGAAAAGACCGTTTTTATCTATCGGGGAAAGAGGAGAGGGGAGGGGGGTGGGGG
>NW_028234415.1:22119799-22129799 GCF_977035675.1 Penaeus japonicus | reverse complement strand
GAAGAAAAGGAAATTATGAACTAGAAACACATAAAGCTAAGAAGATGAGAGCAGGGCGGGAGAGGGGATAAAAATCATAACAAGTAAAGCAAAGAGGAAAACGGGAAGGAGGGAGATGGGATGGAGGAGGGGGAGGGCCGGGAGGGGGGAGAGGGAGAAGCTTTTATGTGTATTCTGTATTTGGAACTTTGAGAGCCAGCCGTACGGGAGATTGAGTTAGGTCGAGCGCTGCAAGGAGTTAGGTTGACGGGTTGAAAAACGGGTAGAAAAACGGGTAGATGGAGGAACAGATGGAGAATCAGAAATACATGTACTCCAAGAGACAGACAGATAGATAGATAGATGGAGAAGTAAAAACACATGTACCCCAAGAGACAGAGATTGATCGATCGATAGATAATAGATGGGGAATCAGAAACCTATATACTCCAAAAGACAGACAGATAGATAGGTAGATATATATGTATAGATAGACAGATAGATAGATAAATAGATAGATGGGGAATTATAAACATAAGTACACAAAGAAATAAATAGAAAGACGAAGAATTAGAAACACGTGTATTCCAAGAAATAGATATATGAAGAATTCTAGAACAAGAGAGGAATTGACAGATAGATGGAGAATCAGAAAAAAACATAAGCACTCCAAGAGATACATAGATAGATGCAAATAGAGAAAGCCAGATAGATATAAAGATAAATAAAGAATTAGAAACCACATGTAGATAAATAAATATAAAAACAGACATTTTTTCTTTCATTTTTAAACAGCGAGAAAAGACAAAGAGAAAAACAATGTGAGAAAGCATAAAAACGGACATAGAGAGAGGAAGAGAGAATAAACCGAGAATAGAGAACGGAAAGACAAGAGGGGAGAGGTTAATACATTTGCCTCTGATCTGAGAGGACAGATAACTACAGTCCTTAACCGAATTACAGTCCTTTGCGTTGCCTCGCTATTTCACGTTTTCTTTGCGTGCTCGTTTTCTTTTGTTTTGTTTTTCGTTTTTTTTTCCACGCATTCGGTATTTTTTTTTTTCTGTCGTTGAAGTAGGTCTGATTTTTTTTCTCCAATATATATTTTTTTTTCATTGTCTATTGTTCATATATGTTATTAATTACGATTTTTTTCCTTAATACTTCTACGTATTTTGTTTCTATTTTCTCCTATTTTTTATTTTTTTTTCATCAACTTTCAGCTCTAATTTTGTTTTTCAGATTTATTTTAACTTCGGGTAAAGTTCCATTCTTCGACTTACCGCCCTCCTATCCACCATTCGACCTTCTATTGTTGATTCCGATCAAAGAGAGAGTGAAAGAGTGAGGGAGTGAGACAGCGAGACAGATAGATAGATAGAGAGAGAGAGAGAGAGAGAGAGAGAGAGAGAGAGAGAGAGAGAGAGAGAGAGAGAGAGAGAGAGAGAGAGAATAGATGTAGAATGGTAAGAGAGAAAGAGACAGAGAGAAAGAGAGAGTGCAAAAAAAGAAAGAGAGGGAGAGAGGGAGTGAGAAAGTGAGAGAGATAGGGGGAGAGAAAGAGAGAGAGAGAGGGAGTGAGAAAGAGAGAGATATGGAGAGAGAAAGAGAGAGAGAGCGAGAGAGAGAAAGAGAAAGAGAGTGAGAGCAAGAGAGAAAAAGAGTGAGAAAGAGAGAGAGAGAGAGAGAGAAAGAGAATGAGAGATAGATAGAGAGAGTGAGAGAGAGAGAGAGAGAGAGAAGAGATGTAGAATGATAAGGAGAAAGAGAAAAAGAGAGAGAGCAAAAAAAGAAAGAGAGGGAGAGAGATATAGATAGATAGAGAGAGAGGGAGTGAGAAAAAGAGAGAAATATGGAGAGAGAGAGAGAGAGAGAGAGAGAGAGAGAGAGAGAGAGAGAGAGAGAGAGAGAGAGAGAGAGAGAGAGAGAGAGAGAAGAGATGTAGAATGATAAGGCGAAAGAGAAAGACAGTAAGAGAAAGAGAGAGAAAGAGAATGAGAGAGAGAATGATAAAGTTATGGAGAATATTAAAGAAAAAGAGAGAGACAGTAACAGAGAGAGAGAAAGTGAGAGAGGGAGAGAGAAAGAGAGAGAGATAAAGATAAAGAGAGAGAGAGAGAGTGAGAGAGAGAGAACAAACAAATAGAAATGGAACGAAATTGTTATATATTTCCTCCGCCTCCCCTTTTGTCCTATCCATTTATCCTCCTTCTCGCCCTCTTTCAATCTTCACTTACTTTGTTTTCCTTTTTATTCGTGTAAGAATTGATGATTTACTCAGAGCTTGATAGTGTTATTGTTATTGTGTTCACTTAAGTGTTCATTAATGCGTTTCTCCATTTTCATAAATCTTCTGATTTCTTTTCATGTCTATTAAAAAAAAGTGAAGTTGCTGTGAAATGTCTTAGTTGCATCATCTTGTTATCGTTATTGCTATGGTATTTTCTATTCCCTATCGTTATCACTATTGTCACAATTACATCATTATTGTCACGCACTATTACAACTCTTTGGTTCTTCCTTCTCATCACCATTTTCTTTCCATTGTTTTTACTTGTTTTACTTCTCCCTTCCTCTGCTCCCCCTTTTCATTTGTTTGTATATATAATTTTTAGTGATCTTAGTATACTGTTTTTTTCCTCTTTTTATGACCCCTATTTTTCTTTCGAAGCGAAGTTAAACCGCTCATACCATTGAGATATAAAGACTACAGGTTATGTATGTACTAGCGAGGATAATACGGAGTAATACCGTGTTTCCATATCTCCATGGCGATTTTCAACTCCTCAAAACATTCATAAAATAGAATAATAGATACTCAAACATCCACGCCAGCTGTGTACCTCGACAAAATTCCTCCATCTCTATCTCAGTTCCCTTTTCCCCTCAATCCCGTCCTCCCCCACACGTAACTAATGGACTCGCCCGCCCGTTATTCAATCATTTGTTTAGTTAGGGGAACAAACGGGACATTTCGCAGGATGATAGAAGCTGCAATATTTGTTTCCATTGAGATTTCTTGCACTGGTTTGTTTCACTCTAGCAGATGTGTTGAGTTTTTGTTAGAACTTAATGAAAAGGGAGGAGGATGAAGAGCGAATATCAGGGGGGAAGGAGTGGGGGTGGGGGAGGGTGGGGAGGGGGAGACGGATCGATTTTGACTGTAGAGTGAAATAATTTCATAATTTCGCGACAAATTGCAAGGCTTAGAGATCACGGAGGTCGAATAGATAGTAATGAAGATAAAAAGGAGAGAAAACAACGACTATATTGTTTTTTGTTTTGTTTGTACGTGCATGTGCTCTATTTCCCCATCAATCTTATTTTTGCGGAAGGGTTAGCATTCGAGTATGAAATGAAATAAACCGCTTTGTCATGTTGAGAGCGATTGGAATTTTAAGAGAATCGGTTCTGCTTTAAAGCCTATTTGTTTCTCTTTTATACCTACACGAGCAACCTTACTTACAAACGCGTACTGCCATGCACAGAGGCTGCGTACCATAAAGAAGCCGCCAAAGCCCAGGTCTGATCACCCCCCCCCCCCGCTGTGACGTAGGTAGGGATGGGGGGGGGTTATTAGGCGAAATGTTCACTTGATTTCTAATGTTGAACAGTTCACGAAAGGCTTAAACAGGTCGTTGGTATAGCACAAAGGTGAACAGTTCAGCCATGCGAGATGCAAGAGAAAAGCATTACAAGTCTCCTCTCTCTTTGAAACTTCTGGAAGCCTCACCCTTTTCAACTACAGGTGTCCCCCTTACTAAAATCCTGGATATGCCCCTTCGTAACTGTACATGTTTATAGTTATTTGTTCACACACACACACACACACACACATGGATAGATAGACGGATAGATTTGTGTTTAACTAATCTACATCAGATACCTAATATAATTCCATATGATGCTGTATGTATGTGAATAATACGGTGTCAATAAATAAAAAGATAATGAAAAATGTGGTGTGATTGTCTTTTTGGTTTATTGAAGTTATAATTAATATTCCAGAAATAAAGAATTATATTATATAATTCAAAGTTAAGCTTTGTGTTTTATAGTATAATTTCTCCACGTTGTTGTGAGTTCCTTTGTAGTTGAGAACTATTGTTGGATGGCAATGTCGAAATGCATTAAAATGTTGAAAGTTGCAGCAGTTATGATGTTTTGGAGAGCACAGTAAAGGTAGCAGCAGTAACGACGATAACGAATAATTATGATGATAATGATAATGAGGTGGAGGAAGATTATGATGATGATATGATTAAGGATAAAGACATAATAATTATAATAATGATTATAAAAAATCGTAAAGGCAATAACAACATCAACAACACCAACAACATCACAGAATAATAATAACCAGAAATTATAATAATACGAATAGTAATAAAAACGAAGGAAATTAATCGAAACGGTTCCCTTCCTGTATTCAAGCAACTCATATGAAAACCTATCTGTAACCGCGCTTAAAGGTCAAGCAATAGAGTTTCAGACTTAATATTACATCCATGCATATATTAATACTCAACACAGCATGTACACACTTACACGTTGAATACATGCTTTACGTACAGACACATCTCGACACGGGGACTGTGTGTAATTGCCATCTCTATCTCAATCCCGCTACGCTTTGCCTATTAATGTTCAAAACTATTTACTAATCTGATTTATACGAATATCCATTACGTTTATATTCACAGAGACGTAGACAAATGTGCAATATATTGTTTACCTGCTCAACGGTATATGTTGAAATATTGTTGCTTGTATATGACTAATATTCTGTGTTCTATACATATAATTTATGTCTTTTTTGTGTGTGCTATTGGTATTATATATAGCTCTATATGTTGTTATTATTGATTGTAGTACTGGTAGACTATTATCATGGCTACGGCTACTTATTATTAAGGATTTTTACATCGGTAGAATCATCGTTATATATGCTTAAGATAATAATAATGCCACTCTTATTATTATTATTGTCATTATTATCATTTTTAACAATGTAATTATTATTTTCATTATCCTTTTTATCATTAATGTTTTCATCCTTACTATCAAAACTGTCATTATCATTATCATTTTTATTATCATTATTATCATATAATCATTATTAACACCATAATTATCGTAATTATCATCATCATCATTGCTATCATCCTTACTGCTTCTGCCATCATAATCAGTATTACTATTACTTTCATCATTACTACTAAAGTTAATATTATTTAGTTAGTGTTCTTGATATGATAAATATTACAGTCCTTGATGTAACTATAAACATGATATTCATGATAATAACCATAATGTTCATAGTCATGTTAATATTGTAATAATTATACTCATCATCACTCTTTTTATCAGCCTTCAATCGCATTGAATATATTGTTTCTATGAGCAATGGTCTTACACTGGCGAATATACTGTGCTATGCTGTATAGGGCAAAACATGCGGAATGTGTTTAACGAAGTATCCCCTTGTGTATTGGGGCTTTTTAAATTCAAAATTGCTTTTATTGATGGTAGTTTGTGCAGCATATGTGGCATAGTCATATAAATTCTCTCTCCATTAAAACTTACTCACATACTCTTTCTCACAAATGGATGCTCGGTGACAGACACTCGTATGTGCACAGTAGCAATTAAAAGAAAGAACACAGTCGGTTTCTCTCTCTCTCTCTCTTTCATTCATACACACAGTAACCACACACACTCAATCACACGACATAACCACCAAAGCAATACAACGCACGCATACCAACATGCACCAGAGCCACAAAATTGAAACAATGGCTGAAAAGTCAATCTGTTCATTTCACCAGAACAGACATATTGGAAGCATCTGCTATTATGGCTTCGTTACGCTTTTTTTTTTCTTTTTTTTTGATGACATGGTTTTACCCGGATGAATTCATGCAGTGGTTTCGTAATGGCTCTCCTCTATCAAGCGTTATGTTGACCGTTAGGTGGGACGGCGAGACATTTATGTGTGATTCTGGGGTGTGAGATGGCGAGGTTTATAACCCAACGCCATTTTTTTTTCTTCCTCTCTCGTTTGATTGATTCTCTTAACTAGAATGATGCTTGTTGAGAAAGAGAGAGATAAAGAAAGAGAGTGAGAGAGAGAGTGTGTGTGAGAGAGAGAGAGAGAGAGAGAATGATTTTCATATATAATTCGTGTACAGTAGGAGAGCTTCTGTTTATTGCTCTATATCTGCACACTGCATGCGTCAACTGGTTGCAGATTGATCGATAAGCAAATATTCTAAGCGCAAACTAATAAATTGTGGCCGTTAAGGTTTATCCCCTTTTTGGCGGGAGATTTCAATTTGAATGCAACCGTTGATTATTCATGCTTTCGTTCTCTTTATTTTGACTTTTTGTTATCTCTCATTGTTGTTTTAGGTTTTCATTTAATTTCCGATTCTAAGGATGTACCGATCTAGACACGCGTTTGTTAAAGAGAGAGAGAGAGAGAGAGAGAGAGAGAGAGAGAGAGAGAGAGAGAGAGAGAGAGAGAGAGAGAGGGGGGGGTGATAGAAAGAAGAGATAGAAAGAGGATAAGAGAGAGAGATGAGGAGAAAGAGAGAGAGGATAGAAAGAGGAATAAAGAGAGAAAGAGAGGAGAGCGAGAGAACGAGCGAGTGAGAGTAGTCACAGCCCGGGTTTACTCAACCCTGCATATATCCCACAGTAAGCAGAGAGTTTTTTGTTTTTTTTCATATTCCCCATCCTCTCTCTCTCTCTCTCTCACTCACTATCTCGCGGCAAGGAATGTTTTATAACATAATGTAGCACGTCTGCCTCACGTGTTCTCCCCCCCCCCCCCGCCTCTCGGTTCAAGGAAGAGGGCAAATATTACTATTCCTTGCCTTAAGTTGTCGTCTCGCTCATATTTTCGAAGGCGCGACAACCCCCACCCTCACCCTCTCTTCCCTCCTACACCCTCCCCCTTCCCCCTCTCTCTGAACTCCCCTCCCCCCCTCCCGCCTCCCGCCTTCCCACCTCTTCCCTCGGCCAAGTCTTCTTAATATCCCGTTTTCTGTTTGCTGAACCGCGACGCGTAAATGAATAACAATGGTAATAATAATAACAATAAAGACGGAAAGGATAGAAAGAGAGAGGAATAAAAGACTGAAAATAAGGATGGACAGTAAAAGCTTCACTATACATTTATTGATTTTTCTTCTCATACTTATTTGTCATACATATAGATAGAATTTTTTTTTTTCTAGTTTGCGCTGTGATTCGTCTCGAGACCGTACGGACGTGAAGGAAAGGAGAGAGAGAGAGAGAGAGAGAGAGAGAGAGAGAGAGAGAGAGGGGGGGGGAGGGGGGGGGGGGAGAGAGAGAGAGAGAGAGAGAAATAGGGACATATATATATATACATATATATATATATATATATATATATATATATATAGAGAGAGAGAGAGAGAGAGAGAGAGATAGAGAGAAAGAGAGAGAGAGAGAGCGATAACAACAACAAAGGTTATGCTTTGAAGGTGACACCAGCAAGCGCTAGCATTCATGGTATGTGAGGGTGGCAGAAGGTAGACTTTATAGGGGATATACCGCTCTGTTGCTGCATCCATTATCTCTTGAAGAATTACATTACAAGACAAGAGGCAATTAAGAGATCGCAGCAGGCTCCTTCAACGGGGGGAAAGTACAGTAATTAGGACGAAAAGTCATTCATCCCCTCTACGAAATTAAGGAACTAAGAGAAAAAAATGTAATCAAGGTGAAGACGCGAGAGTAAGGAATGAGCTATGACAAGAAATTGGTCAAAAGAGAGATAGATAGAAAAATTGACCAAAGACCAGGACAAAAGGAGGGGCATGGAGAGGTAGGGGGAGGTTATGCCCCCTCCCACCCCCTACCCACCCAAGAGAGGCCACGAGACAGGCAAGGAAAAGGGAGTCAGTTGCCCGCCGAGCGCCGTGGTGAGGGGAGGTGCATGCGCGCTGCTCTCGCCCGCCGACTCACAGTGAGGGGAATCTCCACGCGCTTACTTCCGCCAAACGGCTCGATCGCATTTGTTTTTTCTTTTTTTGCTTTCTAAATGGTGTTTGCTTTTGCTTTTGAATTTGCAATTGTTATTCGTTTTTTCCGCTCTCTCCGATGTGTGCTAAGTGATGGTGCTTTTTGAGACTTTTCGAGTGTCTTTAGAGAATGGCTTAAGATCTGTCTTACTGTAGATCTATTTTGGAGTGTTTGATTTCTTCTGTGAGGAAAAAAGAAGACAATAAAAAACCCCGAAAGATTTGTAAAAGAAACACTGTAACGGTATTTTTATAAAGATTTACAAAACAATTGGTTTTAGTGAATATATAAATCCAAACACCACTCAACTCTCGCGAACAAAACACAGACTTTGCAATCCTTATCTCAGATACATATAAGATAAGCTCCATTTATTGGAGAAAAGAAGAAAACAGAAAAAAGTCGCAACAAACATTTTGTCTTTCTCGAAAATAACAAAACCAGACAATTCACTCGCCTCCAGGACACAATAACAGGTAAGTCACGGGTCGCTAACCTTACCTGTTTCATTCTTAACGAAATGGCTTTGCAGATAAAGGTATCGATGTATATTGCAATTACTCTTTCAATATTTTTTGTTTTGTATTTTTTTAGGGGGCAACTGCGCGAGCTTTATTGCAACAGGAAAGGATACTTCGAATTTTTGCTCTATGTATTTTTTTTTTCCTGTCTTATAGGCCTAAATGTTTGATATTGCTACCATAATTGTGATAACAATTATGACTGCCATTTTAGAAATAATAGCAAAAGTAATAATGATAATTATAATAATGATAATGGTAGTAGTAGTGATAATAATGATAATGACAATAATGATAACAGTAATAATAAAATGATGATGACAATAACACTATCAATAATGATGATAATGATTATGATAATGATATTAATGATAATGACAATAACAACAACGATAATGAGAACAAGAACGATAAAGATAATAATACTAATAGCATTAATAATAATGATAACAGTAATAATAATAATAATAATGATAATAATAATAATAATGATAATAATAATAATAATGATAATAATAATAATAATGATGATAATAATAAAATCACCATAATTCCAATCACAATCGAAAAACGATATCAATAACAATAATACTAAAGATAATCCAAACAACAACAACAACAATATCCCATTAAATAACAATAGTCACGTTTCAAAGTTAGAGACATTTAGGGAAACTTGTTCAGCACAGGTGAAACGCGTGGGCAGATGTGCACGAAAACTGTGCTTGCTGAATACAGAACGCGGGTATTGTTCTGCGTTCAACATTTGTTCTCTCTTGGGGACGAGGGTGAGGATAGGCCTATCGAAGGTTTTTGTCTTTGTTATTGATGTAACTGTTCTCTTTGGTGGTGGTGGTGGGTTATTGTTGTTGTTTTCATTATCATTGCTATTATCGTTACTATCATTATCAATATTATCATTATTATTGTTATCATTATTGATGTTATCATTATTTTTGTTATGATTATCATTGTTTTTATTATCATTATTATTGTTATGATTATTATATTATGTTATTGTTATTATTTTGTTATTATCATGATTATTATAGTGATTATTATCATTATCATCATTATCACTTGAATTATCATTATTATAATTATCATATTCATCATTATCATTATTGTTATTATTATCATTATCATTATTAGTATCATCTTTTTCATTATCATTATTAGTATCATCTTTTTCATTATCATTATTATTGTTATCATTGTAATTATCTTCATCATTATTATTCATATCATTATCATTATTATTCATATAATTATTGTTACTACTACTGTTATTTTTCTTCCAATTGGAGATCCTCGCATTATCATTGCAAATAGGCCACGCCCCTTCCCCATCTCCCCCTCCTCCAATTCTCCATTCCCTATTCCTCCCCCCCCCCCCCCTCTCTCTCTCTCTCTCTCTCTCTCTCTCTCTCTCTCTCCTCTCTCTCTCT
>NW_028234415.1:22099799-22114799 GCF_977035675.1 Penaeus japonicus | reverse complement strand
GATGTTTGTAGGTATGTGTGTGTGTGTGATAATAAAAGAAAGGAAAAGAAAATAATCAGAGCAGGTGAACAGTTAACAGCTAACTGGTCCTTCATCATCTTCCCCCGCCGTCGCATTGTTGCTTCGGTGAAATACTGTAATTCCGTTTTATTGGTCGGAAGTTTGATAACCTGTTTTGCGGGTGAAGCAGGAGGGAGGGAGAGAAAGAGAGAGAAAGAAAGAAAGGGATAGAGGGAAAGGGAGAGAGACAGAGACAGAAACAGAGACAGAGACAGACAGAGAGACAGAAACAGACAGAGACAGAGACAGACAGAGAAAGAGAGAAAGCGATAAAGACTGGGGGAGCTAGAGACAGACAGAGAGAGACAGAGAGAATCTGAAATCGAACGCGAGACCGAGAGAGCAAGCAAAAGCAAGCGAGAGGAAGAGAGAGTGAGAGAGAGAGAGAGAGAGAGAGAGAGAGAGAGAGAGAGAGAGAGAGAGAGAGAGAGAGAGGGCACACACACACGCACACACAAAGACAGTCCCATCACCAGTAAGCACAACATAAGAGGAAAGAGAGGTGTAATGGTCTCATCCTTCGTATAGAAATCATCGCTCGTTAATGCGTACCCAAAGCCATGCAAAGAGGATGATAAAAGCTTCTTGAAGAGGAAATAATCGCTCGAGATTCGTCTTGGAGGAAGAATGAACGCGAGGAAGAATTGAGAAGAAAGATGGAGACGATTAAGAAGGGGAAGGAAAATATGGAAGAGGTAAAAAGTTAAGAGTAACGATTGACAGCAATAAGGTAAAAGAAAAAGAAATGGAAATAAAGAGGAGAAGCAGAAGAAAGAAAGGAGGAAAGACTAAACAAAACAAGACTGGAATTAAATACAAAAAAAGCCACAAAAAAGAAAAGCAAACAAAATAAGGCCAAGAAAAAACAAACAGCAAGAAAAAAGAAAAGGAAACAAAACAAGAAAATGCGAAGAAAGTGTGAAAGGAAACAAAAGTTAAAGAAAAGATAAAAAGAAAAAAAAACAAGAAAAGCAAAACATTGACAAAGAAAACAATAAATTATCCGAAGCAAAGGCAAAAAAAGAAGAAAAAGAGTCAGACAAGACGAAGAAAAAAATGCATCTGAGACCCCGCCTCCGCCCCCTCCCCCTCCCCCTCCCCCTCCCCCGTCCACCCCATTAGCAAAGGAAAAAAAATAAATAAGTAGATTAAAAGAGTCCTTTCCTTTCGGATCCGAGAGCAAATATTGAAGACTTATTTGAGACTTTGATCGACAAGACGTAATTAAGACATTCGCCTAATGGACTGTAAACACCGGACTTCTTGCATTTCCTTCGTCTTATTTTTCTTCTTCTTCTTCTGCTTTTTCTTTTTTTTCTCTTTGTTTTTCTTCTTCCTTCTCCTCCTCCTCCTCCTAAACCTTCCTCATCCACTTCCTTCCTCCCTCCCTCCCCCTCTCCACGTCTTCTTCCTCCTCTTCCTCCTCCTCTTCCTTTTCCTCCCTCCCTCCCTCCCTTCCTAACTCCCACCCTCTCTCCCTCCCTTCCTAACTCCCACCCTCCCTCCCTCCCTCCCTTCCACCCTTCCACCCTCCTCCCTCTCTCCCTCTCTCCCTCTCTCCCTCCCTTCCACCCTCCTCCCTCTATCCCAATCTCCCCCCTCCCTCTCTCCACATCTCCCTGCTCCTCCTGCTGCTTCTCCTCCTCCTCCTCCTCCTCCTCCTCCCCCCCTCCTCCTCCTCCTCCTCCTCCTCCTCCCCCCCCTCCTCCCCTCCTCCTCCTCCTCCCCCTCCTCCTCCTCCTCCTCCTCCTCCTCCTCCAACTCCTCCTCCTCCTCCTCCTTCCTCTCTCCATTTCAGCCGATGGCCTCTTGACTGGATAACGGATTTGCCAACCGCTGTAAACAATCGAACATTACCATGATGACTGCAGGGAGGGAGGTGTGGGTGGAGTGGAGAGAGAGAGGGGAGTGAGGAGGAGAGGGGAGTGGGGAGGGGAAGGTAAGTGAGGAGAGAGAGGGGAAGGTGAGTGAGGAGTGAGAGGGGAGTGGGGAGGGGAAGGTAAGTGAGGAGAGAGAGGGGAAGGTGAGTGAGGAGTGAGAGGGGAGTGGGGAGGGGAAGGTGAGTGAGGGGAGTGGGGAGGAGAGGGTGGAATGGAGAAGGGAAGGCAAATGGGGAGAGAGATTGGAGTTGGGAGGGAAGGGGAAGTGGGGAGAGAGAGGGGAGTAGAAGAGAAGAAAAATAGATGGAGGATTAGATAGATGGAATAAAGGAGAAGGGGGAAGAAGAAGAGGGAGAAGAGGAGGAGGAGTAGGAAGAAAAGGAAGAGAATGAGAAAGGAGAAGAGAACAAGGAAAGAGAGGAAGGGGGAGAAGAGAAGAGATTGTGAAGGACAAGAGAAAGATGGTAAGAGAGATTAAGAGGAGGAGAGTGAAAAAAGGAGAGAAAGGAGAAGGGAGAGAAGGAGAGAGAAAGCAACAACAAAAAAAAGAAGAAAGGATGAGAGAGAGGGCGGGGAAGAGAACAAAGAAAAAAAACGACAAGTAAAGGACAGGAAAACAACAACAATAAGCAAAGAAGAGGAAAAGAGAAATAAGAAAGGTGGAAGCGAAGAAAACCGATAAATAGATAGCTATACAGTGTTAAGAAAAAGAGACAATGAAATGAGCTAAATAGATAATTCTAAAGTTAAGACGCAACCAACCCTGCGAAGTAAGTTGCAACAATTAGCTAACCCTGTTTTCAAGGGGGAGGGGGGAGGGGGAGGGGGGATGGTCCGTCAGCCCCTGCAGCAGCGTTGCACAAACTTTTTTTTTTTTTTTTTGCGAGTGCAACTTTCTAGAATTCTTGTTTCGAGACTTTGTAAATGCGGCATTTCGAAGCCCCCTCTTGAATTTTCACTGTGCTTTATATTGTATTTTTTCAAAATTCTTTTAGATTTATTAGCCACAGCAAAAAGTATATTTTTTATGTATTTTTTCTTTACCACTATTTATCTGAGTGATTTTATTATTGATTTTTTTTCTTCTCTTAATCGATAGCGCCATCCTTTTTACTTTCTTTACAAGTACATCAAGAAGTTACTCTTTAAAAAAAACAATAATAACACATGACATGTAGATATAACACACATCATCTGCAATGTACAGAACATGCATACATTGCAAGCGCGGAATTTCGAAGTTACTCTTAATTAAAAAGCAAAGAAAACGAAAGACGCACTGAAAACGGAACGCCCTTCATGTATATTTCGAGAGAAAAGAAGAAAAACGAATAAAAAAAGGTTCTTCAATCCTTCACCAGGTCGGATGTTCAGGAGTAGCTGGCTTTAGTAGGATTGCTCCTCCTCATCCTTCCCTCCTCTCTCCTCCTCTTCCGACTCCTACTCCTACTCCTACTTCTATTTTCTTTCTTTTTCTGTTTGTTTTTCTTCTTCTTCCTTCTCCTCCTCCTCCATCTCCTGTTCCTCCTCCTCCCGCCCTCCCTCCCTCCCTCCCTCCTCTCGTCCTCTAACCTCCCCCTCCTCTTCCTTCTAATCCCCCCTCTCCTCCCCATACCCTTGCATCCCTCCACCCCTTCCTCCTCTTAATCCCTCCCCTCCTCTTCGATTCCCCTTACCCCCAATCCCCCCTCCACCCCCACCTCCTCCCTCCTCCAGTCTTCTAGTTCCCTCGTAAATATTTGATGCGCGCTTCCTCAATACGGGCCCGCGCTGGAAGGCTTGAGGACACGCGCCGTAGCGGTAACTTGGCGATGGCTACTAAAGGGGAGGGGGGAGGGGGGAAGGGGATGGGTTGAGAGGAGGAAAGTAGGGAGAGTGGGGAGGGTGAGAAGAGGGCGTGGGGAAAAGGAAAGGGGGGGGGAGCTAAAAGAAGGCGTGGAGAAAGGGTGATAGGGGGAAAAGTGGGAAGGGGACATGGGATGGGGGAGAAGGAGGAGAGTGAGAAGGGAGCGTGGAGAGAGGGAAAGGAGGAGAGAAAGGGGAAGAGGGGGAGAGTGGGCAGGGGGCGTGGGGATAGGGGAGAAGGAGGGAGGGAGATAAGGTGGAAGTAGGGAGGAGATAAGTAGATTAGTTGGGGTGATTAGTTACAGGGGGGGGTGATTTATGGTAGGGGGGGCAAGGTTTTAATTTGTTTGTTTTCTTTCATTTCTTCCATCCACATTTTTAGTACTTATATTTCTTTTCTTTATATCTTCCCTCATCCTTTTTTTTTCTTCATCCTCTTATTTTCCACTTTTCTCTTCATTATATTCATTTCATCCTCATTTTACTATTCGTTCTCATATTCCCCTCTCCATCTTCATTTTCTCCACACTATTTTCATATTCTCATCTCCATCCTCATAACATAAAATCAATCCTTATAGTTTCCTCTCCATCCTCATATTTTTCTCTCCTTCCTCCAATTCTCCCCTTCATCCTCCCATGCTCCTTTCCATCCTCCTATTCTCCCCTCCATCCTATTATTCTCCTAGTTTCCTCTCCATCCTCATATTTTCCTCCCCATCTTCCTATTCTCCCCTCCATCCTCTTATTCTCCCTTCCATCCTCCTATTCTCTTAGTTTCTTCTCTTCATCATCATAGCGTCCCCGGACACGAATAACGCTCAGGCAGAATAGAGAAATAAACGCTCGGTTTGATCAGCTGAGCACGTGTGGAAGTGCGGGGGTGGGTTGGGGTGGTGGTGGGGGGGGGTAGATAGGGGAGCGAATAATCGTGTGGTGGGGATTGGGAATAGGTTAGAGGGGTATAGAGGATGGGGAAGGAGTGTTGGAGGATGAGGTTGAGGGGTTGGGGAATGGTAAGGGATGGGTGTGAAGGTTGGCATGGGGTGGTACGAGATGGGGTAACGGTTAGGGGTTAGCAAGAATTGGTACAGGATGGGGATGGGGGCTCGGGGTTGTGAGATACTATGGGGTTGAGGTAATGAGGACGGGGTTAACAAGGATCCCCAGAGACCAAATACCGGAGGTTAGTTGTTGACCGGTCGGTGTGAAGGGGTTGAGGGGTTGGTAAGGATGCGGTAAGAACTGGGTGTGTGTGCTTCCTCTCTTGTCGCACAATACCACGTGCGTGTTTAGGGGCGCAATTTTATGGCTGTGTGCATTAGGGGTCTGACCTACATCTTTCTGGAGAGGGGAAGAAGTTGAAGGGGAGGAGAGCGTGATGAAGAGAAGAGAGGGGAAGGAGGAGGGGAAGAGATAAGAGAGAGAGAGAGAGAGAGAGACAGAAATATATATATATATATATATATATATAGAGAGAGAGAGAGAGACAGACAGACAGACAGACAGACAGACAGACAGACAGACAGACAGACAGACAGACAGACAGACAGACAGAAATAGAGATAGAGATAGAGATAGATAGAGAGAGGGAGAGATAAAGATAAAGATAAAGATAGAGAGAGAGCTAAAGAAAAAGAAGAAAGACGAAAAAAAGAGAAAAGGAAGAAACCGATAGACCGACAGACACAGACATAGACAGACAGACAGACAGACAAAATAGAAATACGGATACGTCTAGACAGGCAGATCTATAGTGGGGAATGGTAACTGTAACCAAGAAGAGGCAAAGAGCTATCGCAAAATGAATAAAATATCCGGTAATAGTAGTAAATCGAGCGACGCCAAGCCCGATATTCAGCATATACCTTGAAGCTATGGCATTACACTAACGCAGTAGGGTGTCCCCGCCAACGTGATCAGGTGACATGCTTTTATCATCCTTCGAGCTAGAGGGAAGAAGTTCTGTTTTCCCATGAGCATGTTAGTCTCGGTGTCAGGTCTACGCTCCCCGGGCTCTTAAAGGGTTTGTGTGTGTGTGTGTGTGTGTGTGTGTGTGTGTGTGTGTGTGTGTGAGTGAGTGAGTGAGTGTGAATATATACACACCTACGGACAAGCACACCAGTAAAGAAAACGAGTGGCAGTGAGAGCAGAGCTATTGGAAGTGTGATGTGTTTATTTGCTCAAGAAACTACTACCGGTGCCAGAGGTCTTGGTGTCAAATAGCTTCTGGCGTATTTTCTTTTATTACTACTAAAAAACAAACCGAGCTGTCAAAGAGAATAAGTTAGACAGTTAGTGAACTAAGCGTCATAATGAACAGTATCAAATATAGCATTGCATAAATTGCATGTGAATGATGAAAGGACTAGATACCCAACCCTGGTTATTTGTGTCTTTCGATCTGATAAACCGAATTCCAGGAAGCAGTGGTAATAAAAGTCTTGAGATCGTATGATATACGTAGCCGTTTCTTAATGGAGAGAGTTTTCAGATAATATATGTAATGCACTCGTATGCTTTTGTTTCACTCTCTCTCTCTCTCTCTCATCCTCTCTCTTTCCCTCTCTATCTCTCTCTCTCTCTCTCTCACTCTCTTTCTCTCTCTCTTTCTCTGTCTGTCTGTCTTTCATTCTATCCTCTACTCCTACTATCTCTTTTCCTCTCTACACCTCTAACCTTCTCTTTCTCATCCTCATTCCTTCTCTTCCTTACTTCATTTACTCTCTCCCCCTCCCCCCTCCCGTCTTTAATTTTCCTTCATTCTCTCCTCCCCTGTTTATTCCCCAGTCCCGTTCTTCTTAAACCGGAAAATATGAAAATCTCCCCCACAAATTCTTATTTATAACTCGAAGGCGCTTTCTAACCAATAACTTTTTTTTGTTCCACGCATGCAAGACGTAACTCTTTTGGGATAGCGGAGGCAGGCTTGTTTTCGTGATATTGTTCTGTTCACGATGTAAGAACACCAATGTTATGTTATTGGCAGTGTTGATTTAGGAGAAAGAAAGTGGGGGAAGTTTGATAACATCGGTTGTTGTTGTTGCTGTTGTTGCGTTGGTGTTGTTTATGTAAAATGAATGAAAATGGTGGGGATGATCATGATGAAGAGGAGACTGATGATGATTATGGTAAAAGTGATAGTAATGATGATAAGATCTGGAAAAATCTTGTGGACTATCGATGATTTGTATATTTCTTTTTTTATTTAGTTTTTTATTATTCATGATCAACATTTCCTCATTCATTATTTACACTTTTATTATCTATGACAATGATTTTCTCAAATATTTTTTCTACCATTTTATCATTTGTTTCATGCAAATATCATAGCCGTTGTCATTATCATTATTGTAATCATTATTATCAACCGTTCCGGCGTGTCTCCGAAATAACTTCAATTACAAAAGCGGTAGTGAAAATCTACCCTGGACGTTAATCCCAGTTAAAAAGGCTGATAACAGCTAATAATCATCCTCTTATAATTTTCAACTTGTATACCATAACACAAAAAGTTAGATAGCCAATAGCCTCCATTCTAGAAGACTAACATAAAAGTTGATAGCTAATAACATCCATCCTAGTAATGAACTGCTACATGGCTATTAATAGATATTCTCATGACAACCTCCTCCGTCTTTTGATACTAACGCTAGATAATAGAGTCTAATAGCCATCCTAGTGAGTGAGCTGTGCCTACTAGCCAGTATTCGCTAGCAGCAGCCTGAGTCGTAGTCGCCGCGCTGTGATTGATGACCTGGTGCAAAAATCGAACGAAATCGTGCAAAGATCTTCGTCCCTTTTTCCGCTGCGGAGATTAATTATATCCGCCTCAAGGTCGAGGGACGGACTACCCGAAGAAGGTGTGTGTGTGTGTTTGTGTGTGTGTGTGTGTGTGTGTGTTTAGGACAGGTTAAACAGATATATTCGTGTCTGGATCCTATACAAATTTAACAAGTTGCCAAACAAACAAGCAAATAGTGAAGCAAAACACACACACACACACACATAAACACAAACACACACACAGACACACACACACACACACACGCAAACACACACAATTACTTCCCTTTGTCTCATTAATGGAGTCTAACCCCAGTGAATCGATTAACTGGATGACCGTTTATACACTACCAGAGGAGGGTGGACTTCTACCACACTCCTCCTTCCTTCCCTTTCCCCTCTTCTTCTTCCTCTTTTTTAAAGCTATTTTCCCCTTGTTTTGTATTGTTTTCTTGTATTTTTATATTTTTCTTTACTCTTTTTTTGTTTGTTTTTCTCTTTTCTTTTTATCACAGTTCGTCTTTTTTCCCCTTATCTTCTTTCTTTCTTTTCTTTTGCTAGTTTCCCCCTTTTTTCTTCTCTATCTCGTATTTGCTTATTTTTCTCTCTCGCGTCTTTGGTTCTTTTTTGTATATATTTGTTGTTTCGCTTTTCTTTCTCCCTTTTCCTTTTTTCATTTTATCCCAGCCTCTCTCCCACCCTTCGCTTCATCTCCCCCTCTCCTCCTTGACCAACCTCTCCCCTTCCCCCCACCCCCTCCCCTTCCCATTTACCCTCTAATCGGCCTCGTCCAGACCCCTCGTCGCTCCATTTCACCCCCCTTCCCCCTCCCCCCATTCGCAATGTGGAAAAGGGACAGGGGAGAAAATGGGGGAAGATTCTGCCATTTAGGGGGAAATAAAATGACGTGTAGAATCGTGGGAACAGGAAATCGACCGAAAATAAAGGAAAAATGGAAGGGGAATGAACGTGGAAGAGGAAAGAGTCGAGGTTGTGAAAAGAGGAATGATAAGTACGGGAAAACGAGGAATGGAAAGAAGGGCGAGGTATAGAAAGAAGGGGAAAAGGGGAATGGAAGGTGGGGGGGGGGGGGACGGGAAATGAAGGAGGAATAAACCGTAAAAGTTGTTTTGAGACTCTTAGGATAGGGGAAGAGGGGGGGGGAGACATTCTTATAACTGGTATTAAAGGAACAGAGGAATACGGGACTTTGAGGAAAGGAGAGGAAAAGAAAAGCGAGAAGAAAAAAAGACACTCAACGAAAGACGAATATAGAAAAATCCAGGAAAGTGAAAGGATCTTGCATAGGAATCGAGAGAAACGGAGAGATGGTGAAGGCTTCTTTAAAGGTTATATTGATCGACAGAATTGATAGATATATGATGTATACGGCTTATTATTGCTTTGATTGCATATAGTATACTGTATTTTAATCTTACAGTTTAAGGCTTATATAATCAGAATATGCTAGCGATTAGCGAAAACTTTCAGTATATTCGGAAAGCTATGATATGTTTTATTTTGAAGATTATCTCAAAATAATAATAATAACGAAAGTATTGATAATGTTATGTCATTTGTCACTGATATCGTCATTGCAGAAATTTAAAGTCATCATCAATATCACTACCGCTGTAATTATAACCACCATTTATAACGATAATTCAATCCTACTGTCCATTTGAAACTTATTTATCCATCGAGTTCTAAATACGAATCCTAAGATATAGCTTGAGCGCCCTCCCTTTCGTCCTCCCCTTCCCCCCCTCCTCCTCCTCCTCCTCCTCCTCCATTTACTTTACCGACCCCCACCCCCCCGTCCCCCAACGCCCCGCCTCGACATAGTTATATTCACGTGACCGACATCTGACAACTTACCCCCCCCCCCTGTCCTTCATGCATATAAACTGACGTAACGACTTGATGATTAGTGCAAACATTGCATACAGTTGCGCCCGATATTGGACCTTAAAGGACTGCGTGGTGATGTGGACATGACGGAATGTGTGTGTGTGTGTGTGTGTATATGTGTGTGTGTGTGTGTGTGTATATGTGTGTGTGTGTGTATGTGTATGGATGGATGTGTGTGAGTGTATGTTTCTGCCTGTCTGTGTGTGTATGGATGGATGGATAGATAGATAGATAGATAGATAGATGGATAAATGGATGTAAGTATGTATGTATGTATGTATTGGTGCAAGTACCTAAATGTAGATAGTATACATATGTGTGTGTATGTATGTATGCATGTACGTATGTATGTACCTAAGTGCGCGTAATTGTACGTACGTGACGCAGCAAAGGTATTGGTTCAGCAGGATATCGTAATTTGATATTAGGGTTTCGCTGGTGTTTACTGTGAAGGATGGGGGGGGGGATGAGGGTAGGGGACATCCACACGCCAGGTTGGATGTAATCGAGAAGACCTCTGTAGGATTTATGAAGGATGAAAGAGGGAGAGAGAGATAGGGAGATGGAAAGAAAAAGAGAGAGGGAGAGGGGGGGAGAGGGAGAGGGTGGAGGAGAGGAGGAGAGGACGAGTGAAGGAGGGAGAGAGAGAGAGAGAGGGAGAGGGAGAGGGAGAGGGAGAGAGACAGAGAGAGGGAAAGAGGAGAGAAAGAGAGAAAGAAAAGGGGGGGAAGGGGATAGAGGGTGTGAACGACAGAGGGATGGAGAAAGTGTTCTATCTTGAATTTTATTCTCCATACCCTTTTCTCTTGTTATATCTCCCCTCCCCCCTCCGCCCCCCTTTCTCTCTCCCCCTCCCTCCCTCTCTCCCTTCCTCCCTCCCCCTCTCCCTTCCTCCCTCCCTCCCTCTCTCCCTCCCTTTCCTTCCCTCTCTCCCTCTCTTTCTAGTGGCACTTTCTAGCACAACCAATGCCAATCTTCCACAGATTATTAAACTGTAAGGCACACGAACGGCAGATTTTCCCTCTCGCGACCGTTTCCAAAATTGGCCAATTTCCGTAATCAGCATTTCGTGGCAGTCAGTTTGATGGCTTTTTGGCCTTTGAAGTTTTAACCCGGGGATTTATGTGCGTAGGTCTACATGTCTGTATGGTCTTTTACATGTTTTTTTTGTGATCAATGCAATGGGCAATTGCAGATGGATTATATGAATTATAGATTAGTTACATAAATGTTTAAATTAGATACACACTGGAGGAACCAGAGAGGCAGACAAACAGACAGACACATAGTCGTTTAGACTGCGACATGGAGGGACATTTCATTAAATAGATTGCCGTTTCCTTACCTGTATTTATTCAGTGGCCAGTTCTTTTATTCTTTTTACGATATCAATAATTTTCAAAGTCAACACTAGCCCGTGCAGGTCACAATGGCTTAATAGAGTTGATATCAAATAGAGCGGTCATTTCACTAAGCATCCCTATTTCGCTGAGGTCTCTCTCTCTCTCTCTCTCTCTCTCTCTCTCTCTCTCTCTCTCTCTCTCTCTCTCTCTCT
This sequence comes from Penaeus japonicus, assembly GCF_977035675.1. Classification (NCBI taxonomy): domain Eukaryota; kingdom Metazoa; phylum Arthropoda; class Malacostraca; order Decapoda; family Penaeidae; genus Penaeus; species Penaeus japonicus. The sequence continues at coordinate 22,103,763 of NW_028234415.1, read as the reverse complement.
CTCTCTCTCTCTCTCTTTCTCTCTCTCTCTGTGTCCCTCGCTCCCTCCCTCTTTCTCTCTCTCTCTTCCCATCTAGAAAGGGGAGATTTCTCTCCATCCTCATTCTACCCCTCCATGTATACATCCTCCCTCACCCCCCTATAGCTCTTATCCTTACCCCCCCCCCCCCCATCATCTCCCCTTCCTCCCATAGTGGCACCGAGTCTTGGCATTTCCCTCATTATTAGATTCAAAGTGTGTTGATTTAATTAGCGGAGCGCAGGCCCCTTCCCTGCGCAGTGCTCGGAAGGGAGGGGGGTGAGGTACGGAGGAGGAGGGAGGAGGAGGAGAGGGGAGGAGGAGGAGGGAAGAGGGGGAGCAAGAGAGGGAGTAGGGGAGGAGGGGGTAGGAGGGGGAGGAGGAGGTAGGAGGAGGAGGAGGAAGGGAGGGGAGGAGGAGGGAAGAGAGGAAGGGAGGGGAGGAGGAGGGAAGAGAGGGAGTAGGGTAGGAGGGGGAGTAAGAGAGGGAGTAGGGTAGGAGGGGGAGTAAGAGAGGGAGTACGGGGTAGGAGGGGGAGGAAGAAGTAGCTGGAGGGGGAGGGAAGAGAGGGAGTAGGGTAGGAGGGGGAGGGGGAGGAGGGAGAAGGGGGGTAAAAGAAGGGGAGGGGATAGGGGAGAGAAAGAGAGAGAGAGAGAGAGAGAGAGAGAGAGAGAGAGAGAGAGAGAGAGAGGAATAGAAAAAGAAATAGAGATAGATATAGAGATAGAGACCAGAGACAAGAGAAAGAAAGAGAGAAACAGAGATTGAGGGAGAAAGAAAAAAGCAGGAGAAGAAAGAGTCAGGCGATAACGAGATAGTAAAGAAAGGAGGAAGAAGGGGAGGGAGCCGAGAAGGGGAGAAAAGAAGAGCAATAAATAGCGAAGAGGGAATAAATAGACGCACTCAAAAGATGAAAGACCGGCGAGTAGTTACTTAACAAGGAAATCATAAGTGAGAGAGAGAGAGAGAGAAAGAGAGAGAGAGAGAGGGAGAATGACAGAGAGAAAGACGAGAATGAAAAAGAAAAAAAAGAGAAAGAGAAATAAGTATATATAGAGAGAAGAATGAAAAGAGAGACAAAAAAAAAACAAAAAAAAACGAGAAAAAACGAATCAGAAATCGGAAAAGAAAGGGATTCAGAGCGAGAAAGATCGAGAGCGAGAGAGAGAAAGAGAGAGGGGAGGCGGTCGTGAGAAGGAGAGGGGAGAGGGGAGAGGGGCGAGAGCGAGGGGAGTGTCGTTAGTCAAATTAGTGAAGCACATTTCAATTCCGACAGTGAATGTTGGATGTTGTCCCGACATGGAAACGCAGGGTATGGGAGGGAAGGCGACCCAGGGGAGAAAGAGGGAGGTGAGGAGAATTGAGAACGGGCGGAGGAGGGGACTTGATGGGAAGATGGAGAGAGAGAGAGAGAGAGAGAGAGAGAGAGAGAGAGAGAGAGAGAGAGAGAGAGAGAGAGAGAGAAAGAGAACAAAAAAAAAAAGAGAGAGAAGAGAAGAGAGAGAGGGAAGAGAAGAGAAGAGAAGAGAGAGAGAAGAGAAGAGAAGAGACGAGAGAGAGAGGAAGAAAGAGAGAGAGAGAAAAAAAAGAGAGAAAAGCAAGAAGAGAATTGAAGAAAAAAGAAGAGAAGAGAAGAGAGACGCTTTAAACAGGATAAGAAGAAGAAGAAGAAGAAAAAAAACGCTCGAAAAACGTCTATAAGATAAGGCAATAAAAATATACGAAAACAAAAGTTAATGATACAAGAAGCACAATTCTGAATAAAAAAAGGAAAAAATACGCGAAAACAAGAGTTAATGATACAAGAAGCACAATTCTGAATAAAAGAAGGAAAAAAGTACATTCCTAGAGAAACAAACCTATAAGAAACAAGAGCGAGGGCCTTTATCTATGATCACGTAGCCACTTTTTTTTTTTTTTTTTTCTTCTTTTTTCAGTTCGTGCAGCTTGGAGTGTCCCCCTCACCCCTTCTCTAACCCCTCCCACTCACTGCTCCTTCCTTCCTCTCTCTACCTCCGCTTCACTGCCCCTTCCATCCCCTTCCTCTCACCTTCTCCCCCCTCCCCTTCATTGCCCCTTCCTCTCACCACTCTTCTCCTCCTTTCCCCTTCCCATTCCCCTCCTCTCCTCTTACTCTCACATCCTCTCATCTATACAAAAAAGAGCTTGATTGAATTAGTAATTTCATCCATAATAAACGACCCAAGGGATTCTGCATCCCCCCCCCTTCCACTCAGCTGCCCTTACTCAAATGATTCTGATGCGCACGAGATACAGATTTTTTTCCCGTGGGTTTGACTAAATTATGGAAAATTAGAATGACTCTGTTTACCTTTCCAGTACACGTTCTGTGAGACTTGCTGTTCATGTTGTTTGTTGTTATTACGAACGCGGTTGGAAATATCAGCATTGTCATCGTGATTATCGTCAGCAAGAATTCTCTGTCTCTATCTATCTCAATTTTTCTTTCTTTCTCTTTCTTTCTCTCGCTATCTCTCTTTCTCTCTCTCTCCTCTCTCTAGTTATCTCTAGTTCTCTCTCTCTTTCTCTATCTCTCTCTCTCTCTCTCTCTCTCTCTCTCGCTCTCTGTCTTGTGGCAGTAAGCACTGCTGCCAAAAGACAAGGAAGGAATGGAAAGGGGAAGGAAGAGAGAGAGAGAGAAAGAATGAGGGAGTGGTAGGAAATGCAAAGGGAAGGAGGAGAGAGGAAGGCTTGAAAACATGTCATGTCTCTTTTTTAGTGCAACATCGGGACACAGAACTATTTTTGTTTCTGCTAATTCCAATTGTCTCATTTTCCAAGAGGAGGCTGGGTAACGGGGAGGGAGGAAGGGAGGGGGTTGAAGGAGGGGAATGGGGGAGGGGGGGTGAAGGAGGGAATGGGGGGTGGGGGGGTGAAGGAGGGCTGCCCCAAGGGAATCTCGCAAAGGAATTTTGACCATTTTAATTCAGCTGGAAATATTGCAGCCCCGCCGTGTTGGCATCGGCCATGGTTGACAGATCTTCATTTTTGTTTAATGGGATGTCGGGTTCACGTCTTTTTTCCCCTCTGCATTTTTGTTTTATCACTTGAAAATTGTTTTAAATAGATTCCATGTGACATTTTGTTTTTCAGTTCTCACAAGCGTACCGGATTATGTATATAAAACAGCATATATATTTTTTTTTTCTCTCTCTTTTGCTTTTCATTCCTTTTATTATTCATCTTATATTTATCTTCCGTTCTTTTTCTTCCCTTTACCACCTCTATCCGATTCATCCATGCTAAGGCCTCCTCTCATCCTTCTATCCCTCTTATTGCGTCTATCCCTCTTATCCCTGCAATCTTTCTTCTTCCTGCTATTCCTCTCATTGCTTCTATCCCATTTACCTCCGTTTATTGCCTACTCCTCTCCTCCTTCGCCTCTCATTCACCCTCGAGCAAGCGTCGCCAGGGTTCATTACGGCTTCGGGACGCGGTTCGTTGCGGTTCAAATGCGGTTCGTGGAAGCGGCGGCGCGAGGTGGGCGCGGAATGAACGAGGCGAGCGAGCGGCAAATCGGGGCATCGCGCTAACGAGAACTTCAAACAAACTACCATTTTGAGAACGATAAGATATTTTTGTTTGTTCTGCCTCCGTGCTCACTCTCTCTCTCTCTGTCTGTCTCTCTCACTCTTGGCTTAGCTTGGCTTTTCTGGGGATTCGCGGGAGAGTTTACTATTGTGTTTGTACTGTTGCAATTTAAATGTTATTGCTATTTTGATTGAGGAATGCATCTGTTTGGCGTAATTTATGGGCCTAGTATGATAGAATAAAGTCTATAGTTATTTTAGCTCTTGTTTGTTTACCACTTCGCTCGACAGGAATACTTTAATCGCGGCGTGCAGATTCCGTAGAGTTGTTTCCCCACCAACATGGTCGCTTGTGTCAACATGGTCACTATGTTGTTCACCTCCGCGGAACACGT
>NW_028234415.1:22079799-22089799 GCF_977035675.1 Penaeus japonicus | reverse complement strand
CGTTGCCGCGTTTTACATCACGTTCTCTGATAAGTCGTGAATAAATGAATAATAAGAAAAAAGAGATGGAGAATGCATAGAGTAATGGCATATTATGTTGCGTCGATACTGGCGTAGCATTATCTTCGCTCCTGTCGCCCCCCCCCCCCATCCCCCCTTTCCATCGGATGGGGATGTTGTCGAAAGGGCGGTTTCCAGCTCGAGAAAAGCCGGGATTCTCGACCATCTCGCACCGATCTCATGGAAATGGCTCGGTGATCTCAGGTAAGAGGTGGGAGGGGAGGGGGAGGGTGAGGAGGGACGGAGGGGAGGTAGGGGGTTAGAGGGTGGAGTAGGGGGTGTTGGGAGGTCGGGAGAGATAGTTAAGGGGAAAGGGGAGGGTGGGGGAAGGGGGAGGGTTTATCTGGGTTATCGCGAACCTTTAAACTTAGCTTTCCCGTCGTAAGTCACCGGTGGTCGTAAGTCTTGCGAGTAAGTATAGGGATAGTAAGTGATGGGGGAAGAGCGGTGGGGTGGGGAGGTGGGGAGAGGGATTGTCACGGTATTTATCTTTCTCTTCTTCTTTCTCTTTCTCATCTCTCTTTCTCTCTCTTTCTCTCTCTATCTATCTATCTATCTTACTCTCTCGCTATCTCTTTTACTCTTACTACACGTGCAATATGTGTACATCTATCTACACCACCTTCAATTCACTCCTGCTCCCCACCTTTCATTATCCTTTTCATCCCATGACACTCTTTCTCTCCCTACATCTACCCCCACCCTCGTCTCCCCCATCCCCATCCCCTCATCCCATCTCCCCCATCCCCATCCCCTCATCCCCATCCCCCCCCTTCAACACGACTGTCATGGCGTCGGTGCTTTATGTGCGGACGCGAATCGGCTGCGGTTGAATATTTCATCTCAGGTAAAGATTTTGTGTAAGCGAGTCGGACCCTACACGTATCATGCGTCATGACGTCTGTGTGTGTGTGTGTGTGTGTGTGTGTGTGTGTGTGTGTGTGTGTGTGTGTGTGTGTCTGTGTCTGTGTCTGTGTGTGTTTGCTTGTTTGAGAGAGAGAAGAGAAGAGAAGAAAAGAAAAGAAAAGAGAGGGACACGCACGCACACGTACACGCACATGCACACACACACACACACACACACACACACACACACACACACACACACACACACACACACACACACACACACACACACACACACACACACACACGCGCGCGCTCACACACGCACGCACAAGATGGATACAAGTTCGTTAGGTTCAAGTCGGAATGAATTACGATAACAGTGAGCGGAAACGGTAACCTGTTTGTATCTTTGCTCTCGCCCATGCGTTCTGTCTCCATTTATTTGTCTTTTTATTTCGGTGTCTCATGTTCTCTCTCTTTCTCTTGTTTTTTTCTTATCTTTTTCTTTCATTTTCTTTAACTTTTCTAATTTTATGGCTTTAATATTTTGTTTTTTTAGAGAGATTTTCGTGCTTTCTCGTACTTGCTCCGTTTATTTTTGGCCTGTCTCTGTCTCTTTTTGGCCTCTCTCTCTCTCTCTCTCTCTCTCTCTCTCTCTCTCTCTCTCTCTCTCTCTCTCTCTCTCTCTCTCTCTCTCTCTCTCTCTCTCTCTCTCTCCATCTCTCTCTCTCTCTCTCTCTCTCTCTCTCTCTCTCTCTCTCTCTCTCTCTCTCTCTCCTCTCGCTCTCTCAACTGATTCACTGTTTTGCCTCTCTCCGTTTCCATCAATACCATATTTTTCTTTCTGGAAACATGCAAGAGATTTATGATGTGTCTTTTGAGTAGTGCTTGGGTATGTTTTCTCTGTCTCTCCTTTCCTTCTTGGCAGTTCCTCTTCTCTTCTCTTTCGTTTTTTTCTGTTCCTTCGCTTCTTTTCCCTTCCCCTTTTTCTCCGTTTCTTCCCTCCTTCCTGTATCCACACTCTTTCATCCTTCCCCCATTTCTGTTTTTTTTTTCTCCCTTTATCTTCGTCTAGTCTTCCTTCCCCCTCTTTTCCTTTCCTCTTTTTAATTCCTTCTTTCGTCCCCTGCTTTTTCCTGTCAACTCTCCCCCCTTCCCCTTCCCCATTATCTCCCTCCCCCTTTCCTAACCTCATCCCCTTCCCCCTTCCCTATCCTCATCCCCTTCCCCCTTCTCATTCCCCTTCCTCTTCCCTATCTCCCCCTTCCTCATTACCTCCATCCCCCTACCTTTTGCCCTTCCCCATTATCTCCCTCCCTTTCGTCTTCCTTTTCCCCTTCCCCTCTCCATTCCCTATCCTCACCCCCTTCCCTTTCCCCTTCTCTAGCCACTCCCTCTTCCCTTTCCATTCTCTCTTCTCCTTCCCCTCCCCATTCCCTACCCTCATTCCCTTCCCCTTCCCTACCCTCATCCCCTTCCCTTTCCCTACCCTCATCCCCTTCCCCTGCCCCTCCCTCTTCTCCATCCCCTCCCCATTCCCTATCCTCATCCCCTTCCCCTCCCCATTCCCTATCCTCATCCCCTTCCCCTCCCCCTCCCCCCATTCCCTATCTTCACCCCTCACCCCGTCCCTCCTCCTCCCCTTTTCCCTTCTCCTCCCCCTTCCCCCTTCCCCCTCCCCAATTCCCTATTCTCATCCCCTCCCGCTCCCCCTTCTCCTCCCCCTTCTCCTCCCCCGTCTCCTTCCCCATTTCCTCCCCCTTCTCCTCCCCCTTCTCCTCCCCCTTCTCCTCCCCCGTCCTTCCCCATTTCCTCCCTCCCGCACCAGTCCACCTGTCAGACTGTCCACTGACAACCTGAGTATTACATAACCTTCAGGCTCCGCCAACCTATTGATCTTGGCTTTGGCCTTTGGGTTGGTGTGTGTGTGTGTGTGTGTGTGTGTGTGTGTGTGTGTGTGTGTGTGTGTGTGTGTGTGTTTGTGTGTGTGGGTTTGTTTGTGTGTATTTGTGTATTTGTGTCTGTCTATTAATGTGTGTGGGTGTTTGTGAGTGTGGGTTTGTTTGTGTGTCTGTTCGTGTGCGTGGGTGTTTGTGAATGTGGGCTTGTTTGTGCCTGTGTGTTTGTGAATATATGTGGGTTTGTTTGTGTGTATGTCTGTTCATGTGCGTGTAGGTGTTTGTGAGTGTGGGTTTGTTTGTGAGTATATTTGTTTATTTGCATGCCTGTATGTGTTTGGTTGTTTGTTTGCTTGTGTTTTTTATTGTTTGTGTCCTTTTTATGTTTGAGTGTGTTTGTTTATTTGTTTGTATGTGTTATTTTTATGTTTGTGTATGTTTGCTTATTTGTTTATCTATGTGCTTGTGTTTATACATGTATTTATTTATTTGTACGTGTACTTATGTTTATATGTATGTGTGCGCATGTGTGTGTCCCTGACATTGCTCCGTGGTTTTCACTCTACACATGTCCTTCTCGTCCTTTTGCTTTATCGTCATTTTTTGTCTTCTTTATCCTTGCTCTTTCCTTTTTTTCTCGTCTTTATCAAGTTCGCCTTTCTCCTCTCCCCTCCATCTCGTATTCTCCCTTTTCCCCTCTTTTAACTCTATTTCTTGTTTGTCTCTTTTCATCAACGTTCACACTCCTTTTGCTTTTCTTTCTTTATTTAGTATCCCTTTCTCCCTTTCTGTTTCCTCTGTTTAGCTCTTTATTCTAATTACTCTTTATCGCCCTTTCGCTTAGAGCTTTTATTTTTGTCTGTGTTTAATGTTATATATTTGTATTTATTTTTTTTATTCTTTCTCTATCTCTCTTTTTCTTTCTCCTTCTACTTTTTCCTTTTCTTCTTATTCTTCTATTTTCCTTGCATAATTGTTTTCACGGCTTTGGATTATATTCTCTTTTGTTTCCTTCTCCTTTTCTTCGTCTTCTTCTTCTTCTTCACTATTACCTCCATGGTTAATATTTCTTTCTCTGTTTTCCCGTCTCCTCTCATTCTATTTTTCATTTTTTCCTACTTATCATTTGAAAAATATATATCTTTCCATTTTGTTTTTATTCTATTTTCCTCTTAATATTTTCTTTATCCTTTATGGTTTCCGAGGCGGAGTATTGATACCGAGAAGTCGACCGGTCGCGGACAATTAACCTGTAAAGGCGATCGCATAACAACGCCGCACCGCAATTGTTATCGTCTATTTTTAGTTTGTTCTCTTTCTTTCTTTCTTACTTTTTCTCTCTCTCTCATTTTCTCGCTCTCTTTCTCTCTCTCTCTCTCTCTCTCTTCTCTCTCTCTCTCTCTCTCTCTCTTCTCTCTCTCTCTCTCTCTCTCTCTCTCTCTCTCTCTCTCTCTCTCTCTCTCTCTCTCTCTCTCTCTCTCTTCTCTCTCTCTCTCTTCTCTCTCTTCTCTCTCTCTCTCTCTCTCTCTCTCTCTCTCTCTCTCTCTCTCTCTCTCTCTCTCTCTCTCTCTCTCTCTCTCTCTCTCTCTCTCTCTCTCCCCTACCCTCTATCTCCCTATCCCTGCAACACGTAGGATAGGAAGGATAAAGGGATTGAGATGAGATGAGAAATGAAGAAGGGAAATGAAGAGGAGGGGAAATGGAGAAGAAGGGAAAGATGAAAGGAGTTAAAGGAAATAACGTGAATGGAAGGAGAAAGGCGAGACGAGGAACTGACGAAAGAGGAAATAATAAAAAAAAGAAAAAAAGAAAAGAAAAAAAAAGTAAAGCGAAAGCGAAGCGAAGGAGAAAGGAAACAGAGGGTAAGTGTGGAAGATAGAGGAAGGGAAAATGCACGGAGACGGGGAATAGAGAAGACGAAGAAGAGAGGAGATACGAAAAACGAGAAATAAAACAAGAATGGAGTAAAGTAAAAATAGGGGGAGAGGGGAAGAACGAAAAGGAGGGGAGAAGGGGGAGGAAAAAAGGGGGAGTGGGGAAGATACGATAGGGGGAAGAAGGGAAGAAAGGATAAGGGAGAGAGGGGAAAGAGAATAGTTGGGAAAGGAGAAGCAAGAAAAGAGACGGGGTAAAAATAAAAAAAGGAGGGGCGAAAGAGGGGAGAAGGAGAATAAAAAAGAGGTGGGGTGGAGGGGAGGAGGAGGAGGAGGAGGAGACGGTAGCAACAGAATATCCCTCTGTCAGAATTCCCGTGCAGTCCATAATTCAGACAGTCCAGGCGACGACAGTGTACACCGCGAGAGGCGTGTTTCCCCTCACCCGCGGCGACAGGAACTTGCCGGAGACTGGACAGTTATGCGGGTGGGAGTGAGTGTGTATAGATATAGATATATATATATATATGCTGGTTGGTTACCCGGTTTTCCACCTTCCTCCTCTTCTCCCTTTTAGTCTTGTTATATATATATAGATAGATAGATAGATAGATAGATAGATATTTAGATCTCTTTCATTCCCTTCCTCTTTTGAATTCTTTGTCTTTCTTCCTTCCTTCGCCTCTACCTCTCCTTTCATTCTGTCCTTTGTTTCACTGCCTTCTTTCCTCTTCCTCTTCACCTTCATCTTCATTTCCCTCGTCCTCCTCCCCTTCCTCCTTCTCCTCCCTCCTTCCTCCTCCATCCTTCCTTATCTCTCCTTCCTCCTCCTCCTCCTCCTCCTCCTCCTCTTCCTCCTCCTCCTCCATCCTTCCTCCTCCTCCTCCTCCTCTTCCTCCCCCTCTCTTACACCCTCCCTCCTTTCCCCTTACCTATCCCCTCATCCTCTGCTCACCGGCTCCCCTCTCGTCTGTGTATTGTGTTGGGAGGGACATGCCGTTTATTTGGCGTCTGCACTCGAGGATGAGGTGCCGTGTGGAATTTGTTTAGGTAGGTAGTGAAGGGATGGAAAGGGGGAGGGGGGAAGGGGGAGGGGAGGAGGGGGGAATTGGGAAGGGATGCGGATGGGGATGGCGAAGGGGAAGGGGAGGGGGAGGGGAGAGGAATTGGAAGGAGGTGGGAATGAGGGTGGGAAGGATAAGTAAGGGGAAAGGGAAGGGAAATGGGAAAGAAAGTGGAGGGAAGGGGAGGGCGAGGAGAATGGAGGGAAGATGAGGGCGAGTGGAATGGAGGGAAGGGAAGGGGGGGGGGGTGATGGTAAGTGAGGGGAAGGAAAGGAGAGGGAAAGGAGAAAGAGGAAAAGAGGGAAGGATAAGACAAGGGAAAAGGGAAGAGAGGAAAAGGGAAGGAAAGGAAAGAGGAATTGAGAAGAGGGGAAACGAGGGGAGGGAGGGGGCGATTAGCTATGGAGAAGGAGGATGAGGAGGTGGAGGAGGAGGAAGAAGAGGAAGAAGTGAGAAAGCTAAAAGGGAAAAGACCTAGCGATAATGATATTGATAATAATGGTGATATCAAAGTGCTTTGTGTTTAGTCTTTTGTGTCTCTGACGAAGGAGTGGGACTTGATCTCATTATAAAGTTTTATTTTAAACCTTACTGTTAGAATACGCTTTTTGGAAGTGCGAGAGAGTGAGAGAGAGAGAGAGAGAGAGAGAGAGAGAGAGAGAGAGAGAGAGAGTGAGGGAGGAGAGAGAGAGAGAGAGAGAGAGAGAGAGAGAGAGAGAGAGAGAGAGAGAGAGAGAGAGAGAGAGAGAGAGAGAGAGAGAGAGAGAGAGAGAGAGAGAGAGAGAGAGAGAGAGAGAGAGAGAGACTGCACCCCCAAGTCCCAGCAATCCCACGCACCGCACAGTCATGCGTCACACGCGCATTGCCCCAAGTTACTCTCCCGCACTCGCGACTTCCAAGATGTTTAATCACACGCACCATCGGCGGGCGTACTCAGCCGTGAGTGCGTTCCTCGGGCCAATCCCTCTCTCCTCTCCGTTCCCCCCTCTCCCCCTCCCCCTTCTTCCCTCTCCCCCTTTTCTCCTCATTCTTCCTTTTCTCCGTTCCCCTCCTCCTTACACACATACTCTCTCTCTCTCTTTCTCTTTCTCTCTCTCTCTCTCTCTCTCTCTCTCTCTCTCTTTCTTTCTCAATCTCTCTCTAACTCTCTGAGAGAGGAGAGAAGAACGGAAAAGGAAGGAAAGAAGGAAGGAAGGAAGGAAAGAAGGGGGATAAGAGGCAAGACGATTAGCGGAGCCTTGAAGTAGGTGTCGACGACGGTGATAAACTCCATCGGCATTTACAAGAGGTCAGGGAAGAGACTCTGTCATTAAGGGATCGAAGCTTTTAAAGCACCCCCCCCCACTCCCACCCCCACGCCTCCCTTCCATCACTCTCTGCGACTCTCTCCACTCTTCTTGCTTCCTTCTCTGCCTTCTCTTTCGGTCTGTTCTTTACCCTGTTATTCTTTTTGCTTGCTACTTTACCTTCCTTTCTTTCATCGCTCTATTTTTGCTCTTTTTTTTACCTCCCCCATCTTTCTTCACTTTTGGTTTCCTGCATATCTCTCTCTTTCTCTCTCTCTCTCTCTCTCTCTCTCTCTCTCTCTCTCTCTCTCTCTCTCTCTCTCTCTCTCTCTCTCTCTCGTATGAGCGTTAATGAAATGAATAAGAAGTTTTCACTTATACCACGTGTGTGTGCCCGGAGAATAGGTTTTCGATCCGGATTTTAGAGGCGGGCGGAGGAGAGTGGGAAGTGGAGACGGAAGAGGGGAATTATCTGAGTGTGTATATATATATACAGTATGTGTATATATATATATATATATATATATATATATATATATATATATATATATATATATATATATATATATATAGCAAATGAAACCGACAGACCAATAGAGACAGAGCAGAATAGAAACAAGACCGAGATACAAACGTGGCGAGCGAGGAGGGGAAGAAAAAGGGGGCGATGGATTGCCTCCCGATTTGCTTTCTTGAGAAGGAATTGTCTCCTTCGATCTGAGGACGATCCACCGCGGAAGTGGATCTTGTAAAAGACGCGGAGAGTCGAGAAAAGTGGAGGAAGGAAGGGGAGGGTGGAGTGGAATAGGGGATGATGGGTGGATGAGGGAAGGGCAGAGTGGAATAAATAAAGGTAGGAGAAGGAGGGGAGTAGAGATAGGCGGAAGAGAGGAAGGAATGAAGGAGTGGAATGGAGATTAGATGAAGAATGGGTGAAAGGAGGGTAGGATAGGGAGGAGGAGAATACAGAAAGGGAAGAAGAAAGAGAAGAATAGAGGAAAAGGGAAAGAAGGTGGAGAATTTAGGAAGGGGGGAGAAGAAGGAGGAAGGGGACATAGAGGAAGAGAAGAAGAAGGATGAGAAAAAGAAAAAACGATGATGAGAATAGAAGGAAAGAAAAAGGATGAACAAAGAGAAAGGAAAGAAGTGTGAGAATAGAGTGAAGGAAAGAAAAAAACTGAAAACAGAAAAACAGAGAAAGAGAATAGAGGAAGAAAGGGAAAAAAACAGAGGAAGGGCGTAAGAAGAAAATAGGGGAATAAAGGAAAATTCGAGGAAAGAAGGGGAGATAGACGAAAGGAAGTTTCATAGAGGGATGAGGATAATAAACGAGGCTGTAAGGAGGAGTTAGGAAGAGGCTACTTCATTGCGAGGCCGCCTTAAAAAAATGGGGGGGAGGGAGAATGTCCGGGCTGCGGAAGTTAATTTATTGTCGGGGGCTGAATTGGCTGTCGAAAGACCCGGAAAATATATCGTTCAGCAAACTCTCTCCATCACCTCCTCCTCCCTCTCTCTCTTTCTTTCTCTCTCTCCCTTTCTGTTTCTCTCTCTCTCTCTCCCTCTCTCTCTCTCTCTCTCTCTCTCTCTCTCTCTCTCTCTCTCTCTCTCTCTCTCTCTCTCTCTCTCTCTCTGTTCCACGCTCCTACTCCTACTCTTCCTCCTCATCCTCCTGCTCCTCCGTTCTCCTCCTCTATCCCTTCTTCTTCTCCTCCATCTAATCCTTCTCTTCCTCCTCCTTCTCCTCCTCCTCTCCCTCCCCCTCCTCCTCCTCCTCCTCCTCCTCCTCCTCCTCTTTCTCCTCACGACAGACAGATTTATATTTTACGCAGAGTAAAATATAAATCTTGGGCCATAATTCTAATTTATCATACCTCTTACATATTCCTTTATGTTCAACGACTAGCTTTTGGTAGTTTTTAAAAAAATAATTTTTCACATGAAATTTCTTTTATTCAAATTTCATTCATGTTGGTGTATGTCTGTGTGTGCTGTTGTGCGGGTGTGTATATGTTGTAAGTCTACATGTGTATGTAGATGGATTCTCTTTCTCGAAGGACATATGATAAAGACAGAGAGAGGGGGGCGAAAGAAAGATAAACAGAGAAGAAATCAAATGTACCGTATATATAAAAAAGAAACACGATGTAAATGTCTGCTATTAACACGAAGTTATAAATAGCAACACACACTCTTCCATTGTTTTCTTCGTCCGTTTAAGTGGCCGAATAAAGTGGTTAAAAGATATACGCAGATTTATCGTCGCATTGTACCATGTGGATATGAATCAATTGTGTGTGTGTGTGACTGCCTCTGATTTTTATGTTAAGTGTGTTTTTAACTGTGAATAGAAATAGTTCATTGTTCAAGAGTGAGAGAGAGAGAGAAAGAGAAAGAGAAAGAGAGAGAAAAAGAGAGAGGGAGAAAAAGAAAGAGGGAGAGAAAAAGAGAGAGAGAGAGAGAAGAAAGAGAAAGAGAGATAAAGAGAGAGAGAGAGAGGAGAGGAAGAGAGAGAGAGAGAGGGAGAGAGAGAGAGAAAGAGAGAGAGAGAGAGAGAGAGAGAGAGAGAGAGAGAGAGAGAGAGAGAGAGAGAGAGAGGGAGAGAGAGAGAGAGAGAGAGAGAGAGAGAGAGAGAGAGAGAGAGAGAGAGAGAGAGAGAGAGAGAGAGAGAGAGAGAGAGAGAGAGAGACGGAGAGAGAGAGGGACGGAAAGAGAGAGAGAGAGATAGAGAGCGAGAGCGAGAGCAAGAGCACGGACAAGAGAGAGAGAGAGAGCGAATGAGTGAGAGAGACAAAGGGCAGGGCGAGAAGTGGTGAAAGACAGACAAACTGAATAAGAAACAAGAAAAGTAATTGTTAAGAATTTTTTTCTCTCCTACTTTTTTGTCGAATGAATTCATTGCCTTGAATAAATTTCTCTCAGGTCAAATGTTCTCCCGAGTGGCAAAATATTTTTTTTTCTCTCTCTCTCCC
>NW_028234415.1:22067299-22069799 GCF_977035675.1 Penaeus japonicus | reverse complement strand
GGGAGGATGTGTTTTGATATTCATAAAAAAAAATAAGAATATTAATAAACATGACAATAAAAAATGACAAACATCAAAATAGAAAAGGATAGGAAAGTTCAACACAGCATTGCAACATATTGATCAGGCATAAACTAGACAAGCCTTATTACCGCGTGTTTATACCCAGACGTAGAAATGATGACACGAGGCCAGGGGGTGGGGGGGGGGGGGGGGTGGGGGGCGGGGGGGGGCGGGGGGGGGGGGGGGGCAGGGGGGGGCCCGTGGGGGGTGGGGGGGGGGGGGGGGGGGGGGGGGGGGGGGGGGGGGGGGGAGGGGGGGCGGGGGGGGGGGGGGGGGGGGGGGGGGGGGGGGGGGGGGGGGGGGGGGGGGGGGCGGCGTTGCGAAACAGGGTGTAGTCCAAGAAGGAGATGCAGGGTGTAGTTATTGTTTTGTGTATGTGGTGTTGTGTAGGGGCGAGTAGGTGCGAGATAGCGAGTTAGTCTCAGGGGGCGAGGATCCGAGATAAGATGCGTTGCTAGTATATTCCTTTCTCTCTCTGTCTCTCTTCTTTTCTCTTCGATATTTCTCTCTCTATTCTCTTTTCTTTTCTTCTCTTCTCTTCTCTTTCTCTATCTCTCTCTACTCTCTATATCTCTCTCTACTCTCTATCTTTCTCTCTCTACTCTCTCTCCTCTCTCTCCTCTCTCTCTCTCTCTCTTCTCTCTCTCTCTCTCTCTCTCTCTCTCTCTCTCTTTTTCTCTTTCTCTCTCTCTTTCTCAATCTTTCTCTATCTTTCTCTGCTCTCTCTCTTCTCTCTCTTCTTCTCTCTCTCTCTCTCTCTCCTCCCTTTCTTTCCTCTTCTCTCCTCTTTTCTCTCTCTCTCTCTCTCCTCTCTCTCTCTCTCTCTCCCCTCTCTCTCTCTCTCTCTCTCTCTCTCTCTCTCTCTCTCTCTCTCTCTCTCTCTCTCTCTCTCTCTCTCTCTGTTTGCCCTTATATATATCTGTATATTTCCCTACGGATACCCAGCAATTCCGTTGTCTACCTATTTATTTGTTTGTTTCTCTCCATGAGGATAAATTTATGATAATGGAAAGACTAATAATGAGGAACAGCAATAACCGACAAACACTGTCAAGCGAGCATTTCCGACGCATGCCAACCGATGGCCAGACTATGAGCATCGCTTAATTATACAAGGTTAAACTTTGATAAACGGCAAAACAGAAAAAGAAAAAAAGTGAGCTGAAAAAAATACACGCCCTCTGGAACAGGTAATGAGTTTTCGGTTGGTTTGTTATTTTCACCCCTGAGCTAGGGCGGGAGAAAGGTTAGATTGGCGTGTGTTCACTATTTCCCTTCTTTCTTGCTCCCGTCTCCATCACCTGTACCCCTTCCCCTCCCCCCTTTCCCCCTTCCCCTTCCCCTTCCCTTCCCCCTTTCCCCCTCCCCCTCCCCCCTACCTCAACGGCCGTAGGTCTGACATGGTCCGGATAACGAAAATATCCTTCGGGTGGTCTCGGGGAAGAGAAATAACATTAATATCAGTTTCTTTTAGACTTTTATTTCCTTTTCTTCTGCTTCTACAACTCTCCATTCGCTTCCTTCGGCCCCATTTTCTTCCCCTCACTACCTCAGTCCATACACTCCCCTCCATTCGCCTTCCCTTCCTTCGGCCCCTCATATTCTCCCTTCACCTCACTACACTCCCAGTCCATACACTCAGTCCCTTTTCCCCACTCCTCCTCACCCCTTTGCAATTCCCCTTTCTACCAGTTCCCTCCCTCCACCCCCCCCCTTCTTCTTGCATTTCCTTCTTTCCATTTCTCTCTCCACTCCCGCCCTCCCCCCTTTATTCCTCTTTTTTCTTTTTTTATTTTTCCCTTTCTAACATCCCCTTCCCCCTTTATTCCTCTCTCCTTCCCTTCTAACCCTCCCTTATCCTTTGCATTTCCTTCTTTCCATTTCTCTCTCCACTCCCGCCCTCCCCCCTTTATTCCTCTTTCCTTCCCTTCTAACACTCCCTTATCAACTTCCCGTTCCCTTCCCCTTCCCTTCCCTTCCCTTCCCTTCCCTTCCCTCCAATTCCCTCCATGACCAAACACTTAACCATCCTTGCCTCCTACTCGATTATCCCTTCCCTCCCCTCCTCCACCCTCCCATCCATCTCTCATTCTCCCCTCCCCTCCCAGTCCTACCCCTTCCCCTTCCCCTCCCTTTCCACCCTCATCCACCTTCGCCAAACTCTCTTACTCATATGAATTCCAATTACAGTCTTGGCATCGGTGCCTGTAAGGGGCATCTCCTGTGGCACTGGCGGCGACATCAAAGCTTATGGCGCTTTTGAAGGAGTTGGGGAAGACGGGAAGAGGGGCATGAAGGAGGCGGAGAGGGAGGGGGGGGTGGGGCGGGGGGGGGGGGGGTGGGGTTGGAAAATGGGGGGGGTTGGACGAAGAGGGGTGGGGGGGGGGCAGGTGGGTGGAAAAGAAGAGGAGGAAGAGGAGGGAGGAGGAAGGAGAAA
>NW_028234415.1:22047299-22049799 GCF_977035675.1 Penaeus japonicus | reverse complement strand
GGAGGAGGAGGAGGAGGAGGAGGCAGAAGAAAAGGAGGAGAAGGAAGCAGAGGAGGAGGAGGAGAAGGAGCCAGAGGAGGAGGAGGAGGAGGAGGAAGAGGAGGAGGCGGCGGAGGAGGAGGAGGCAGAGGAAGAGGAGGAGAAGGAAGCAGAGGAAGAGGAGGAGAAGGAGGCAAAGGAGGAGGAAGAGGAGGAGTAGGCAGAGGAGGAGGAGGCAGAAGGGGAGGAGGAGGTGGAGAAGAAGGAGGAAGATGGGGAGGAGGAGGAGGAGGGGGAGGAAGAGGAGGAGGAGGAGGAGGAGGAGGAGGAGGAGGAGGAGGAAAAGGAGGAGGAGGAGGAAGAAGAAGAAGAAGAGGAGGAGGAGGAGGAGGAAGAAGAGATGGAGGAAGAGAAAGAAAAAGAAGCAGATTATGATGGTGGTGATGAAGATGATGATGATGAAGAAAGAGAGAAAGAGAGAGAGCGAATAAGAGTACAGAAAAATACACATTCTGTTCCTCGCTAATTCGACCTTCCGTCTCCCGTCACGACTTCCATTTCAAAGATATTTTCAAACTTCGCGATGACAGAAAGGGGAAAAACGAGGAAAAAAAAGACAGTAATGAGCTTCATTATACGCGTCGGCAACTCAAGTCTCTGTTAATGACCAGAAAAACAATTAGCCGCTGGTAACTCACCTGACCTCCCCCCCCCCCGCCATCCCATACACCCCACCCCACTTCCTCCCTCTTCCTTCCTGCCCCTCCCCCTATTTTTTTTATTGTCTTGTATTTGTGTTTGTATTATCGTTATTGTTTGTTAACCCTTTTTATCAATGTCATTATTCTCTTTTTTTTTCTCTCTCTCTTTCTCTCTTCTTTTTTATTATTTTTAATTTTGGACTCGGTTTCAACTGTTTTTTGTTTTGTTTCTCTCTCTCTCTCTCTTCTTTTTTATTCTTTTGAATTTTGGATTCGGTTTCAACTTATTTTTTTCTTCTTTTTCTTTTCGTCTTTCCGTTTTTCTCCTGAGTCATTTTTGAAAATTTCGACTTTCTTTTTCTTATCGTTATTGCA
This sequence comes from Penaeus japonicus, assembly GCF_977035675.1. Taxonomy (NCBI): domain Eukaryota; kingdom Metazoa; phylum Arthropoda; class Malacostraca; order Decapoda; family Penaeidae; genus Penaeus; species Penaeus japonicus. Next base: position 22,048,744 of record NW_028234415.1, on the reverse strand, counting down.
GTTTATGGACACATTTTCCTTAATGAAGCTGTTACAAATTTAGTGCATTGTTATCATAAATAGAGCATCCCCTCCTTGTCTTCTCTCTCTCTCTCTCCCTCCCTCTCTCTCTCTCTCTCTCTCTCTCTCTCTCTCTCTCTCTCTCTCTCTCTCTCTCTCTCTCTCTCTCTCTCTCTCTCTCTCTCTCTCTCTTCCTGTTCTTTTTCGTTCCTTCATCTTGCTATTCTTTTTTTTTTTTTTTTTTTGTCTTTTTTTTTTTCTTCTACACCCTTCTCTTCTCTGCTTTTCTAATCTTCTCTCTTCCCTCTTCTTTTCTTCTATCTTTCCTCCCTCTCCCATCCCCTTTTCCTCAATCTTATCCTTCATTTCGTCGTCCTCTTCTTTCCTTCTCTTTTTCTTTCCTCATCCTCGGCCTACTTTTCTTCTCTCTTACCCTTTCTTCCTCATTCTTCTATTTTTTCACCTTTCCCCATCTGCTTCATTTCCCCTTTAGCGTGTCTATCAGCAAACATGCACGATTTAACTCTTAAAAAACGTCCAAGTCTTCAAAGGAATGGGAGGAGGGGTGAGGGGAAAGGGGAGGAGGAGGTGAGGGGAAAGGGGAGGAGGGGGTGAGGGGGAAGGAAAGGAGGGGGTGAGGGGAGGTGAAGGAGGGAGTAAGGATAACGGGAGGAGGAGGTGAGGGGAGAGGGAGGAAGAGATGGGGGGAGGAGGAGGGGAAGGGGGTAAGGGGAAGGAGAGGAGGGGGTGAGGGTGAAGGGAAGGGAAAGAGGAAGAGTGGATGAGGGGAGGGGGTGGCAGCTTATCATTCAGGGTCAAAAAAAGTTTTTTTTCTGCTTTCCTGTTTGTTGGATTTTTTTTTTTTTCTTCTGCGTTATCATCCTCATCTTTTTCGACTTTTTTTCCTTCCATATATTTCCATCTATTTTTTCTTCTCTTCTCATTCATCCTCTTTTTCCTTTCTTTATTCCATTTTCTTAGTCATTTTACACTCTTTAATCCTATTTCCCAATTGCTAGTTTTATTCTAGAGACTTCCTCCTGCCCCTGCCCCCCCCCCCCCTTAGATGAATTAAGTAAAAGATTTAAAGTAAGAAAAAATAAATCTTCATTGAAAGATCCAATTTGCGTCAAGTGAAATTCTTATCGGACGGAGATAAGGTCATCCCCCCCCCTCCTTCCCGCCCCACACTGACCCTTTACCCTTGACCTCTGACCCTTTTTTTTTTGCTAACCCTTTTTATCCTTCCCTTTTTTTCCTTCTTATATGTTTTTTGTATTTTATAGAATTGTCAACTTGTGTCTGGGGTTGTTTATATGTTTTGGTTTTGTTTATTTTCTTGTTTGTAGGCCTCCATGTTTATTGGTTTCTTTTGCGTCCGTTTGTTATCTTATTTTTGTTTCATACCGTTTAAAAAAAAACAAGAGCAAAAACCAATATGGTGT
>NW_028234415.1:22037299-22039799 GCF_977035675.1 Penaeus japonicus | reverse complement strand
CTCTCTCTCTCTCTCTCTCTCTCTCTCTCCTTTCTCTTCTTGCCTGCCCCCATCTCTCATTCCTTTTCTCTTGCTTTTTCCTAACTTCTTCCTCCATCTTTATTCTTTTTTCGTCCCCTTTTTTCACTTCCTCTCTTCTTCTTCTCTCATCCCTTCCTACTTTAACATTTTCCGGGAATATCGCGGCACAAAAGGAGGTAATAAGAAAAGAAAAAAGACTTACAAGAACATGAAAGAAAGAGAAACAAGAGGGGCGAAGGGAGACGAAAAGAGAAGGGAAAAAAAGAAAAAGTAAGCGTGGACACGAAAGAAAGAAAGAAAAAAACTTGAAACAGAATTCTAAAAAGATAATGATAAATAAATAAATAGATAAACAAAAAGAAATTAAATTAAATGAAAGAAAACGAAAACACGAAACAAAATAATATATAAAAACACAAAAAGAACAGACAAAGAAGAACAGACAAGAAAAGACCCCCTTCCCCCTCAAAAAAAAAAAAATAAATAAATAACAATAATAATAATGATAATAAAAAAAATAATAATAAAAAATAAAAAGATACACAAACAGATAGATACATAAATATCTTTTTTAAACCTTACCAAGCGGCTCTCGGCGGAATAGCAACACACACCCGGCGAGCCCCAGAGCAGAGGGCGATCCCAGCGGAATTTACTAGTTTGTTTTCTCAAAAGATGCTGTAGCTCTGAGACGCTTTCTGGGAAGGTGATGTTCGGTTTGATGACCTTTTTATGATGGCCATTTATTCTTTTTTTGTTTGTTTGTTCGGGTTTGGGTTTATTAATATTGTTGATATTATTTTGATTTTTTTTTATTGTTATTATTGTTGGCGGTGTTGTTATTGCTATCATTATTATTGCTGTTATCATTATTATCATCATTATTGTTACTATTATTATTACTATTATTGTTATTATTGCTATTAGTATCATCATTATTATTATTGTTATTAGTGTTATTATCATTACTATTGTTATTATTATTATTATTATTATTATTAGTAGTAGTAGTAGTAATATCATCATTATTATTATTATTATCATCATCATCATTGTTATCATATGTGTTATTGTTAATATTATTATTGTCATTATTTTTACCATTATTGTTATTATTATTATCAATTTTATTATTATTACCATCATTATCATTTTAATTATCATTATTATGATTAGTAGTATCATTATCTTCATTACCATTTTTTTTTATTTTTTACTTTTGATACGATCAATAGTATCACTGTTCATTGAATACCATCATAATCATCATTAACATTATGCAAATGAACAGCCGATACTTCAAAACTAATAATAATTTCTCTCACTCTAGGTACGTCGCCACTCTCTGCCGTCCCCTCAGTGCCTGCCATGCCAAGCAGTGCCAACTCCGTAAGTGCCGCCAGGGCCAAGCTTCTCGTGCGTCAGGAGGGTGTCACCGCCCGCCCCAAGGCACCGATGCCACTGGAGAGTGCCTTTCCTTGTCAGATCGGGTCGTCCCTCTCTTGGCTTTGTTTGTTTGTTGTTTTGTTTGTTTGTATGTTCGTTTTGCTTTGGGCGTGTTTTATTTTCTTCTCTCTTTCTTTGTTTTTTTTAATGTTTTTTTTTTTCTTTCTTTTATTTATTGATTTTTTATTTTTTATTATTATTATCATTTTTTGTCTTTCTTTCTATATCTATATTTCTTTCTCTGCCTCTTTCGCTCACTTTCTCTTTCTTCCTTTCCTCCTCCTTTCTTTCTCTTTCTCTCTTTTCTTTTCTCTGTCTCTTTCGCTCACTCTCTTTCTCATCCTTTTCTCTTTCCTTCTCCTTTTTTCTTTTCTCTCTTTCCCTTGCTTTACTTCTTTCTCTTCTACTTCCCTTATCCTTCTTTCCATTTTCTCTATCTCCTTTTTATAAAGTTGCCTCTTTCGCTCATTTTCTCTCTTTTCCTTCCCTTATCTTTCCTTTTCTCTCTCTTTCTGTGCCTCTTTCGCTCACTCGCTTTTTCTTACTTTCCTTTTTCTTTCTTTTATATTTCTCTGATTCTCTCTCTCTCTCTCTCTCTCTCTTTCTCTCTCTTTCTCTCTCCCCCCCCCCCCCTCTCTCTCTCTCTCTCTCTCTCTCTCTCTCTCTCTCTCTCTCTCTCTCTCTCTCTCTCTGCCGATTATTCGTCGATTTTGCTTGAATATTGATAATCATCGTTGAGACCAGGTTACTCCCACTCTTCTCTTAGTTGCCATGGTTACCGATGCTCATTATCAGGAGAAACCAAGTCACCTGACAAATCGCCTCTCTCTCTCTCTCTATCTATCTATCTATTTATCTATATCTATCTTTTTTTCTCTCTCTCTTTCTTTTTTTTCTCTCTTTCTTTCTCTTTCTCCGTCTCTTTTCTTTGTTTCTTTTCCTTTCGTTTCTTTTCTTCCCTTCAGGTCCTTTCCCACATCTTCCCTTTCCTCTTCTCCTCTTCTCTTCTACATCTTTTCTCCATATCCTCAAC
>NW_028234415.1:22017299-22019799 GCF_977035675.1 Penaeus japonicus | reverse complement strand
AGAGGGAAAATAGAGAGGTGGGAAATGGAAAATAAAGGGGGGGAGGGAGACTACACTCTCTCTCTCTCTCTTCCTTCACCCTCACCTCCCCCCCCCCTTCCTGAAAACTCTTCCTCTCTTCCACCCTTGCATCCCATATGATGGAAGTAACTGATATGCATATGGTGTAATATAGGTAATATTTTCTCTTCTCATTCTTCATAGCAGTGAGAGAGAAAGAGACATATAAAATGTATTTCTCATATTGAGAGAAAGTGTGAGAGACAGAATGGAAGATAAGTTATATCCATATTTTCTTCATCGAGATCGAAAGAGAGAGTGAGAGAATAAAAGAGAGAGAGAGAGAGTTGTTTTTTATGTGAACTGTAGAGGGGATAAGGGGATGTATGGAAGTGACAGTGATATAAAACCCTTTTTCTCTCTCCCTCTCTTTCAGTTTTCACGTCTGTTTGTGATGTTTTTGAACCTCTGCCTTTATTGTTATCATTTATGTTGTGTATGTCTGCCTTTCCCTCTTTGTTTTTGTCGCTCTTTTATTTTTTTTCCTAGTCTTTCTCTCTCTTTCGCTCTCTCTCTCTCTCTCTCTCTCTCTCTCTCTCTCTCTCTCTCTCTCTCTCTCTCTCTCTCTCTCTCTCTCTCTCTCTCTCTCTCTCGCATTTCCATCAGTAGTATATATGAGATGTCGTTGGTAGAATAGGCCTATGGGACAGGAGACTGAGATGAAGGTCGTGTGCTATCATGTCCCTCCACTCTCCCCTCTCCCTCCCCCCTCTCCCTCCCCCTCCCTCTCCCCCTTCTCCCCGTTCATCGCTTCACCCCTCTTTCCGCTTCCCCCCTTTATGTCTCTTTCCCCCGTGTTAATGTCATTCTAGCTGACCGTTCGTTTTCTTTCTTTTCGCTCTCTCTCTCTCTCTCTCTCTCTCTCTCTCTCTCTCTCTCTCTCTCTCTCTCTCTCTCTCTCTCTCTCTCTCTCTCTCTCTCTCTCTCTCTCTCTCTTTCTCGTTGTTTCTGCTTCTTCAGTATGCCCTGTTTTAACCTCCCCCCCTTTCTCTCCTATCTTCTTCACTCTCATTTCTTATCTCCCTCCCTTCTCTTAATTACTATTTATCTGATCCTTCATTGCTATACCATCTGCTTGTGCCATATTTACTACGATTTTCCCCTTTCTATATTTGCATCGACTGTCATTATCATCTGTTTCCCTGTCTACCTCATTATTAGGTTTCCCCTCCTCTTCCCTCTTCTTAAATGCTGTGTTTTAATCGCTGTTCCACCTTTCTTTGGCGAATGTCAACCTTTCTGTCTCTTATCTTGCCTTGTTTTCTCTTTCTTTCTCTCCTTATCACGCTCTCTCTTTTTCTCTTTCTCTGTCTCTTTCTTTCTTTCTTTCTCTCTTTTTCTCTCTCTGTCTCTCTCTCTCTCTCTCTCTCTCTCTCTCTCTCTCTCTCTCTCTCTCTCTCTCTCTCTCTCTCTCTCTCTCTCTCTCTCTCTCTCTCTCTCTCTCTCTCTCTCTCTCTCTCTCTCTCTCTCTCTCTCTCTCTCTCTCTCTCTCTCTCTCTCTTTCCCTCAGTCGTAAAGCATCATGGTAATCATCCTTATTTCTCCCTGGTTACTCCTAATTGCCAATAGCTTCGTTTCCCAATATTCATGGCGGGGGAAGGGGAAGTTGAGGAGGAGGAGAAAGAGAAGAGGAAGAGGAAGAGGAAGAGATAGAGAAAAATGAAGAGGAAGAGGAGGAGAAAATTAGAGAAAAAGAAGAAGGAAGATGAGTAAGGGATAGATGAGGGGAGACGATGGGGGATGAGGTAGGAAAGAAGATATGAGGAGGAACATATGGGAAGAAAAGGAGAAGAAGGAGGAGGAAGAGAGGGGATTGAAGAGGAGAAAGAGGAGGAGAAAGAGAGGGAATTGAAGGGTAGACGGAGGAGGAGAAAAAAAAGTGATGAAGGGAGGGAGGAGGAGGAGGAGGCGGGAAAATGAGATTAACAGAGAGCGGGAAGAGAAATGGAGGAACAGAAGGAGGGGGGAGGGAGGTAAGAGGGGGAGAATGTCCCATGGTTATCACGTTATCTGCTGCTCATTAGACTTCTTGTCCCCTCTCACATACGTTGGCATTTCCGCTTCGATCTTTTTGTTTTATGTTTCTCTCTTTCTATTTCTATATATATTTTCTTTTTCTGCCTTTTCTTTTTTTCGTTTTTTCTTGTCTGTCTCTTTTTTTTTCTCTCTTCTTAGTCTTTGTCTTTTCTCTTTCTCTGTCTTCTCTCTCTCTCTCTCTATCTATCTATCTCTCTATGTCTCTCTTCTCCTCTCCTCTCTTCTCTTCTCTTCCTCATGGTGTTTCTCCCCTTCGTCACATGCTCTTTTTCTGTCTCTCTCTCTCCCCTCCCACCATCCCCTTCCCCCTTCTTATATGATTATGGAGATTATGCAGCTTCCTTGTCCTGGTGTCTGCTTTCTCCCTTTCTTCTCTTTATTCGTAATTTCTCTCTTCGTACCC
>NW_028234415.1:22009799-22012299 GCF_977035675.1 Penaeus japonicus | reverse complement strand
GCGGGAATAGCGCTCACAGAATGGACGTTTATGGCGGCTTCCTCTTCTGCTTTTGTTTTATTGGGGGTGGGGTGGGGGCGTGAGGGGAGGGGGGTATTTATTGGTACATGGATTAATATTAAGGGGGGTTGTTGATGTTGGTATTGATTGTCGTCATGATGTTGTTGTTGTTGTTTTTATTATTTTAATTAATTTTATTATCATTGCTGGCATAAGTCGCTCTCTCTCTCTCTCTCTCTCTCTCTCTCTCTCTCTCTCTCTCTCTCTCTCTCTCTGTGTGTGTGTGTGTGTGTGTCTCACTCTCTCTCTTTCTCTCTCACTCTCTGTCTCTCTCTCTTTCTCTCTCTCTCTCTCTCTCTCTCTCTCTCTCTCTCTCTCTCTCTCTCTCTCTCTCTCTCTCTCTCTCTCTCTCTCTCTCTCTCTCTCTCTCTCTCTCTCTCCTCTTTCTTACATACATACACTCCCTCTCACTCATTCACTCGCACACTCAATCTCTCTCACTCACTCACTATCTTTCTCACTCATTCAATCACACACTCAATCTCTCTCACTCACTCATTCACACACACACACACACACACACACACACATACACACACACACACACACACACACACACACAAACTCTCTCTCTCTCTCTCTCTGTCTCTCTCTCTCTCTCTCTCTCTCTCTCTCTCTCTCTCTCTCTCTCTCTCTCTCTCTCTCTCTCTCTCTCTCTCTCTCTCTCTCTCCCTCCCTCTCCCTCCCTCCCTCCCTCCCTCCTTCCTTCCTTCTCTTCCTCTCTCCCTCCTTTTCTCTCTCTCTCTCCCTCCTTCCCTCTCTCTCTCCCTTTCCTTCTTCCAATTCCTATCCTCTCTTTCTCCCACGTCTCATTCCATTCCATTCCCGTCCTTCAAGACCGTACTTGAGAATTCGACGTACGTTTCTACTTGATTTGCAAGTACACGGAGCTTTTATCTCACTTCAGCCATCGGTTAGAATAATGCTAAAAGCCCTAGCGCGCGGACGTTCTCTGGGGACCACGTGCGTTTGTTTACATCCGGGCATCCTCATCGTACGTGCTACACTCGCGTCCTCCTTTTCCCTTTTTTAGTGTATCTCTTGGGGGCTTTTAGGTTGTCCATTGTTCATTTGTGTTTGCTTTTTCATGTTGTTTGCTTTTCCCCTCATTCTTCTTCTCTTCTATTTTCCCCTTTTCTTCTTCCTTCTTCTCCTCCTCCTCCTCCTCCTCCTCCTCCTCCTCCTCCTCCTTCTCCTATTCCTCCTCTTCCTCATCCTCTTCTTCCCCCTCCTATTCCTCCTTCCTCCCACTCCCTCCCCGTCGCCCCCACCACCTCCTCCTCCTCCTCCTCCTACTCCTGCCCCCTCCTCCTCCTCCCCTCCTCCCACCCCCTATCTCCTCCTCCTACCCCCCACCTCCTCCTCCTCCTCCTCCTCCTTCTCTCCACCTGATCCTCATCTTTCCCTTCCTCTCTCCCCCTCCTATCCCCCTCCCCCCACCCTCTTTCTGATATGAAACTTTAAGTAGATCGTTATTGATGATGTTTAAGGGACTGGGATGAGCACCGAGGGTAATTTTTCTTCCTTTCTCCGGCCTGTCGCTAAAATTTCCATGATGCTTCTTTACGTCGTCTCTGACCGCTTTTTTCCGTGTCGCCTGTTTTACCTTTTTCTTGTTTTTGTTCTTGTTTTTTTCCATTTTTGATTGTTGTTATATATATATATTTATATATATATGTGTGTGTGTGTGTGTGTGTATATATATATAATTATTTTATTCTCTTTCTTATTTTTCGCTTTCTGTGCATTCTGTCTTTTGATTGATTTTCTTATTTCTGCCCGAGAAAGGAAAAAAATCAGAAAGGTTGACTTAACACACACACACACACGCACACACACACACAAACACACACACACACACACACAAACACACACACACACACACACATACACACACACATCCACACTAACAACACGTCTTCTAAATGACCCACGAAGGGATACAATAAACGGAGGGGGGTGGGGTGGGGAAGGGAGGGGGGGTTAGAGGTGGAGGGGTTGAGAGGTTGTGGGAGGGGGGGTTAAGTTCCTCATTGACGTACGTGAGGAGCATTCTAAGGGGGCTGAAGTAATTATTTTATGAGAATAGGTAGTGTGCCTTAATTCATATAATTTGTTTGTGCGTGTGTGTGTGTGCGTGTGTGTGTGTGTGTGTGTGTGTGTGTGGTATGTATGTATGTGTGTGTGTGTGTTTGTGTTTATCCAAATGTGTTTTTTTTTTTTTTTGTATGTGTGTATGTTTTTTTGTTGTTTGTTTTTTATGTATGTGTGTTTGTTATATAACAATGTGGCATGTGGCAAACCAACATGAAAATTTCTTCTATCTTACCCGGTATTTTTAGGCCTAAGGTAGATTTGCGTGTTGTTCACATGAGGATTGTACTTTCAGGGACCTAAGTGGAGGGGAGTAGCTTGAAGAAGTCCTATATTGCATAGGCCT
>NW_028234415.1:21997299-22004799 GCF_977035675.1 Penaeus japonicus | reverse complement strand
TTAATTGCAGAGCGCGACACTAATTAAACGGGACAGGAATTAATGGGTCCTGATTGAGGTAGATAAATCATGTTGCTTTGTGGTAGACGGAGGTAGTTCATGAAAGCTGCCATATCAAAGGAAGGATAATGGTTGTGGGTTTGTGGTGCCGATTTGGCCTGGTATCCTTGGTTGTCGTGGACTGGTAGGCTTCGTAGTTGTCGTTATGGTCGTGAATGGTAGGTTTCATGGTTGTCTTAAGGTGGGAAGGTATATAAGTGAGTGGTAGGCTGTATGGTTTGTTGTTGTTGGTCGTGAATGGTAGGCTTCATGGTTGCCGTCATGGTTTTGAGAACAATGTACAATGGTCGCCATTTAGTTGCCATTGTCATAAAAGGAAAACATGGTAGTTGGTCATTAAAGTCATATTAGCAATAGTTTAAACCGTAAACCATAAACCATTAACAGTCGTTCTTGTGAATTTGAGTTATGGTAATAATGGTAGTCTCTCTCTCTATATATCTATCTATATATCTATCTGTCTATTTATCTTTCTATCTTTCTCTGTTTTTCTCTCTTTTTATTTATTTATTTTTTTACTTACCAACATACTTACTTACTTCATGGTCGTCCCGCATCGGGAATGTGAATCTCTCTCTCCGCCAGCTCCCGTTCCCTTGGCTCTCCCCCCCCCCCCCAATTATCTTCCACACCGTAAAACCCGTTGCTGGAGACTCGCCCGCAACCCCCCCCCCTCTCCTTCCCCCGCTCCATTCCTAACCCCCTCGCCCCATAACCCCCTCCCTTCTGTCTTCCCCTCCCCTGCATAAAGAAATTTCGGAGGAATTCCAAGGAGGAGGAATTTACGATTTTCACGGATATTATTTTGGTGTCATTGTTATCTATAGTTATAGTTATTATTAGCGTCGTTATGATTATTGATCTTATTATTAGCATTATATACGAATATATATATATATATGTTTTGTTTTTTTTGTTTGTTTGTTTGTGTGTTTGATTGTGTATGTGTGTGCCTATGTTTGTTACAGACACATATGTTTACATATAGATATAAATCTATATATCGTAAATATTAAGGAATAATATCCCCCTGTCTTTAGAATAGCCATAAATATAACAAAATAAACTTAAAAAAGGGAGGACGATTAAGAACTCCTCTTAAAGATCAATAATAGAGGATGTCGTATTTTATCTCCTTCAAAGGGCGAACTGGATGCTACATATGTGCGTCTCTTCCTCGCTTTCACAACCTCTTATTTACTCCTTTTTTTTCGTACTTTTCTTATGAGTTGTTTCTTCTCTCATATTCTTTATTTATTTATTCATATTTATTCCTGTATCCCGTCTTTTCCTCTTTTAGTTCGGTTTTCTTGTATTAATCTCCTTTTATTTTTCATGATTGATATTCTCTCTCTCTCTGTCTCTTTCTCGTTCTCTCTCTCTCTCTCTCTCTCTCTCTCTCTCTCTTTCTCTCTTTCTCTCCCTCTCTATCTTTTTCTCTCTGATTCTCTCTCTCTCTCTCTCTCTCTCTCTATCTTTCTCTCTCTGATTCTCTCTCTCTCTCTCTCTTTCTCTCTCTAATTCTCTCTCTCTCTTTCTCTCTCTGATTCTCTCTCTCTCTTTCTCTGATTCTCACTATCTCTCTCTCTCTCTCTCTATATATATATATATATATATATATATCCTCTCTTTCTCTCTCTAATTCTCCCTCTCTCTTATCTCATCTCTCTCTCTCTTTCTCTCTCACTCTCTCCTTCCTTTGTTTCCTCTTGTGTGTTCTCCTATTTCCTTTCCTATTGTGTGTTCTACTATTTCCTTTCCGCTTGTGTGTTCTCCTATTTCCTTTCCTCTTCTTTCCTCTTTTCTCCTCATGACTCCTCTTTCCACTCATCTTTGCCCCTCTTATCCCCTCAGGCGACACGGTCCATGTATAGCTGAACATGTTGCTTTAGTTGCAGATTTGAGCTGCGACATCCCACTCTACAATTTTCTCCTCCTCCTCCTCCTCCTCCTCCTCCTCCTCCTACTCTTACTCCTCCTTCCCTTCCTATCCTCCTCCCCCTCCACTTCTTCTTAATCCTCCTTTGACTCTTTCTCCTCCTCCTCCTCCTCCTCCTCCTACTCTTACTCCTCCTTCCCTTCCTATCCTCCTCCCCCTCCACTTCTTCTTAATCCTCCTTTGACTCTTTCTCCTCCTCATCCTCATCTTCCTCCACCTGCTCTTTCTCCTTCTCCTCCTCCCCTGCTCCTCCTCGCCCCCTCCCCCTTCCTCCCCCCTCCCCATCCTCTTACTCCTACCTCCTACTCCTCCTATTCCTCTTCTGTTTCCTCCCTCCCCCAACCGTCCGCCTATTCTTGCGTCGTCCAGTATTTCATCTGTATATGTATTTTCTCAGGGAAATGGGCAAAGGAGGGAAGGAGGGAGGGAAGTAAGGAGAAGGAGGGTAGGAGGAGGCGGAGAGGGAAGGAGAAGGGTTGGGTAAGAGGTGGAGGGGCTAAGGTAAGGTGTAGGAAAGTTGAGGGAAGGAGGAATTGGAAAGTGGGAGGGGAGGTGAGGGGAGAAAATGATGAATGGATAGGGGGAAGGTGGACCAGGAGGAGGAGAAGGAGGAGGAGGAGGAGGAAGCTGAGGCTGAGGAAGAGGAGAGGGGGTAGGAGGAGGAGGAGGAGGGTAGGTGGAGGAAGAGGGGGGGGGGGAGGAGGTGGAGGAGGGGTAGGAGGAGGAGGAGGGGGTAGGAGGTAGGAAGTAGGAGGTAGGAAGAGGAGGAGGAGGAGGAGGAGGAGGGACAGGAGGAGGGGGAGGAGGAGAGGGGAGTGAAAGGCCGGAGAAAGAAGCACGTAAAGGATGGAGGGAAGGAGTCGCCTCCCCTTTCCCTTGAAAGATGGCGGCGTCGTGTAAACAGCGTTCGTCTTGAGCCGTAATTTCGCCTCAGAAGGAAAGGTCCTCGAGCCATTTGGTCGCGTCTTGGGAGAGGGGCAGAAAAGACCGCGGTTTCAATGGGACGGGCTTGGGGGCGCGTCTGTGGGTTGGGTGTGTGGAGGGGTGTCGGGGGGTCGGGGGTTGGGGGGATTTGTGCATGTGTGTGTGTGTGTGTGTGTGTGTGTGTGTGTGTGTGTGTACGTGTGTGTGTGTGAGTGTGTGGAATGTTCAATTATATCTTGTTAGAATTAGTCTTTATATGTGGTTATATATGTGTAACGCATACACCTATTCATTCACTCATTCATTCACTCACACACACACACACACACACACACACACACACACACTCACACACACACACACACACACACACACACACACACAAACTAGTTTCTTAGACTGCAGTGTATGTTTTGGGGCTCCCAGTACTGTTTGGTTATGCATGTGGATTTCCTCGCATTTCTATCAATACTACTCCCCGCCCCCAACGCCCCACAGGAGAAAAGAAGAATGAACACATAATGTAAAACTTTTTCTCTTCATCCTTTTGTCAGAGTCGGGGAAGGTGGCAGTGTCAATTGCAGAAGCTTGAATTAGGTTTTTTATTTCCTGTTTTCGCAAAGGGGTGGATTGGCGCTGTAGAAACTGACCGCAGGGATGTGTTTGTGTGTCTGTATTGTGTTTTGTAGATATTTGGCCTTGGTTTTGTGTGTGCGTGTTTAGATATATTTATATACGTATATATAAAAGTATATGTATGTATGTATATATATATATATATATATATATATATATATATATATATATATATATGTATGTATATATATATATATATATATATATATATATATACGTATATATATATATATTATATATATGATTATACATATACATATACGTATATATACACGTATATGAATATATATATATATATATATATATATATATATATATATATATATATATATATATATATATATATATTCATATCTGTAAGCGTGTGTGTATGCATTATGTATATCTGTGTGTGTCTGTATAGATGCATATTAATAGAAATGGTGTGTGTGTGTGTGTGTGTGTGTGTGTGTGTGTGTGTGTGCACGTATGCATCAATAAATATATGCATACACATACACAAATACACACATCTGTATCCATCCATCTCTCAGCCTCCCCCCTACCCCACCCCCACCCATGAGTCCGCTTGAAAGTCGAAAGGAGAGAGAGGAGCGAGCGAGCGAGCGAGCGAGGCAACGGGGCGAGCTGGCCTGGGTGTGCGTGCGTATCTCCTCCTGGCAGAGTGTACCCAGAAGTCAAAGAGGAGGTTTTGCCTGGTCATCCCGCCCGCGTGTTTTGCATATCGACGCCCGCGCTGCCCGACTCGGCAAGTGAGCGCTCGGCGGGAAGGCGAGCGAGCGAAAGAGCGCTTTTAAAGTGTCCGTTGCTTGCTCTTCGTTCTTCGCTCTTCGTGTGAACTGAATTTGAGGTTTAGGTTATGTATCTATATGTGTATGTGTGTATGTCATATATATATATATATATATATATATATATATATATATATATATATATATATATATACACGTATGTAAATATATACATATATATATATATATATAAATATATAAATACATACATATATATATATATATATATATATATATATATATATATATATTAATTGTATATCTATCTATCTATCTTTCTTTCTTTATATCTATATATCTAATTATCTATTTATCTATATATATATATTTATTTATCTATATATCTATCTATATATCTATCTAACTACCTACCTAACTATTTATCTGTCTATCTAACGAACTAACTAAATAACTAACTGACTAGCTATCTATCTATCTGTCTGTCTATCTATATATCTATCTATCTACATAGAAAGAGGAAGAGAGAGAGAGAGAGAGAGAGAGAGAGAGAGAGAGAGAGAGAGAGAGAGAAGGAACGAAAGAGACGCATAAACATATCTGGGTGCATGCATCCCATCTCTCTCCTCCATGTCTCCTATTTCCTTCTTCCTCCCTCCCTCGCCTCCTCCTATTTCTCCCTCGTCCCGTGAATGAAGCAAAGGAAGAAGAAGCAATGAAAATCTTATCTGTCTTCCTTCTCCTGATCTTCCTTTGTGTCCTCGATTTCCCTAGAAGGAATTTTCGGCGTCTTTCTCCCTTCCCTCCTTCCCGTCCCTCTCATTTGTAATTCTATCTCTTATTTGTAATTTCTCTCTTTCGCTTTCTCTCTCTCTCTCTCTCTCTCTCTCTCTCTCTCTCTCTCTCTCTCTCTCTCTCTCCTCCTCCTCTCCTCCTCCTCTCTCCTCTCTCTTCTCTCTTCTCTCTCTCTCTCTCTCTCTCTCTCTCTCTCTCTCTCTCTCTCTCTCTCTCTCTCTCTCTCTCTCTCTCTCTTTCTCTCTCTCTTTCTCTCTTTCTTTCTCTCTCTCTCTCATCTCTCTCTCTCTCTATCTCTCTCTTTCTCTCCATTCCATTTCGATGCTCGGCCGAGATCTCAGTCCGATTCTTTGTTTCTTTGGCTATTCTTCTCTATCTCTCTTATTTTTGTCTTCTTCGTCTTCTCCTTTCTCTTCCCTCCTCCTTTTAATCACTCCTCTTCTCGCTCTCCTACTCCTCCTGTCCTCCTCCTCCTTCTCCTCCTCTTCTTCCTCCTCTTCTTCCTCCTCCTCCTCCTCCTTCTCCCTCTTATCCTCCTACCTTATTTCCCTCCCCCTATCCTTCTCCCTACCATCTCTCTCTTCCTTCTATCCTTCCCCTCCTATCCTCTTTCCTCTCCCTCCTCTCCACCCCCTCCCTCCCCCTCCTCCACCTATCCTTCCCCTCCCATCCTCTTCCCCCTCCCGCTCCACCTCAGTACGGGTCATCAGCTGATTCTGTTGAAGCAGTGTTGCCAGACGGGGGTCTCTTCAAAGGAGATTTGATCTTGATGGGAAACGAAAGTCCTTTTTGGTGCGAGGTGGTGAGGGATTTTGGAAATGTGTTACCGAAACGTTGTTAAGGAATTCTGTTACTTGGTGTTTCGCGAGGGGATGAGACGGAGGAATTCGATGTGCGGCCTTAGTTTTGTGTCTGTGTGTGTGTGTATGTGTGTGTGTGTGTGTGTGTGTGTGTGTGTGTGTGTGTGTGTGTGTGTGTGTGTGTGTGTGTTAGTGCGTGTGTCTGTGTGTGTGTTCGTATATGTGTGTGTTCGTATATGTGTGTGTGTTCGTATATGTGTGTGTGTTCGTATATGTGTGTGTGTGTGTTTATGTACGTGTATGTGTGTGTATGTGCGTACTAGATGGGTTTGTATACTTACACACACGCGTGAATGTATGTATGTAACCAGCTATGTATGAACACTCACGGACTTTGATATTTCCCGCTATTAAAAAAAAATAATAAAATAAAATAAAAATAATAATAATAATAATAGAATAAAAGTAAATAAAATATTTTAAAAATGACTAGATAAAAAAATAAAAAAATAATTAGATAAAAAGATAAATAAATAAGTAAATGGGAGACGGAGAGATACCTTTGCCGAAATAATCTTAAATCAAATCACAGCCTCTCTCCATCGCCTCCCCCCCACCCCCCTCCAACTCTCGCATTAGGTGAGGTTATGCTTTTAGAGGGCGGGGAAAGGGAGAGGGAGGGGAGAGGGAGACGGAGAGGGATTCCAGGTACTTCCAGTATGTTTCCGGTTTCCATCAAAAGGGGGGAAGTTGGAAGGAAAGGGGGGGTTGCAGTGAAGATATTAAGGGGGAAAGGGGATCGGAGGGGGGGATGATAGAAGAAAGGCAAGGAAATTAAGAACCAAACACACGGGAAAGAAAGAAAGAAAGAAAAAAAAAACACTAGATAAGTAAATAAATAAATAGCTAAAAATAACAGACAAGGGGGGGATACGACCCAAAGAAAAAAAAAAGATACAAGCGGGAGGAAAAAAATCACCAGCGGGAATAGATAAAACCTAGGGGAAAAAATAAGAGACCTAAGCAGAAAAAAACAGGAAATAAAACAAGACACAGGAAAAAAAACACAATAAACACAGGCTGGGAAAAACAAAACACATGGAAGGCAAAACAAGAAAAAAAATCATAGGAACAAAAAAAAAAAAAAAAAAAAAAAAAACGGGGAAAAGATAAAAAGTAAAAAGATAAACTGAATAAAAAAGACGCAAACGGGGGAGGGGGGGGGGGCAGAGAGAGAGAGAGAGAGAGAGAGAGAGAGAGAGAAAGAGAAAGAGAATGAGAGATAATGAAAGATAAATAGAAAAGTAAAAAGCGAGAAAGAAAGAAAGAAAAAAGAAAGAGAAAGAGAAAGGTAAAAAAAAAAACTAAGCCGCGTAGGAGGTGTCTACTACAATTAAAGTCCTTCCCGTTGGATTTCCTCCCCAGACTGCGCAGGATAGAATTAGATTTGTCTGAGAGATATGGGAGGGGGCGGGGGGGGGGGAGACGCTCAGACTGACAGCCAGATTGAAAGACAGGGACGAGGAGGAGGGAGAGGGAGGAGGAGGAGGAGGAGGAGAAGAAGGAGGAGGAGGAGAAGAAGGAGGAAGGGAGGGGG
>NW_028234415.1:21987299-21992299 GCF_977035675.1 Penaeus japonicus | reverse complement strand
GAAAAAGAGAGAGAGAGAGAGAGAGAGAGAGAGAGAGAGAGAGAGAGAGAGAGAGAGAGAGGAAGAGTTGGACACTCCCAAAAGAAAGAAAATTGGATTCATCCATAAATCATCCATATACATGCATCTCCCCTTCCCGCTTTAGAGGTCAAAATCACAGCCGGAATGAGTCAACAGTGAGGGGTTTACCACCCTCATATCCTCATTCTTTGCTTCTCTTACAATCCTACCCACGTACCTTCAACCCTTCTCCTCTCTTACCCTTCCCCTCACCCCTTCTCTTCGTTTCGTTTATCCTCCCCCCCCCTTCCCTTCTTCCTAACCCTCCCCCTCCCGTCCTCTCTTACCCTCTCTTACCCTCCCTTACTTTCCCCCTCTCCCCTCTTCGTCCCCAACCCTCCCCCTACCCCTCCCTCTTACCCAGAGGATGGCCAAGCTGTCCTTTGAAAAGAAAAGAGGATTTGCTCGGGACTTCCTCGGCACCACTTCCCGTTTTCTGTTCATGCGATCGCACCCTATGCCTCGTTTTCTTTACCGCGCTGCTTTTTAAGATTTTTTTTCCTGTTGTCTCCTGGTGTTCTTGTCATCTTTAATTCTGTCTCCCCTTATTTCTCTTTTTTTTTTATCTGCTTTTACCTCTTTCTTTCTCCTTATCTTCTTCTTCCTCCTCCTCCACTTCTTTCTAATCCTCCTTTTCTTTCTCCCTTATCCCCTTCTCCTCCTCTCTAACCCTCTCCTCCTTCACCTCCTCCTCCTCCCAATCTCCCTCCTTCCTAATCCTCCTCCTCCGTATCCTCCTAACCCCTTCCACTCCTCCCCCCTAACCCTCCTCTCCTTCTTCCTTATGCTAATCCCTTACCTTCCCCTTCCTCCTCCGTATCCTCCTCATCCTCTTACTCCTACGGTTCCTCCCCCCTCTCCTCTTCCTCTTCTTCTTCCTTCTCCTCTTCCTCCCCATCCCTCTCGCCCTCCACTTTCTCTTCCTCCTTATCCTCCCCCCATCCTCCTCCCCCTCTTCCACCCCATCCCTCCTCCTCCCCCTCGTCTTCCCCATCCTCTTCCCCCCCATCCTCCCTCCACCCCCCTCCTCCTCCCTTTTTCAAGTCACGTGACCCCCGAATCGTAAAGCGACAAGGCCGAAATCTCGCCGCGTGGCCGGGAGGGGGTCGTGTCGTGGTCGTGTTCCGCGGGATAGGCCCCGACACAGCGACGTCCGTTCCCTTTGACTCGTGCTTGCTCCTTCGGGAAGAATTAGGAGACCGCGGGGATTAGGGATATTTTTTTTTTTTTTTAACTAAGGATCGTTGTCAACTTACATGGATGGACCACACATGGGGTCATGGTTTTATGTGTGTGTGTGTTTGTGTGTGTGTGTGTGTGTATATGTATATATATATATATATTTATATATATATATATATATATATATATATATATATTATATTATATATATATATATGATATATATATATATAATATAGATAGATATATATATATATATAACACACATATTTATTTATTATATTATTTATATACAACACACACACACACACACACACACCCACACACACACACACACACACACACACACACACACACACACACACTTTCATATATATGTATGCATATTTGTAAACAAATACATATACATACATATAAATACACAATACACACACACACACACACACACACACCACACACACACACACACACACACACACCACACACACACACACAAATATATATATATATATATATTATATATATATATATATATATATATATAATATATATATACATATATATATACATATATATATATATATATATATATATATATAATATATATATATATATATATATATATACATACATATATATATATATATATATATATATATATATATATATATATATAATATATATATATATAATTATATATATATATATAATATATATATATATATATATATATACATACATGTGTGTATATATTATATATATATATATATATATATATATATATAATATAGATATATATATATATATATATATACACACATGTATATATATATATATATATATATATATATATATATATATATATATATATATATATATATGAAAAATAATCTTCATTTCAAAAAAATGTTCATAATGATCACCATTAAAATACATGAACCCAAATGAAATAAAGGCGGTTAATGAGCACAAAAATTGTAATATGACTGAAAATTTGCATAAATAGCCTCCTCCATTCAGTATTGCATTAATGAGGGTGAGAGAGCTGCGGCGGATATGATTTTACCACATCTGAAATCTTGTTGTTTTTATCATCATCATTAAGAGTTTTAGTGTCATTATGATGACGATGGGTGCTGTTGACAGTGTTATCAGGTGGTGTTATTGTTATCATCATTATCATTATCATATCATCACCATCATCATCATCATCATCATCATCATAATCATCATCATCATCTTGGTTACTATCATTATCATTATGATCATTAATATAACAATCATGATAAAAGTTATGATGAATAATTAGTAGTAGCTGTGGTGGTATTATTATCAGTATTGATAAAAGATCATCATTATATTTTTGTTGCAATTATGATTCTATCGTAATGATTATTCTAATTGTTTCATCTTTAACATTTGAATAGTTTAGAACATAAAACACTCTATAAGTCAAAGCCGCAATGGCAACTTAAAAAAAAATAATTGCAATATTAACTCCAATTTATGAAGGAAATTCATCCACGTCAGAAGTATGACCTCGAGTTAACCCAAGTTAGGTCATTTACATACATCTGGCATCGTCGCCTCAGGGTTTGTGATATGGCGTTGCGATGTCGTGTGTTCAACGGGATAATCCAAGCGATGCCAATGATAATCATCATAATTCTCCCTCTTTCCACCCTCCCTCCTCCTTCTCCCTTCTTTTTCTCCCTCGCCCCCCCTCTCTTTCCTTCTCTCTCACTTCTTTCTCCCTCTTTCTCTCTCTCCCTTCTCTACTTTCCCTTCTCCCTCTTCTCTCTTTCTTCTATCTCCTTCCCTCCCCCTTCTACCATCTACCTCCTACCCCCTCTCCCCCCTCTCCCTTCTCTCTCCTTCCCCATCCTTCCCCCTCCATCCCCCTCCGTCCCTACCCCCTCTCGCCCCATTTTTCCCATTCATGTTCCTGGAAGCGGAAACAGAAATCTTGCTCGCTATTTGGAGCCCTACCCCACTTCCCCCCCCTCTCCCCGTCCCTCCCCACCCTCTCCCACCCTAGTTCTTTCTCTCAAATTACCCGTATAGGCCTATTATTCGCCCCGGCAATCCTCCCACCCTCCCTTTTTCCTTCCATCTTCCTCCCCCCTCCCCCCATCCACAATCATCCCCAACCCCCCTCATCCTAATGAGAGTCTATTCAAAAGGACAAAATGAAAAGAGAGAAAGAAAGAAAAAAAATATTTAGTGAATGTCGCGTTGATGGGATTTTGCTTCGTGTTATCAAGGAAAGGACATTGGCAGACTGGGAGGGTGGATGGGGGTGGGGGTGGGGGATAGGAAGGAGGACAAACTGTTGGTCATGTAATCAGACACTTTAAGAGAGTCTCCCCTAACATATGGTGTGTGCGTGCTCTCCGTTTTCTTTGTTTGCCAGCTGGTCGTTCGGTCATGCGTGTGGGTGTGCGTCAATGGCGGATTGGGGAGATTAAAATAACATCTTTGTGTTTGGGTGATGTTCCTGTGTTGTGTTTAGGAACCTTGGGCCTAATTGCGAATGTATGTGTCTTTGTTATCGGTTTTGTTTCTATCTGTCTATGTTGATAGATACACATGTCTATTAAGACTATACATTTATATATATATATATATATATATATATATATATATATATATATATATATATATATATATATGTGTGTGTGTGTGTGTGTGTATGTTTGTGTTTGTGTGTGTGTGTACATATATATATATATACAGTATATACATATATATATACAGTATATACATACACATACACATACACATACACATACACATACACATACACATACACATACACACACACACACACACACACACACACACACACACACACACACACACACACACACATATATATATTTATATATATATAGATAGATAGATAGATAGATATGTATGTCATGTCATCTCAAACGGCAATTGTCATGGCAGTGCAAATGAGCGGTTTAGAAGTAAATCAGTGCAAGCGAGTAGTTTGTGGTGGTGACGTCATTGCTGTTTGCGTTGGACTAGGTAACCTAGTAGGCTTATGCAAGGGTTAGGATCCTTTTTGGCAGCAACTAGCAGGGCAAGCAGACATTGTTTGAGGAGTGTGACGGTCCCGAGTTGTGGGTCACACTATGTCACATCGGCTGCTGACAATTTATTTTATAGAATATAAAGAATTAAGGTATGTTGTGTTTCTCCTTTGTGCTGATTTTATAGACTGCGATGTTGATATAGGGTATGATATATGGTGATGGCAATATGATGGTTATGTGTATTATTAGGTTTGTGGTATTTTCTTATTTTAGTACTATGGGTGTATGCTGATTCACTACCGGCATATTACTGTGGCGGATCCAGGGAGCGGATGCAGTTGGTACCGAATCTCTGGAATATTTTAGTGCGGTTGTGAATAGAAAATTTGAGGTGGAAAATGAACATTGAAAGTATTAAGCGTTACAAGGAGGAACAGTGACTTTATTTATGTGAACAGCGAATATATCGTGAAATAAGATAATGCCATTGGTAGTGTAAATATTTTGTGTATTATATTTAAATGATAAATAATTTGTGTAACTATGCTTTGTATATCTTCCCATCAATAACCACTTTCTCTCATGAAACAACGGTGTCTTAACCGTGCCGGCAAAACCCTAAATAAATAAATAATTAAATAGATGAATAAATAAACATCTTCACAATCAGCAACATCTTCACAATCTATCTATCTATCTATCTATCTATCTATATAT
>NW_028234415.1:21962299-21964799 GCF_977035675.1 Penaeus japonicus | reverse complement strand
TTGTACAAACACGGAAATTATAAGGATAACCCAGAAATGCGGAGCAAAGGTATCGCAGAGCTTATATGCACTAAGGCGAGCCGGCCCGTGACAGCGAGTGCTGACTCGATATGCGTCCTTATCCACCATCACGTGATGCCCAGCCACAGCAGTGACCGCCAGGCGATAGTGGAAACTCACGAGTTTGGACGGGGCTCGATCTGCCGACCACGGGGATGTGTGGCCGGCGCGCTTCCACTGTACTAGCCTGACGACTCTTCCTGACACGACTTTGTCCCGCTTCGTGCATATAGCCCGGGCGAAGCGACGTCTTCGCAAATCTCTCTGAACTGAACTGAGCCTGACGACTACGGAAGTGATGCCCAGGAAGAACAGATATGAATCTTTTACTGAACACATCAATTTCACTATTTCTTTCATATTGCCTTTGTCAATCCCACCATTTTGTTTGTTTATGAACAAAATATGTGCAGTACAGATCAACCATGTAAAATGACACTTGGAGAGAAGTATTCTTCTCTTGAACATTGAACAATTTTTGCAGTGCTTGAGCGGGAAAAAATACTGTGGCGTTTTTTTCGTTTTTTTTGTTTTTTTTATTCATTTTTTCCCCTGGAGATTTTTTCCCCTTTGCTTTTTTCTCCTTTTTTTGTTTTCCTTGATTTGCATATGTATGTATGCATCTGTGTTAGTTTTATCTTTCTTTGCTGTTTGTTTTTTTATGTCCTCTCTCCCTGTCCTCTCTCTCTCTCTCTCTCTCTCTCTCTCTCTCTCTCTCTCTCTCTCTCTCTCTCTCTCTCTCTCTCTCTCTCTCTCTCTCTCTCATTCTATCTATCTATCTGTCTATCTTTCTTTCTATCTCTCTCTTTCTGTATCTTTCTTTCTAGCTCTCTTTTCATTTTTCTCTTTCTCTCTATTAACCTATATTCACTCACACTTGCCTCCCCTCGTTAATTGATTTCTCATTTCCCCTCATCTTTCAGTGCGCATATCTCCCTTTTCTTCCCTCAGAGATTAAAAAAAGAGTTATTGCAACTCTGGCAACCCTTTCTTCCGGTGTCAAATTCTTTATTCATTTTCTCTGACGTTTTCTGTGTGTGTGTGTGTGTGCGCATGTATCTGTGTGTATCTGTGTGTCTGTATGTATGTGTGTGTGTGTTTTATTCCGCGCATGTACGACGCATTCATAGTCGGGGAATGTTTCATGTGGATAATAGGACAGGCGAAACGACTGGATGAAATAGAGGTGGGGGGAGATAAAGGGGTAGGGGAGAGGGGGGAGGAGAGGGGAGGAATAGGAAGAGAAATATCTGATGGTGTAGGGGGATTAACGAGGAGGAGGAGGAGGAGGAGAAGAAGAAAGAGGAGGAGAAGGAAGAAAAGGAGGAGTAGGATGATGATGATAAGAAGAAGAAGAAGAAGAAGAGGAAGGAAGGGGAGGAAAAGAAGGAGAAGTAGGAGGATAAGGAAGAGAAGGAGGAAAAGGAAAGGAGGAGGAAGAGTAAAAGTAAAAGGAAGAGAAAGAGGAGTTGAAGAAGAAGAAATAGAAGGAGGAGGAAAAATGGTGAGGGGGGGGGGTTGAAAAGAAGAGGTTATTTTGGAAGATTCTTGAGAAAAATATAAATTGCATTAGTCATTTCTTAATTATATTACTTCCATTCCTATATTTATTGTGGTGTGAGTACTTCTCGTTTATCTTTTTTTTTTTTACTTATTCTCCAATACCCATATATATGTATATATATACATATATATGTGTATATATGTGTATAAATGTATATATATGTATATATATGTATATTTATATATGTATATATATATATATATATATATATATATATATATATATATATATATATATATATATTTACGTATATACACACACAACACAACACACACCCACACAAACCCACTCACACATTCTCATCATCATTATTATTATTATTATCGTTATCATCATCATCATCATCATCATCATCATCATCATCATCACCATCATCATCATCATCTCAATCATCATCATTATCGTCCTTCTATCCTCCTCCTCGTTCCATCAACGCAATCATCAGTCTCTCCCGTCGTTTCTTCATCTCATCCACCCCCTCTCTTTACTGTGTTTTCCTCTGTTTTTTTGTTTCGTCGTTTTTTTGTTTTTTTTTTTTTCCCTCTCACCTTCTCTCTATAACCTCATATTCCACTCACACTTCGCCTCCCTCGTTATTCTGATTTCCTCCATTTCCCCTCATCTTTCAGTGCGCATATCTCCCTTTTCTTCCCTCAGAGATTAAAAAAAGAGTTATTGCAACTCTGGGCATAACCTTTCTTTTTCTTTCTGCCCTTCGGTAATAATTCTTTAACTTCATTGCTCTGACGGTTTTTTTTTTCTGTGTGTGTGTGTGTGTGCGCGCATGTATCTGTGTGTATCTGTGTGTCTGTATGTATGTGTGTGTGTGTTTTATTCCGCGCATGTACGACGCATTCATAGTCGGGGAATGTTTCA
>NW_028234415.1:21952299-21954799 GCF_977035675.1 Penaeus japonicus | reverse complement strand
AAGTCGTCCGGGCCCAAGACGTGGCTTTCCTTGAGAGTTATCCGGGAGGAGACGCAGACGAGATGGGCGCAAAGCCTTTGATCTGCCTGTCGCTCGGATTATATTTATTCTTTGCCTCTGCCTCTCTCTTCTGCTTTGTCCGTTTCTACTTCTTCGTCGTCTTCTTCGTCGTGTGTTGTGTTCTCTGGTTTCGTTGTTTGGTTTTGTTTGGTTTCGTTGTCGTCTTTTTTTTAGTTGTTTTTTTTCTTTCTCTATACATATTTTCTTATTCGTTTTTTTTTTCTTCTTCCTTTTCCTCTTCTTTTCTTCTTTTTCTTCTTTTTTTCTTCTTATTTTTCCTCCTCTTCTTTTTCCTTTTCTTTTTCTTCATTTGCTTCTTCTTTCTTCTTTTTCTTTTACATCTTCTTTATATTTCTATTCCCTTTCCTTCTTCTTTCTTTTTTATTATCTCTTTTATTATGTCCCCTTCCCAATTCTTCTTTCGTTTTTTTCTTTCTCATCTTTATTATTATCATCATTTTTATTATTGTTATTATCATTATTATTATTATTATCATTATTATTATTATCGTTAACATCATCATTATTATTATTATCGTTATCATTATGATTATCATTATCATCATTATTATATTTTTTATTATCATTGTTATTATTATTGTTGTTGTTTTTATAGTTGTTATCATTATTGGCATTATCAGTAGCATCATTATTATTGGTATTATCATTATTATCATTATCATTATCATTACCATTATTATTATAATTATTATTATCAATATCATTATTATTATTATTACTATCATCATCATTATCATTACTACTACTATTGCTACGACTACTTCTAGCACTACTACTACAATTGTTGTTATTGTTGTTGACAGTGTGACAACTACCTATCGTCGTAAATAACACCATCATTAACCTTTGCCACCGCCTTAGGTAACGACCTCACCCTTCCTCTGCCTCTACGCTTCTTAACATGACCAACATTTTCACTTCATTTCACTTCATGTCCATTTACTGAATTGGGAAAGAGGTTCCGGGCAAGTAGAATATTCGATCTGTTCTCCATATCCTTGGCTGCCATTTTCCATCCTAATCTCTTCTATTCTCCTCTCCTCTCGCCCTTTTTGCCCCGTCTTCTCCTCCTCTTCTTTCGCATTCTCCTTTTCATCTTAATCCCTAGGTCCCAATCCTCTCCCCCTTCCCCTTCTCCCCCCTCCCCCTCCTCTTTTCGGATCTTCTTTTTACATCCTGACACCCCTTCCTCCACCTCTTCCTCCTCCTTCCTTTACAATCCTTTTTTTCATCTCCCCCTTCCCCTGTTTGACCTTATCTGACCTCGCCCTGTTACCGCGGCGTCTCTTTCGCCGCAAACAACCCTATTAAAGCAAAACGACTCGTAATTGGCCCCGTTTTGCTGCTGGAAATTGGCAATTAGTCCCCGAGAGTTCGTCCGTTTTAGTGAGTTTGTTTGATGTCGAGCAAAGGACTTTGGAAGGAGGGGGAGGGGTGGAGGGGAGGGAACGAAGGGGTGCGGGGCGAGGGTGAGAGACCAAGATGGTGGGCGGGGGGCGGGGGGTATGAATAGAAGGAAGGAAACATGATTTGATTATCATCTTGAACGTAATTAATGCATAGACGTGTTAAAATCTGAATGAGAAATGGAATGATGAAGAGTAATGATATAAATAATGATGATATAATACTGATGATAAGGCGCCATGGATGATAATTATGATAGTGATAATTACAGTAATGATATCGATAATGATGATATATAATTACGTAGTGACAAGGATAATTACAGTAAAAAAGATAATACATTATCAAATATGATTGTGTGATGATTACAATAAAGATATCAAAATTACAACAATTATAAGTACAACACAACAGTAAACAGGAACACAGAAGAAAAAAAAATCACCCCTAATCCCAACCCCTACACCCTCACCCCCCATAAAGGGGCGTAATAAGATGAAAACTTTTTTTCCCATTTCTCTCATTTGTCGACGTCACATCCGGATGAGGCCTATTACAGTCGCGGCTTAAAGAATGCCTCTCGCCGCTGAGAGATTATCGTGCGGGTTTAAGGGGAAAGAGGAGGAGGAGGAGGAGGTGGGGGGAAGGGGAGGGGGAGAAGGGGGAGGGGGATAAATAGGGTGGTGTGAAGAAGAATAGGGGGAGGGTGGGGAGGAGAGGGAGATGGTGGAAGAGGATAAATGGGGTGGAGTGAAGAAGTAAAGGAAGAGGGGTGGGAAAGAGAGGAAGACGGTGGGGTGGAGCGAAGAAGGATGGGAGGAGAGGGGCAGTGAAAGGGGTAAGGGGAGAAGAGGATATGTTGAAGAGGAGGAGGAAGAGGATAGATGAGGAGGAGTAAGGAAGAAATGTTGAAGGGAACAAGGGGGGAGAGGGGGTGAAGGGGTGAAATGAAGAGGGAAGGGGGGAGGAGATGGAAGAGGAGGAGGACAAATGAGATAGAGTGAGAGAAGAA
>NW_028234415.1:21947299-21949799 GCF_977035675.1 Penaeus japonicus | reverse complement strand
AGCACGCTCTCTAAACGCGGGCCGTCCTTTCAGACATCAGCTTACTTCCCTATCAACACACGACACCATTAAGCGGCGCCATGAGACCTCTCGACGTTATAATTAATTAAGCTCTCATGTCCACAAAGGTGATCACTGGACTCAGGGGGAAGAGCACACCATAAACATTTATATTCACAGATATATGGTTACAGGAGTCATTGTTATTTTGAATTAATTTAGGAAATACAAGAATGATATGAGCAGATAAACACACACACATATGTATACGCAAACTTTCTCGCATGTACGTGTAGACATACAGACAGACACGTGACTGATGCATCTCAGGTCACCCGTGAGATTATCTTACAATGTACAAGTTTAATCATCGGTGTAGTTAGGCCTACATTTACTCAGCTGTGTTAGGAAGAGGGGAGGGAATGCGGTGGTGGTGGGGATATTTGACCTCGCAGCTGTCGGGTCAGTAGGTTAGGGAGAAAGGGGTTAACAGAGGTCACGGAGGCGCAACTGGACCGCGAACTTATTTACGCAAAACAGCTTTTGGGGAAGTCGGTTCTCAGGCATCTGTTTTCGTTGTTGTTTGTGAGATTGGAGGTGGGGGAGATTCGGGTGGGGGGTGGGGGGTAGGAAGGTGGGGGTCTGTTTCTTTGTCTCCCTGTCCATGTCTATTTATCCGTGTCTTTCTGTCCTTCTATTTATCGGTCTGTTCGGTATAGCCATCCAAATGTCTGTCTCTCTGTATCTGCTTCTGCTCCTGTCCTCCATCCTCCTCTCCTAGTTTCCCCCTTTCTGTCTTTCTCTTCCCCTTTCCCTCTCTGGTTTTATATTGTCCTCCCTTTCTCCAGCCTTTCTCCATCTCTCTCATCCTCCCCTTCCTCTTGTCCTCCCTTTTCTACCTCCTCTTCTATCCTTCCTTGCCTCCTTTCTTCCTTTCCTCCTTTCCTTCCCTTCTTCCTCTTCCTTCTTACTTCTCTTCGCTCCTCTTCTTTTCTCCTACCCTTCCTCTTCCCCCACCCCTCCTCTTCTCCTCCTCTCCTCTTCTCCTCCTCCTCCTCCACTTCCCCCCTCCTCCTCTCTCCCTCCCTCCTCCTCCCTTCCTCCCTCCCCCCCTCCCTCCTTCTCCCTCCCTCCTCCTCCTTCCTCCACTCCCTCCCTCCTCCTCCTTCCTCCACTCCCTCCCTCCCTACTCCTTCACCCTCCCTCCTTCCCTCATACTCCCTCCCTCATACTCCCTCCACTCCCTCCCTCCACTCCCTCACCTCCCTCCCTCACCTCCCTCATCCTCCCTGTCCTTCCCATCTCAATATCGTGTCTGAGCAGTAATTTATACATAGTTATGCCAAAACAAATCTTCCGCGCGAATGCTTGTAACATCAACATTTTTCAGAAGATGCTCCGCCTAATCTTAAACTTTCATAATTACGGCCAAACGAGAGAGAGCGTTGCCATGTATTCGCTTCCCCCCCACTCCTCCCCCACTCCTAACACTCCCCCACCCCCACCCCTATCCCGCTAGGAGTGTGTGTGGGTGTGGGTGGGGTGGGGGGTGGATTTTATTGTGGTTGATGATGTTGTTGTTGTTATTGATAGTGGTGGTGATTGTGGTTGTGCTGGTGTGTGTGTGTGTGTGAGAGAGTGAGTGAGAGAGAGAGAGAAAGAGAACAAATGTGTGCATGAGTGCATGTGTGCGTAAATTCTGTGTCGGTATTTGTGAGCGTGTCTGCATACATGTACAACTTTCTCTCTTCGTCCGTCCCCTATTTCCCTTTCGATACATGATATTATTCATATATTTATTTCATTTATTTTGTTTCCCAAGTTGTGCCCTCTTCATGATATCCCAGTCATCCTCTCGTTCGTTTTCTATGTTCTCTTTTCCGTTAGTTTTTCTTTGATTATTGTCGTATTTCTATTTCCTCCAGCTTTCGGTTTCGCCCTCGTCCTGTTCTCATTTTCCTTGGTCTTCTTAACTCCCCCCCCCCTCTCTCTCTCTCTCTCTCTCTCTCTCTCTCTCTCTCTCTCTCTCTCTCTCTCTCTCTCTCTCTCTCTTTCTCTCTCTCTCACTCCCTTTCTCTTTTCCTTTTCCATTTCATCTTCCACATAATTTTCGCCCTTCTCTCTCCCTCTATTCCTTAGTCCTCCTTCTCCTCCTCCTTCCCATTATCCCCATATCCCTCTTCTTCCGTCTTTGACTTCCTTTCCCTGCTCCCCCTTTCTTACTCTCTCCTCACTCACCTTTTCATATCCTTCATCTTCCCTTCCCTCTCTCTCCTCCTCTCTTATCTTCCCGTTCTTACCCCCTTTATCCTACCTTCGCCATACCTTCCCTCTCTCTCCCTCTCTCTCCCTCTCCCTCTCCCTCTCCTTCTCCCTTCCCTTACTCATTCCCCTCCTCCCCCTTAGTTCCCTTTCTCCCTTGGCTTTCCTTATTTACCAAATCGCATTTATTTTCCTTTCTTGCTCTTTCTCCCATCCCTTCTCTTCCCCCATCCTATCC
>NW_028234415.1:21907299-21909799 GCF_977035675.1 Penaeus japonicus | reverse complement strand
CCGCCTCCTTAGTTCGCGACTTCAAGCATCACATGACTACTCCCCCCTCCCCCTACCCTTACCCCCACCCCTACCCCTATCCCTACCCTTATCCCTCAAGCCACAGGAGGTCTTAGGGGAGGGGGTAGGGACAGGGGGAGGATACAGAGATATGGTATATGTCTTCCGGTAAAAAGGAGGAAGGGAGGAGGTGGAGGGGACGAAGATGGAGGTGGAGGAAAGGGGAAGGGAGGGGGGAAGAAGGTGTAGGGAGAGGAGAGGGAGAGGGAAGGAGGGAGGAAGGGAAGGATTGAGAGAGGGAAGGAATGAGAGGGAGAGAGAGAAGGAGGGAACAGGAGAATAAGAAGGAGTAAGCGGGAGAGATATACGGAAGGAGAGAGAGGGATGGAGAAGAAGGTGGAGGGAGAAGGAGGGAGGAAGGGATGGAGGGAAGGAGAGAGAGAAAGAAGGAGAGGTAGAGAGAGAAGGAGGGAGCAGGAGAGATAGAAGGATGGAGGGAGGTATAGAGAGAGAAAAAAAGGGAGAGAGAGATATAGAGGCGGGGAAAGGGTTCCTTTGTTATATTTCACCAGAAAAAAAATAACAGAGGAACAGACGGTCAGACAATAAAGAAAAAGGAAAAAAATGTGAACGCAAAAAAAGGAATCTGAATAAAAGAAAACAAATAATATGACACACACACACACACACACACACACACAACACACACACACACACACACACACACACACACACACACACACACACACACACACACACACACACACAGCACACACACACACACAACACGTTCACACATACATAAATAAATCCCGTAAATCTAATTTCTCTTCCTGGCCTTTAAATCCAGTGTACATGATGCGGTTTCCAATTCCACATGATTAGGTTTCCAATCTCCGTATCCGGTAGACGAGTTAAATGTCCTGTTTATCCGAGAAGCATAATGTCCTTGGATTTTTTTTTTTATGGCGTCTTCTTGTCTCTATAATTTCTTTCCTTTCTTTTGTGTGTCTTTGATCGTCCGGTTATAATAATGGAAGTTTTTTTTATGGTCGTCTTTGTATTTGTTTTTGTTTGTCGTGTTGAGTTCTTTGTTTGATCTTGTCTTCTTTCTTACTGTGATTTTTTTGCATATATGGATAGATGGATAGATAGAGACAGATAGATAAATGGATAGATAGATAGATGGATAAACATATAGATAAAATATTTAGAGATATAAACAAAAATAGAAATGGTGATATATGAGATAGATAGATGGATAGATAGACAGATAGATATTTATAGATATATCTACAAAGAGAGAAAGAGACAAGCATATAGATAAATAGATAGATAGAAATAACCTTCGTAAACATACAGAAAGTGTTATATTTACATCCATACAGAGACAGGCAGATAGATGGTAATAAATCCATACATACATGAATATGTGTTATATTCCTTACTTACAGAGTTCTGTTGTTTTTTTCATCCATAATATTTTTTTACACTATGCTACTCACACGAGGAATTCCGTGACGTCATGGCAGACACACCTCAGCGACCTTGAGTTTCTTGATGAATATTAAGTGTCCTCGAAGGAGCGATTATGTAATCTTTGGGTAAGAGGAGAGGAGGAGGAGGAAGGAGATAGAGGAAGGAGGAGGAGGAGGAAAGAGATAGAGGAAGAAGGAGGAGGACGATGAGAGAGAAGAGAATAAAGGTAGGGGGAGGGGATGAAGAGGGAAATGATGATAGATGAGGAAAAGGAAAGGGGATGGAACGGCATAAGGGAAAGCGAGAAAGATTTTGAAGAAGGTTAATATAGGGGGGGGGGGGAATCAGCGAAGGAGAACAAGAAAATGAAAGAAAAACGAAAAGGTAAGAAACAACGTGCAATAGAAGAGGAAGAAAAACGGGGAGAATATAGAGGAAGAGGAACAGGAGGAAAAAAAGAGGAGGTAAAAGAGGAAGGAGATTTTATACCCCGCCTCACCCCCTCTGGCGGTGGTCACTGATATCAGAGCTGACATCAAGTGGCCACTAATATCGGCGCTGACATCGACCAGGGGACTCGCGGGGAACCCATTTCCGACGCAGTTTGTTTACGGAAACGCGCGGGCGGTCGGCGGCGATTTAAGGCGGCGGCGGCGGTAGGCGGGGAGAGGGGAGAGGGGAGAGGGGCACGGAGGGCTGTCCTGCGGATCCCTTTGGATGAGTGGTTTTTTCTGTTTTTTTCTCTTTCTTTCTTTCTTTCTTTCTTTTACTTATTATTTGTACTTTTTTTTCATTTTTTCACTCTTGATTTGCGTCACTGTGTCTCTATGTCTTTTTTTCTCTCTCTGTTTCTCCTCTGCTACCTCCCTCGCCATCCCTCCCTTTTCTCTCTCTCCCTCTTCCTCTCCCTCTCCCTCTCCCTCCCCCTCCCCCTCCCCCTCCTCCCTCTCACACAACCGTCTTCCCTCCTCCTTTACCCTCTCTCCCATCTCCCTTACCCCCCTCCTACTTCCCTCACTCC
>NW_028234415.1:21897299-21902299 GCF_977035675.1 Penaeus japonicus | reverse complement strand
ATATAGATATATATAGATATATCTATATATATGTATGCACACACACACACACACACACACACACACACACACACACACACACACACACACACACACACACACACACACACACACACACACACACACACACACACACACACACACTCACGTACTCACATACTCACACACACACTCACACACTCACACACACACATACACGCATATATATATATATATATATATATATAATATATATATATATATTTATATATATATATATATATATATATACATATATATATATGATATATGGATGTGTCTGTGTCTGTTTGTATATTAGTATCTATATGCTTATATGTCTATAGTAGATTGTCACTTTAATCCCAAACAGTATCCTGCCATCACGTGGCATCCTGAAAAAAACTTCGCACATTCCCGATAATTCACAAAGCAATTGGATAATCCTGTGGGCTTTTATTTCCGAATTCTCGAGCTTTCTCTTTGCGTCTTTAAGCGTTTTAGGGGCGTTTTGCGACTATATGTAAATTATATACACAATCACATACACATACATACACATACACACACATACACACACATACACACACACACACACACACACACACACACACACACACACACACACACACACACACACACACACACACACACACACACACACACACACACACACACACGAACGATAATTTCTCTACATAATAATTATCCTTTAATAAAGAAAAGAAATATAACCTTGAATACGATGCTGATAAAACAAAACGATGAAATGAGAAAATCAAGACGAAAAGAAGAAGAAAAAAAAGAACCTTAATTATGGTTCATGACCTTGACATAGATAATTATGTTAATTGGAAGAGAAAATTATGGATAATGAAACGCGGATAACGGACGGACAGAATAAAATCGTCTTTGTTTTATTTTTTTTCGATTTACTTTTATTTTTATCGTTGAGATTTTTGTTAGTGAATTACCATTATATTTATATATATATTTTCATCATCGGAGGACGGTAGGGGGAGGGGGGGAGAAGCAGATGACGTAAGGATTATCTAAAGGATATTGTAGGAATGACAACGCATGAATAGCGTAGTTGGCGAGAATGATTTGATGAAGATGAGAATGAAGATATTGATGGAGGGGAAGCGGAAGGTAAATATAGAGGAAACGAAGAGGGAGAGAGAGAGAGAGAGAGAGAGAGAGAGAGAGAGAGAGAGAGAGAGAGAGAGAGAGAGAGAGAGAGAGAGAGAGAAATAGATAAATAAAAATAGAAAAGGATAATAAAAAAGTAAAAGGTAAAAATATGAATAAATAAAAGAAGAAGAGAAGAAGGAAGAAGGTAGAAGACAAAGAAGAAGATGAAGGAAACAGGCGGTAAGGATATGCAAATTGACAAGAGAGGAAGAGAGAAGGAGACTAAGTGGCAACACCATTAGTATTCACACCGGTGCCACACTATTTTATGGCACCGGATTGGCACCTGAGGGGAAGGGGGAGGGAGAGGGGGAGGGGGGAGAAGGAGATAGCCAGTGGTATGGAAGGGAGTTCAAGGGACACTTGGTAATGATGGTGATGTCAGTGATGATAGTGGTGTGGTGATGGCAGTGATGATAGTGGTGATGGTGAATGGGATGGTGATGATGATTGTGATGATAATTATGATGAGAATTATGATAGAAGAAGTGATATAATTAGGATTGTAATGATGATAGTACTTATAAAGAAAGGAGTTGTGATATGATATTAATGGTGATATGATAATGATATAATCATCATTAATCATCACCATAAGTATTATACCATTGCCAATGCTGCATGTAATGATATAAACATATTTTGCCAATTGCAATATTAATAACAAGGTTTAAACTCTAAATCATAAACCAAGTTGAAAATAAATGTACGAAGATGAAAATAGGGAATTTTACAATAGTAAATATAGACACAAGAGGAAAGAGAAGAGACATAAAGAAGCCGAGAGTTATATGCTTTTTTTATATATAAATAATCTAGCAGGAAGATGAAAGGGAAAGAAAAAAAAGGAAGACTAAAGAATACTTGCAAAAGGAAATTAAAAAGCATGGACGCCGAAAAATGAAAAGACCCGGAAGTAACACAGAAAACGAGACTCGAACAGAAAACGGGAAGAAAACACGTAAATTGCGATTTTAAAAAAGGATTAAAAACACGAAGCCAAAGAGATAAAATGAATAATTAATAAAAGTTTCAAAAATAGAAAGAGAAAGAAAGAGAGAGAACGACTGTTACTTTGACTTAACAAGTTTATTGAGAAAAGAATGAGAGAAGGAGAACGAAAGAGAAAGAGAAAGAAAAAAATAAAAGAGAGAAAGAGAGAGAGAACATAATATCTGATATCTGAACAACAAAAAATGGACGCTTTGATAGGTACCTTAAACTTCACGAGGAAATTGAGAAAGGGAAGAGAATCATATCAGCAAATAAACAGAGAGAGAGAGAGAGAGAGAGAGAGAGAGAGAGAGAGAGAGAGAGAGAGAGAGAGAGAGAGAGAGAGAGAGAGAGAGAGAGTCATCAAATCCGCTTATGCATCAGGGAGAGAGAGAAAAAAATGAATGATGAATGTAGTCTTTTGGCGTAGGCCTGTTGCGGTTCCCCGTAATCTAGGACAATAGGATTTCTTTTACAACTTTCTCTCTTTCTCTTTTTTTTGCTCTCTCTCTCTCTCCCTCTCCCTCTCTTTGTCTTTTTTTTTCTTTTTTTTTGGCGGGGGAGGAGTATTTTTCTTGCTTTCTCATTCACGAGCTGGTACTTGCTTTGTTTCTTTTTTTCCCCTTTTTTTGTGTGTATTTCGCTTTCATTCTCTCTCTCTCTCTCTCTCTCTCTATCTATCTATCTTCTCTTTCTCTCTCTCTCTTCTCTCCCCCTCCCCTCTCCCTCTCCCTCTGTCTCTACCTCTACCTCTTCCTCTTCCTCCCTTCCCCATCCTCCTTCCTCCCTCCTCCCTCCCGTCCTTCCTCCTCCTCCTTCTCCTCTCGTCCCTCCCTCTCCTTCCTCTACTCCCGTCCCTCCCTCCCTCTTCCTCCTCCCTCCCCCCTCTTCCTCCTCCCTCCCTCCTTCTCCTCTCGTCCCTCCCTCTCCTCCCTCCCCCTCCTCCCTCCATCCCTCCCTCCCTCCCTCCCTCCTCCTCCCTCCTCCTCTCGTCCCTCCCTCCTCCTCTTCCTCCTCCTCCTCCCTCCCCCTCTTCCTCCTCCCTCCTCCTCTTCCTCCTCCTCCCTCCTCCTCTTCCTCCTCCTCCCTCCCCTCCCTCTCCCCTCCAACGCCTTTCAGAGAAGCCATCCTACGTCGGACACCCCGAATGAAAACGAGAAATCGGATGAGAACAGAAGCGAGAAAATATAAAGAGGAAAGGGAAGGGGAAGAGGAGGAGGAGAGCTTCTCTGCGCGGAAAGGAGATTAAAAGGACGAAAGAGGTTTAATTCAGCTTGGAGAAGAGGAGGGGAAGGGGCGGGGGGAAGAGGTGGGGAAGGGGGGATGGGGAGAAGAGGAGGAGAGGGAGGAGGAGAAGAGAGGGCGGGGAAGGGAATAGGGAGTGGAGTAGGAGAGTAAGGGGGAAGAGGAAGATAAGGGAGTGGAGGGGAGAAAAGAGGAAGGAGGGGGAAGAGAGTAGGGAGGATATATATATATATTATATATATATAGCTATATATATATATAGATATAGATATATATATAGATAGATATAGATATATATATATATAGATATATATATATAATATATATATATATATATATAGAGAGAGAGAGAGAGAGAGAGAGAGAGAGAGAGAGAGAAAAGAAGAAGAAGAAGAAGAAAACGGGGATGTGGGGAAAGAGGACGGAGAAGGAAGTAGGGAGGAAAGAGGGAGCGGGAGAGGAAGGAAGAGAAGGGAGAAGAGTGGGGGCAGCAGAAGGATTAACCGAATGACCGCCATATCCGGAGATGGACATAAGAGGGTAGGGATAGATGGAGAGGATGACGTCATTCTAGATAAGCAATGGAGGTCGGATTTGAGACCACTTAGCTAATTTCATATTTTTATCTTGTTTCTTTCTTTATCACTTATTCTCTTTTTGCCATACGTTATTTCCATTTTACTTTATTTATTTATTCCTTTCGCTTAATTTTTTTCCTCTATTTTATTCTCTCCTTTCTTTCTTACTTTTTTTGCTTTTATTCCTTTGTCTCTTTCTTTCCCTCTCCCTTCCCTCCCTCCTTCCTTCCTCTCCTCCTTCCTCCCTTTTTTTCTGTCAATCTTTCCTTTCTTCCTTTCGTTTAGCCTCTCGCTCGATTCATGTCATGCCAGTAACTAGCAAGCAAACAAGCAAGCAAGCAGGAAGGGGCACGTAAAAGCACGCGGCATTCGAACAGTTAGCCTTTAGTGGAGCAAGACTGAGAATTGAACTGGTCGTTTAGACTGCAACGTCGGCTGTCGGTTAGAATTAACTGGCATGATTTACTGACTGGCAGAAAGTTAGTTAGTTGTACGAGAATACTTATTTATCATCGTGGTTCTGGCAGGCAACATTGGCAGTGGTGTCAGTTATCATCTCCTCATTTTGCCAGTGTGTTTATCATTGTTTGGAAGCTCGACTAATTTGTACGAGGTAATGGAGAGAACGATTTTTTTTTGTGCCGATAAAGGGAAAATTTGAATAGTTTCTCTCTCTCTCTCTCTCTCTCTCTCTCTCTCTCTCTCTCTCTCTCTCTCTCTCTCTCTCTCTCTCTCTCTCTCTCTCTCTCTCTCTCTCTCTCCTTCCCTCCCTCCCTCCCTCCCTCCCTCCCTCCCTCCCTTTCTCCCTCCCTCCTTCCCTATCTCCCTTCCCCTCCCTCCCTCCCTCCCTCCCTCCTTCCCTCTTACCCTCTTTCCCTCTCCCTATACCCCCCTTTTTGGAATTCCTCTTATCTCTCCCCGAGAAAGAACAAACACTTTCCCCTCCCGAAATGGAGCCGGCCAAAGTGTCTATATGTGCTCTATGGACGGTAT
>NW_028234415.1:21872299-21884799 GCF_977035675.1 Penaeus japonicus | reverse complement strand
AAGTTGATCAATAAAAAATGTAAGAGTAGATTAGCTGCATTATGAGCAGTTGCTGGCAATAATGTAACTTTGGGGGCAAACATACGAATTGTAAGAACGATGTACACAGCTTACATAAGACCCCTCTTTGATTATGCTGCACCTTCTCTAGTAACAGTCATCCCGAACAATTAGAAAGCTAGAAGCAATGCAAAATGTGTCAAGAAGGATAATCCTGGGATGTCCAAATACAACAAAGGTTTTGAAAATGAGGAAAGAACTCGGAGTGCCAAGTAGTATGGAAAGGATTACAGAAATCAGTGCAAAGATAGAAATAAAATCATTAAGATCTCCAGATGACGGTATAGCCAAGTAACCCCTTTCCACAGGGCGCCACAGATCTGCCTGAGTCAGGAAAACATGCTTAGAGCTTCGAGGC
Source organism: Penaeus japonicus (assembly GCF_977035675.1). Taxonomy (NCBI): domain Eukaryota; kingdom Metazoa; phylum Arthropoda; class Malacostraca; order Decapoda; family Penaeidae; genus Penaeus; species Penaeus japonicus. The sequence continues at coordinate 21,884,381 of NW_028234415.1, read as the reverse complement.
CATAATATGACAGGCATCCCTCAAAAACATTTTGTCCCGCCATGGGAGGTAAAAACACTTTGACATCATCAAAGTAAATTGAAAATAACGCCCACATGAAAGCGAAAGTAAGAAATGATATTCTGAAACAAATTTATGAGATCAAGCGAGAATATGAGATAAAACAACTTATTTTCACTATGCTGCAATCGTATGCGATGGCACTGGAAGGATTAGCGATGTTGGATCCAGACTCAACAGCTGGGCGTCCATCTTGCAGACAGAGCTGTTTGCTTTACTTGTAGCTCTCAAGATACTATTGAATATGATATTGATGTAATGATTGAGCATGTACATAAGACCATAAAAAAACTCTCCACTCAGGCTGAAACCAAGAGAAATGTCGAGCAGGACACAACCGGATCAATCATTCACCATAACGCTATGTCCAAGACAAAGCACATCTACGATACGACAAGTAGAGTTACGAGGCAGATTGTCTAGTGACTGCAAGTTTACGGCTTGGCTACAACTATTACGGGAGTATAGTGTCTCAAACAATGCTGAGGGAACTGAATGAAGTTGTGCAGTCATGCCAATTCACACTCCCTTGACCACTATGTAATGATATGTCCTCTGATTGAAGAGTTCCGGAAAGGATTGAACATGAAACATTGCATAGTACTGCCAACATCCTTATGTAGTGGACGGCATTTTATCAAATATATTACGTAAACACAAGAACTTTGCCTGTAATAGGTAAAATTGGAAGGCCTTTCTAGAGTGATATACATGTACTTTTATGTCTCATGTATAGCTTTGCCCTAGCATATCAATCGACAGGGTCACAGTAATATCTGCTTCACCAACAATGTATGTCTTAGAATCTAACATGAATTGTACAAAACATTTAGGCATAGTTCCTATGCCTATTCATGTGTATACATTATGTATTCTTCTTGCCTAACTTCCTTCTTCATTCCTACTCTCCCTCTCGTCATACTCTCCCTTCCTCTCCCTTCTTCTGCCTTCCTGATTCCTACTCTCCCCTTCGTTAAATATTACCTTTGTCATTCTTCTTGCCTTCTTCCCTTCCTCTCCCACTCATCATACTCTCCCTTCCTCTTCCATCTTCTGCCTTCCTCATTCCTACTCCCCCCTTCTTCCTCCCTCTCCCTCTCCCTCTTTCTTGCCTTTGTCATTATATGAAAATGCAAATATGATGCACATTCAGGTTTATCCATCCCGGCCAGATTATGTGTGTTTTGTTATGTAAATTCCCATTAATATTATATTGCCAGGATCGCTCCAGGTTCGAATCAGCTGTTGTGTCCTGTCCTCATTATCATCGAGGACTATGTCTGTTATCTTTTTATGATCGTGTAATTCCTTTCCTCTTTTTTATTGATATAGATTGATTGTTTGTTTTTTGATGATTGTGCTGATCTTGATTTGTTTTTTCTTTCTTTTTATTTCAGGTACGACTTGGGTGTTGGATGTACGACTATATTGTAAGGTTGTCTACGACGTTTTCCTTCTGTTTGGAATAGTGTTTTGCGATGGTGGTGGTGGTGATTTAATTGCAATGAAGATAATGATGTAATTGTGATAATAACGATAATAATGATAATAATAGTAATTATGATAAGGATATGATAGTAGTAATGGTAGTAATAATGAAGATATTATGGGTGATAATGGTAGTTAATGATAGTTGTAGTAATAGTAATGATAGCAGTAAGAATGATAATACATGTAAGAATGATAATGGTAATGATATTTAACGACAATAATGCTGTTGACGACGAACTTGATAACAATAATGCAGATAAAGCACGTAAGAAGAGGATTGATTGTTCATGATCTCAACGATATCAATGATAGAGTTAATGATTATACATTTAATGATTGCAGGAATGAATGATAAAGAAACAGTTGAATATTACAAAATGAAGAGAAATATGAATGGGACCGATAGATAATCTAGCAAATGGCAAGTTAAAAAATTATATATATGATAAAAAAAAAACGGGAGACAAATGAAACGGTAGTTGGTAGGAAAATAGCAAGAAATATCGAAAGATTACAAAAGTAAGATAAATGGAACTATGCTTATCACCATTTTCTGTCTCTCTCTCTCTCTCTTTTCTCTCTTTCTCCCTTTTTTTCTTTCTCTTTCTCTCATTCTTTCCACCCTCCTTTCCTCCCTCTCTCCTTCCCTCCTAACCTCCCTATCTCCCTCCGTCCCTCCCCCTCCCTCCCTCCGTCCCTCCTCATCCCTCCCTCCCTCCCTCTGTCCCTTCCCCTCCCTCCCGCCCTTCCTCCCTTCCTCCCTCCCTCCCTCCCTCCCTCCCTCGCCCCGTTCTCCCTTCCCGTATCTAGTTCGATAAGCGTTATCAGTTCCCCATTGCCCCCTTAGCCTCGCCTCTTCTTCCAGATGCCTTGGGTCGGTCTTTCGTTTGCTCTGGGTCTTATTTCTTCTCTTCCATTTGTTCGATCTTCCCTTACCCCTTTCTTCGTTCTTTTTTGTATTACGTTTTGTCACTTTTTCTTTTTTTTACCCTCCGTCTTTTTTCTGTATTCATCTTTACTCTCTACCTGTATGTGTTTTTGTCAATCTCTGTCTCTCTCTTACTTCCTTTCTCTTTTTTCGTCAATCTCACTCTCCTTCCCACCTCATTTTCTTCCCTTTTTTCTCTCCTTCCTCTCACTCCTTCCCCTCATTTACCTTCTTATTCCCCTCTCCTACTCCATAAACCTTCATCACCTCCTTTTCTCTTCCCTTCCTTTCCCTTCTCTACCTCTCTCACCTTCCCACCTCCTTTCTTTCCGTTCCATCCCCTCCTTCCCCTCACCCCCTTCCTATTCCCCTTTCCTACCCCCTGACCCTTCCTCTCTTCCCCTTCTCTCTTATCTTCCACCTTCTCTCTGTTTCCCCCCTCCACTTCCCTTCCGGTGGATTGATTGGTCACTCTGTTAATGAACCGCCGGGGAATTTGATTAGCCAGTCATTCATTCCTACGCTGGTTTCATCACTCATTCGTTCATCACATCATCACTCACTCATTCTACCTGACGACTCACTTAGGTCGCCATGCGCTTGTCACTTCATTATTGCATGGACGTTGTTATTGCACTGTCAGGATTGTTGTTGCGTCATTGATTTCCGTTGGTGGAGGGGAAGTTGTTGTTGTCCTTGTGCCATTACTTTGTTTTTGTTATCGTTTTTGTTGTTGGTTGTATTGTTATTGTTGTTGTTTTTTTATATTAAAGTTAAAGTTGTAATTAGTTGTTATCATGTTTATTGTTTGTTTGTTTGTTTCTTGTTAGTGCGGTTAATTGTTTACGCTACGGAACGTTCTTCTCATCACCATCGTCTAAACACCATCACCATCACCGTCACCATCAACGCACCACACCCACGCAGTAGTTATACCTCAGAGACCGAATATAAGTGAACAAGAAAGAGGGAGAGAAAAGAAATTGCTCTTTTAATTCCAAATTGTTTAGAGAGTAATTTTGTGTCCCCAATTAGCTGGTGTCTTGAGATACGACCGGCACTCATTTACTTAGGGAGGAGGAAGGGGGGGGGTGATAATGGGAAAGGACAGAAGGGGAGGGGGAGGGGGGAGTGATAGGGGAGGGGCATGTGTGGGGAGAAGGTGATTGGGCAGGGCATGGTAGGGTAGGGGGAGAGGAGGTATGGTGGGAGAGGGTGATGGGGCGAGTCGTGGGGAGGAGGGGGGGAGGCGGAGGGGGGGAGGCTCTGGAGGTTTCTGGCGATGATAGTTTCTCAAGAAATTTAGGGGTAGGGGTGGGGGAGAGGGTGTAAAGGACATGAGAAGTGATAGAAATGTTGGAGAAATTTAGAAATGTTGGGGGAAGAAAGGAGGCAATAGAGACAAAAGAAGAAGAGGTACAAGAAGGAAGAAAATAAGGCTGATGCAAATAATAAAAGATATAGAAATAGTTTTCATGAACATAATGTTAATAACAACCATAACAACCTTTTAACAATGAGAATAAGGAGTAGAAGAAAAAAAAGAAAAAAAAGAAAGAAAAAAAAAAGCCAATACGATAGGAGGAAAGGAAAGGCGAGTCAACAGGACAGGCGGGAGGAAAGGTTACCCAACCAAAGACTGGTCAACACCAACGACTCAACAAACACGTGGACAATGTCAACAAAACGACCCGGATGGTAAACAAGTAAACACTTCACAATGTGGGATTTTCCAGTTGATAAATACTGGTGTGTGTTTGTGTGTGTGGGTGGGTGGGTGTTTGTGTGTGTATGAGTGTGTGTGTGTGTGTGTGTGTGTGTGTGTGTGTGTGTGTGCGCGCGCGCGTCCGTATGTATGCATATATATATATATATATATATATATATATATATATATATATATATATATATATATATGTATATGTATATATAAATATATGAATATATACATAAATAATATGTATACACACACACATATACATATATATATATATATATATATATATATATATATATATATATATATATATATATATATATATATATGTATATATATATATATATACACATACATACATACATACATACATACAAGCGTGTGTTCGTGTAAATATACACCTAGATACATATCGAGGAATTACTTCTCCTCGATCCCTGAGTACATATGTAGGAATAACCTGACGCCCCAGATATTCCAATTCCAATGTCTCTGAATCCACACCAACAGATAGATCCCTGCCGTTGCTATGACGACTTCCTCACCCTCCGACTGTTATAGAAATTGATATTGTCGGGATTATTAAAATGGCTAAGATCACATCTCTTTCATCTCTTCTCGACCTGCTCCATCCCTCTACTTCTTGTCAAAGTATTTTCGTCGAAGGAAGGATTGTAAAAAGGAAAAAAATAATTATGATAATCTTAATTATTTTCAGTGTCTTTTGAACTATTTCTAAGAGGCCTAAAAAAAACAACTGAAATCCTTTGAGTGTTTTAGGAAAGTTGTTTCTTTTCTCGTATTGGATGTTGTGAGGAATTTTTTGAAAATTATTTCGTGTGAAATTCGTTGAACTCATAAAAAAAGAAGGAAGAAGATTTAGATATAAATATGGAAGATTTAGATTTAGGTATAGATATTGAAGATTTATATATAGACATAGAGGATATATATATATATATATATATATATATATATATATATATATATATGTATATATATATATATATATATATATATAAGATTTAGATATAGATATAAAAGATTTAGATATAGATGTAGAAGAAAGACAGCGATGCAGATTTTGAATAATGTCAAATGTGCCCTACATTACCACATTTTGTTCATCTTGTTTATTTCTTGGTATTTCTTCAAAGGCAATGGCTTAGGAGGGAAGGGGGGAAGGGTTTAGGGTTATCACTAGGTTGGTATTTGTTGCCATAGTAACTCCGGTATTGTTTTTCAGCAGATTTCCGTCCAGCATACAGCTTATCGGTCCGTGTAAGCGTGAATGTGTTTTTTTATATGCGTGTTTTTTTTCTTGTCTTTTGTTTTTTATTATTTTTTTTTTAACACACACACACACACACACACACACACACACACACACACACACACACACACACACACACACACACACACACACACACACACACACACACAAACACACACACACACACACACACACTAGCCAATGTCAGAAACTGTATATGTAGTGTGTATCTCTTTCCCGTTGTACTTGTTTGTACATCTCTATCTCCTTTAGTAAAATCTCGAGGAAACAGGTTTGTGTAACAGGCTCTTACAAAATAAATACTCGAGACTGAGAAGGCTGGACAGTTCCTTGGGGTCGTTGGAAGAAAAGGAGAGAGGGGGGGAGGGAGGGAGAGAGGGAGAGAGGGAGAGAGGGAGAGAGGGAGAGAGGGAGAGAGGGAGAGAGAGAGAGAGAGAGAGAGAGAGAGAGAGAGAGAGAGAGAGAGAGAGAGAGAGAGAGAGTCAAAGGAAGCGAGAGAGACACATGTTCAAACCCTAAAATCAATGTAGAAAGATGAAAAGGAAAAATACGAAGCATGGAATAACAAATATCAGGGAGAGAAGGGGAAGGATTGGAAACTAAATACAAAGGATTACTGTGATGCTCTATATCTCTCTATGTACGTGTGTGAGCGTGTGTACGTTAGTGTGTGTGTGTGTGTGTGTGTGTGTGTGTGTGTGTGTGTGTGTGTGTGTTTGTGTTTGTGTTTGTGTGCATGCGTGTCTGTGTGTGCGTATATTTATGTATCTGCATGTGTTTGTGTCAGTGTTTCCGTTTGTTTGTCAACGTGTGTTTGTATGTATATTTCTCCCTCAGAAAGCATAAAAGAGTAGAGCCATATTAAGAGAGAGGAATGTTTTACTTCCATTTTTTTCTTGCTAAGGCCCTTTTTTCTCAGAATGGAAGAAGACTATTGTTAGGAGAGAATGCTTTTACATGAAGAGACAATGTGCATGTGGGAAGCGACGGTAATGGCAGAGGCGGGGCGTGGGGTGGGGGGGGGGAGATTAATATGATGTGCATTTTTTTTTTTTTTTTTTTTTTTTTTTTTTTTTTTTTTTTTTGTATGTGTGTGTGTGTGTGTGCAATGTAAAAGTTTTTTTTGTAATTTATATTGTTTATGATTTCTTTCTTTCACTTGTATTACTGCTTGTTTTTTTCATTATTTTTCTTATTTTCTTTCTTTCTTTTTCTTTTCTTTTCGTTCCCTACTTTTTCATTGTTTTTCTTCCTGATTATATCATCTTCACCTTTATCGTCATTATCATATTCACTATTATGTCATCACCATCATTACTATCTCTATCCCTACCATCATCACTACCTCCATCTCTATCATTATATTTCCATCGTCATCTCCACCGTTATCTCACCATATCCACTATTTCGTTACCATCATCTCTCACTACATCATCACTTTTATCACTGCCATCCTCATAATTACATCACGCCTACCACTATCCACATCATCACCAAATCACCACTATCAAACCCCCATCTGACACTACCGTTATCATCACCATCTCTCACCACCGCCATCACTACTATCACCATCCCGTTCATCACATCACCACCACCATCACCATCTTCACCACCCTCATCCTCACCACCTTCACCACCCTCATCATCACCGCCACCATCACCACCCTCATCACCACCACCATCACCACCACCATCGCCTGCCTCCTACTCATCCGCCCAGCGCTAGAGAAGACACCTGTACCCACCATTAGCATAATTACGCCCACGGCCGCCCGCCCGTTTTCCTCCGCCGCCATTTGCGTGTCGTGAATTTTTAACCTTTTGATGAAAAAAAAGGAGAGTAGAATGAGTACTGTAGTAATGATGATAAGAATAATAATGGTGATTTAGATGCAGTGGCGGGGAGTTAAGGTTGGAAGGTTGTGGTTGGGGTTGTAGTGGTCGTTATGATGGTTGTTGTGGTCTGGAAGTAATGATGGTGATGTATGGTGTATGATGATAATGGTAATGATGTTGACGTCAGTGATAATTATGATGATGAGGGTAAGGATTATCATGATAATGATAACAATAGTAATGAAATAATAATGATAGTCATACTACTACTACAACTGCTACCACTAATGATAATAATGATGATAGTAATGATAATAATAGTAATAATAATAATGATAATAATAATAATAGTAATAATGATACTAATAATGATAATAAAGATAATGATAATAATAGTAATATAATGAAATTATTAAAATAATGATAATGATAGATATCCTTTTTATCATTACGATAATTATGTTAACATTGATAACGAATGTTACTAAAGGACAATAATAGACAAACCATCAAAAGCACACCTCAAAAAATAAGTGTTCATAAATAAGAACGCTCTCAAGACTCGTGTTATCTTGAACATTCCGATATGATGAACAGAATTTGAAGCCAACTTCCCATTTGCCAATTAGGGTAAGTGGTGATTGGTCGCTCCTGATGAGCAAGCTGTTAGAAGTGTCCTTAATGGGAGGGTTGAAGTGGGACATTGAGCGTGTCCATTAAATGCGGCTGTATTTGTGACTGCGTTCTCGTTTACCCGCTGTGGGTACGAGGGAAGATGGGTTTCCATAGGGTCTCTTTTTATCTCTCGCTCGCTCGCTCGCTCGGTCTCTTTCTCTTTTTCTCTTTCGCTTGTGTGCGTGTGCATGTGCATCCAGCGTGCCCTGCGAGACACGAGTGCTCTGTAATATTCTTTGAACATTAATGTTACTAGGTCTGCCGCCAATAGGCGTAATAAATTGATTAAATAATAATAATCGCTCGCTCGGTCTCTTTCTCTCTCTCTCTCTCTCTCTCTCTCTCTCTCTCTCTCTCTCTCTCTCTCTCTCTCTCTCTCTCTCTCTCTCTCTCTCTCTCTCTCTCTCTCTCTCTCTCGTTGTCGCTCTTTCTCTCGTTCCTATAGTCACTTTCCTTTTCCTTCCTCCTTCCCTCCCTTCTCCTTCCCCTTCCCTTTCCCTTTGCCATTTCCTTCCCCTCTTCCCTTCTCTTCCTTTCCCATCCTTCCATTACTTTCCCTTCCCTTCCCTTCCCCCTCCCCTTCCCTTCCCCTTCCCTTCCCCTTCCCATCCCCTTCCCCCTCCCCCTCCGTTCCCCCTCCGTTCCCCCTCCCTTTCCCCCTCCCCTTCCCTTCCCCTTCCCCTTCCCTTCCCTTCCTCTCACTGGAAAATGTAACGGCGTAATGTTATGAATATGTATACTACTTGGTATGCTCTATATATTTCTCATCATTTATTTTTCATGACAAGCTCGTCGGCATGGAAAGGCGAGAAGAAGTGAGAGAGAGAGAGAGGGAGAGAGAGAGAGAGAGAGAGAGAGAGAGAGAGAGAGAGAGAGAGAGAGATTGAGTGAGAGAGAGAGAGAGAGAGAGATTGAGTGAAAGAAAGAGAGAGGAGAAAGAGAGAGAGAGATTAAGTGAGAGAGAGAGGTAGACAAGAACAGTGACAGATATAGATACAAATACAAAGAGGATAGATACAGAGAAGGTAGTTAAAAAAAAGAGATCAAATGATTAATACGTTAAGCTGAATGTACTGTATATATAAACGACAAATACATTTGTTCAGACAAGAAAGGAAAAAAATATTCTCTTTTTCTTTTTTCTTTTTTTTTTTAGAAAAAGAGAAAGGAAAAACAAGTGGAAAAAAGACATTTAACCTTTTAACCTCCTTTCAAATAGGCCTAAACGCAATACAATGGAACGCTATCTCGTTATTTAAGTTTTATCTCTTCAATCGTACTTCTTCCCATCCCTCACCCCTCTCCCCCCACCTTCATCCATTTATCAGCAATAGAAGTGTAAAGGGGAAAGGAGAGTAGGAGGAGGAGGAAGAGAGAGAGAGAGAGAGGAGGAGGAGGAGGGAGGAGTGAGAGAGAGAGGGGGGGAGGAGGAGGAGAGAGGACGAGGAGGAGGAGGGAGAGAGGAGGAAAGAGAAGGAGGAGAAAAAGAGAGAGGACGAGGAGGAGGGAAGAGTGAGAGAAAGAGAGAGGAGGGGTGGGGGAGGAAGATATATAAGAACTAACGAAAGCAACTCGTTTCCCTTGATGATGTCGGAAGGGGATTTTTACTTTTTTCCCCTTTTTTTCTTTTTTGTCCAGGGGGATGGGGAGGGTGAGCGGGGTGGGGTAGGAGGTTTAGTATTTACCAACGAGAGGATGAGGGGGGGATCGAAAGATTTTACCTGCTTGAGTAAGAGTAGCAGAGAGTAGGCTCAGGTATCTTTCCATCATTCCCCTCTCCTTGTACTCCTATTTTTCTATCCTTTTCCCATACCAATATTCTCTCTGTTTATTTATTTATTTTTAATTATTTCTTATTTTTTTACTTTTCTTCCTGTAGATGGTTTTTGCTCCAAATACTTGTGAATCGTTATATATTCGTTTTATTTTTTTTTTCCTTTTCTTTTCTCTGTCTCTTTGTCAATCTTTGTCTCTCTTTCTCTTTCTTTCTCTCTTTCTTTTTTTCATTCTCTCTCTCTCTCTCTCTCTCTCTCTCTCTCTCTCTCTCTCTCTCTCTCTCTCTCTCTCTCTCTCTCTCTCTCTCTCTCTCTCTCTCTCTCTCTCTCTCTCTCTCTCTCTCTCTCTCTCTCTCTCTCTCTCTCTCTCTCTCCCATATCAGACAATAATGATGATTGAATGCCTGTGAATGGTCACGAGGAAGATGCAACAAAAATACCATGATTGCAATACCATATTACTGCATATTATTTTTTTTCCTCCTTTCAGGATGTGCAGATTTTCTCACACTAACAATTTGCGTTTCCTAAAAGTTCGTAATTTTTCTTAGCGAGGAAGGAGGGAGGAAGAGAGGAAGGAAGGAAAGAAGGAAGGAAGGAATTGAGGAAGGAAGGGAGGAATAAAGGAAAGAGAGAGAGATAGAGAGAGAAAGAGATATAAGAAAAGAGAAAGAGATATAAAAAAGAGAAAGAAAAAGAGAAAGAGAGAAACAAAGACAGAAAAAGAAAAGAAGAAAGAGTAAGAGACGCTACAAAATGAGCAGATAACCAATAAAATCCCACACTCTTTCTCCTCTCTTCCGCTGTCTGTCCTCTTTCGCTCCGATCACGAATGAATGGCCGCCACCCGGGTCGGAATTGGTTCGCCACGTCTATGAAATGGCTTTTGGAAACTCCTGTCTAATTGCTTGTCACCGGTAGAGGCTTCCCTTTGTCCGGGGTTTCCGCGAATGACTGATTGCATGTGGTGGCACAGGGTACATGCGAGTACTTTGTTGTTTTCATTTATTTAGATGTATTTTTTTTCTTTCGTGGATGATGGGTATAGATACATGTTTTGTCTTCCGATTTACGTAGGAACACGTAGTACGTAGATAGCACGTAGATATATATATATGCTTATGTGCCTAGGTACGCACGCACACACATGTACGCACACACGCGCGCACGCGCACACACACACACACACACACACACACACACACACACACACACACACACACACACACACACACACACACACACACACACACACACACACACACACACACAAACACACACACTTACACACTTTCACACTCATACTGACGCTTACTCATACTTACTCACACATGCACTCATTCACACTCACTAAATGACTCTCTCTCTCTCTCTCTCTCTCTCTCTCTCTCTCTCTCTCTCTCTCTCTCTCTCTCTCTCTCTCTCTCTCTCTCTCTCTCTCTCTCTCTCTCTCTCTCTCTCTCTCTCTCTCTCTCTCCTTCCCCTTGATCGCTCTCTGAATCTCAATTCAAATTTCTAATTAAAGTTGAAACCATAGATTATACAACCCTCTCCACCTTTTCCTTGCCGCTCTTACCTCCTTCAGTTTTTTTTTATTTCATTCTTATTTTTTTCACTTCCGTTTCTCTATATCACCGTTACTACCCTCTCTTTATTATTTTCTTAATATTCCTAAATCTTACGTTTATTTATTACTGTCATTATCTTTTAATTCTTCAGTTGTTCGTGTTTCTAATTGTGATTTTCCTTGCTAGCTCTGTCGTATTAATTTTCTTTTTTTCTTCTTTTTCTCTTTACATTTTCGTTGTCCGTTACTCTTTTTTGTTTCTTTTTCCTTTATATTATATTTTTCTTTCATTCCCATGTGTGATTTTTTTTTTTTTTTCCTGATTTGCATCCTTCTCTCTCTCTCCTCCTCCTCCTCCTCCTCCTCCTCCTCCTCCTCCTCCTCCTTTCCCCCTTTTCTTCTCCTTCTTCTTCTCCTTCTTTTTCGTCCCTTTGATTCCCAAAAGGTTAGATTGTCTCTTTGAAGGCTGGAGGTCGGCCATTTCACGGTGGCTGAATAACACCATTTTGATCATCTCTGATTATTCGTCGACGATTCCTGCTCCTTGATTCCTCCACCGCCGTCGCCCCCGCCCCGCCCCCGCCGCCGCCAGGGACGTTTGTGTCGGAGGGAATGCTCTTTTGATTTTTCTCTTTTTGGTTTCTCTTTTCTCGTGTTTTTTTTTTTCTTAAGTTTTACATTTTTCTTCTTCTTTTCCTTTCTTGTATTTTTATTACTGATTTGTGTTTATTTTTTT
>NW_028234415.1:21859799-21862299 GCF_977035675.1 Penaeus japonicus | reverse complement strand
CCCTTCTTCCTTTATCCCGCCGCCGAAATGATCATCAGCGCCATAGCGTGAGCTGGAGATAAACCGTGACGTCATTAAATTACGGCCTAATTATCGCCATTAACATCACTTTGCTCCCCCTCTCCCCATGACATCCTACCCCCTTTCAACCCTTTCCCTTTTTCCTACTTACCCCCCCCCCCTCCTTCACTGCCTTCATCCCCCCTTCTCCCTTCCCTCTTTCTCTCTTCTACCCCCTACCCACCCCCCTTTTCTACCTCTTTCTATCATCCTCCTCTGTTCCAACGCCCCTCCCTACCTCCCTCCCCAACCTCTTTCTCTCCTCTCCTCTCCCCTTCCCTACTCATATCCCCCGCATCTCCTCCCTCCCTCCCTCCCCTCCCTTACCGATTTTACGACCTGCAAGTAGGTTTATCTTTTTATCTGAAGCCAGCGTAGGCGATTCGGACACGGGCTGTGGCTAATTTACACGTCGCTGAAGTGTTGGAGCGATTCGGATACAAGTACTTTGGGAGTTGTATGATAATAACGATATTTCAACGGGGGGGGGGGGGTAGGGAGGAGGAGTGAGGAGGGGGAGAGAGGGGGAGGAGAGCAAGGGAAGGGGAACGGGCAGGAGAACTGGAGTGGGGTAAGGGGGGGAGAGGAGTACCGTGGAGAGAGGGGGAGGAGGGTAGGGGAAGGGGCAGGAGAATTGGAGTGGGGTAAGGGGGGGGAGTGGAGTACTATAGGGAGACAGGAGAGAGTGGAGTACTGTGGAAGAATGGGGGAGGAGAGTAGAGTCCTCAGGAGGGGAGGAAAGGGAGGAGAGTGGAGTATTATGGGAGGGGGAAAGAGAGAGTGTGTACTGTGGGGGGTGAGGGAGAGGAAGATGAGGGGAAAGGATCATTGTGGAAGGGGAAAGGACGGGGAGGATAAGAGAGAGAGAGAGAGAGAGAGAGAGAAAGAGAGAGAGAAAGAAAGAGAAGAGAGAGTGAGTTAGTGGCTCGTGTGTGAATTCTAATCTTTATAGCTCTCAGATCCCGAAGAGGGTCGTAGATTTTGTTACTGTTTTTTTTTTTTTTTTCTCTCGGTCTTTGTTTTGCTTATTTTCCTTTTAGCTGTTGAATAGAAAGCAAATGAAGAATGAGAATTCTTTGGTTAGGGTTCGAATGCGTCTGTTAGTGAATCGGTGGGAAGAAAGAGAGAGAGAGTGAGTGAGTGATGGAGGATGGGAGGATGGCAGGAAAGGTGAGAGAGAAAGAAAGCGAGAAATTAGTGTAAGAAAGAGACAGAGAAGACAGGGAGTGCGGAATAAGGGAGAGAGAGAGGGGGGGGAAGGTGGCACAGAGAGAAAGAGCACGAGAGAGAGAGAGGGAGCGCGAAAGCAATTAAGCACCGCCGCCTAATCGTCCACGGCCACGGTCTCCGCCGCCCGAATCGACAGCCGAGATGGCAAAGAACAATCGATCCCGAAAACCGACGAAAGAGAAGCCACCCGAACGACGTCCGACCTCGTCCGATCGTCAGCGTCATGGCTTCGAGTAATAAAGATAATCGTCTTCGGCAATAATAATAATAAAAAAGAAAAAAAAGAAAAAGTTTCCCGGATTGGCGGCTTTCGAACGTTCGAGAACCAAGAGGCTGCTCGAAGAAAGGAAGCTAATCAGGTGATGGATCTGAGTGTGTGGGTGGGAGGAGGGGGGATAGGGAGAGGGGAGGGGGAGGGGGAGGAGGAGGAGGCGAGGTATGCAACATTCCGGATGCGTTGGGGATAATCTCGCTTCTCGTGTGTCGTATCGCTGATTTTCTTCACCCGCTCTTTATTTTCAGTTTGATTATTCCCTCTTCGTATTTCTTTTTTGAATTATCATTCTTCTTCCTCCTTTCTTTCTTTTCTATAATTTTATATCATTCCATGCCTCCATTTCTCTTCCCTTTCTTCTGGTTTCATTTCTATCTCCGTTCATTTCTTCCATCCGTCTTCCCTCTCCTCCCCCTCTCGCTTCTTTATCTTTTTCTCGACTCGTCCATCTTTCCTTCGTCTTTCCTCTCTTATCCTCCCCCTCCTCCTTCCCCCAGTCTCAGAATCTCACAATTACGAAAGGTGGCTAGTCTTATCCGTAGAGTTTATCCCTGTGGAGGCGTTCATTGAGGGTTGAAAAATCCGGGGAAAGACAGAGCTATCCGAAGGCTCAGTGTCATGTCGCGTCTGATCTCCCTTATGAACTGTCGGGCAGATATATGAAGAAACATCAAGTAGCAGCGTCTAAGTAGAATTTAGAAAGGATCTGAGGGATTGGATTGTAATTAAATATGTAAAATGTAATTGCGTAACAGTGTTGATAGGAGTGGGTCTTGTGTATCTTGTAGAATCATATGAATCAAAAGGATTTTAATTCGTATGATTAAAGGTGTTGAAAGAAGTGGGTTTTCAAAGAGGAGGAGGAGGGGATAGAACCATGATAATGAAAAAAAGGGAAGCAAGAAAGGTGTGATGTTTAGATGTCACTTTTTTCTC
>NW_028234415.1:21824799-21829799 GCF_977035675.1 Penaeus japonicus | reverse complement strand
CACGAGAGGATGATGGGTAATCTGCGTTACATTCCGTTTGTCGGAATGTATGTGCCGTTGTGATATATTGATACCGAGGGATTGCAATGTTCGATTAAGCCTTTTAAAACGAGTAAGCAGATTATGTTCAGTGCCGGAAACTTCATATTTCCACATTTAACAGACATAAATCAAAGAGATTAACAGACTTGTTTTTTTATGTAGAGGTCAGTAATGTGTGTGTGCGTGTGTTTGGTACTGGTTGTGTTTGTATGCTTACAGTGTATGAGCTGTGTTGTGTTTTATCTACGCGGATTCTTGTATGATATACATACACAAATACGCAAACACGCCCATATATAATATATATATATATATATATATATATATATATATATATACATATATATATATATATATATATATATATGTATATATGTACATATGTATAGAGATAGAAAAAAAAGATAGATAGAGAGAGAGAGAGAGAGAGAGAGAGAGAGAGAGAGAGAGAGAGAGAGAGAGAGAGAGAGAGGGAGGGAGGGAGGGTCCAGTAGCAGTGACGAAGCAGCGGAACCAGCAATGAGCCCCGCAGTGAGCGAGGGCCGGCGTGGAGGGCGGGCACCAGCGGCGGCGAGGCGAGCACTGATCGCCGCCGCCGCCTTGGACAACAAAGAGAAGTCGCCGGAGGCACCGCGTGGTCACCATACAGGTTGTTACGTCCGGCGCTCTCGGCTTGGCCCGCCTCCGCTCCCGCCGACGCATCCGCCAGCATTCCGCCCGAGGCCTATGGACCGCGAGTTTTGTTTGTGTGTATGTGTGTGTGTGTGTGAGAGAGAGAGAGAGAGAGAGAGAGAGAGAGAGAGAGAGAGAGAGAGAGTAAAAGAGAGAGAGAGAGAGTAAGAGAGAAAGAGTGTGAGAGAGAGAAAGCTTTCTGTGTTTATTTGTGTGTTTCCATATGTATGTGGCGGGAGCCAAACAAAAGATTGAAAACCGGAGACCGAAAGAGAGAGAGAGAGAGAGAGAGAGAGAGAGAGAGAGAGAGAGAGAGAGAGAGAGAGAGAGGCGGCGATTGCGAAAGAGCAATTTTGCCATGAGTGTAAACGGGATTTGTAAATTGTTTTTTAACATGCGTGGATGACTCGGATTTGTTCATGACAGCGGCAGTATATTTTCATTTCTGGTTTTACTGTGGATTACACTGCTTGTTTCCCGCGGCGTAACTGTCTATAAATGATACCATCAAGTGCAAACTCCACTGCATCACTGACGAATGACGCGTAAAATGGACAATCCTAAATAGTAAGAGAGGGGAAATGTGAAAAAAATGAACAGGGTTATATTTTGCAAAAAGGAATGAAATCAGATGAAGGTCATAAGCGAGAAAACGTGAGAGAAGAAGAGAGAGGAAAAAAAACAGATGTACGTCACAGTACAAACTCATATAAGCAACGCTCACGTGATACCTAATGATACATGATCTACAAACCTACACTTAATGACCCCCCCCCATCTACCTCTAGAGTAATTAAAAGAGAGCCCCAACAGCATTGACGAGGGGCCATGATGATAGTGAAGACTCCCCCTCCCATTGCAGTGCTAACTCCCCCGTGCCAACAGCGCCACATAAAGCCTACACAACCCCCGAAAGTACCTCCGTCAGCGAGAACGCCATGATCCCTTCCGCTCCCAGGTAACTGCTCTGTGAAGTGGCGGTCCATTATACAGGCATGTGGGAGGTCGCATGCCTGGCGCTGGCTTGGTGACCTGCGGCGGGGGCCTCGCGTTGACCTTTGACCTCGTGGGGTGCCCGAGAGCTTCCGGTGCGTCTTGTTGGCCTCCTGCGTATATGCGTTAGGTTTTGAGTGGTCTAGATTCTTTTGGAGGTGGTTTATTGCTCTGGGTTATGGGTTTTTATCGTTTTCTTTATCTGTTCTTAATCTTTGTCTGTGTTCTTGTCATTTTCTTTTCTGTCGACTTCCGTTTCGTCATGTAACTCTTGTAATTATTTTCATCTTTTATTTTTTTCAGTATTTCGTTAAAGTGACATTGTACTTTCAACTGACGGGGAAGGTGGGCGAATATTTTCTTCAGATTATTTGATAAAAGAAACACAGAACTCGAAGTTGCTTATAGATAAACGAGTGTGAAAAAATATATATATCGGACAAATAGAGAAATACTTAAAATGTAGAAATAAAAGATTTAGAACAATACTCAACTTTTGGAATTATATATATATATTTTTTTAATATATATATGTATATATATATATATATATGTATATATATATGTATATATATATGTATATATATATATATATATATATATATATATATATATATATATATATATAAGAACATTCCGTCTTAAGATTACGCCACGTTATAATAGAAAGGAGAGTCGGTTACAGTGGTTATGTTTCCGATGATTTTCTGAATCTGGGCGCTTAAGTGGTCAAAATTCCCGCTGATTTTAAAGTGTAATCTTCATAACGAAAAGCAATGCCGCATAACCGTTAAAACGAACGGCCGCGATCGATAAATGTCCCTTATTTGGTCAGTCTCCGTCGAAGAACATTTGCTAGCTTCGCCCGCAGAATCACCAGAATCCCGTAATAGTTAACCGCAATGTCACACGTGAAAGAGCGATTATGTGACTGACGGATAGACTGACGGATAGAGGGGGGAGGAGGGAGAGGTTCGTATTGGGGGGGTTGGTAACACTGATTCATTCTCACCTCTTCTCTATCCGCCTCCCCATCTCCCCCCCCCCGGCCATCCCTCTACCCCGTTAGCCAGCTGATCAAATCAAATAAAAACCTTTCGTCTCTTGTCTACTTTTATCGCCCATAAAGTGTGACGTCACACCGCTTTGTCGCGGGCGAGCGGAAGCCGAGGGTGCGGAAGCCGTGCTATAAAGTCACGCTGTTTGATTTTATGCCTCGTTTATTATTAAATTTTTATCAACCTTGTTTACGGAGACACTTGGGAGATGACTATAGCTATCCGTTATATAAGTTACCGAGAAAAATGAGGTGTTTATCTTTATGTCGTCGCTATTGTTTTGTTAAGCAAAGAGAGAGCGCGAAAATGCCGTCTTGATTAGGCTATGCGTATGGCGGGAAAATGCGAGATACAAAAGCCGCGTCTCCGCCATACTTTCTGGAGGCAAAAACGTCAATAGAGGCAGCTGCGTCGGTCCGTTTAATGGCGGAATCCGCAGTTAACGACTATATAAAAATTCTCGCTCTTTAGTTCCCTCTTCACTCTAGTACAGTGATGGAGTTATTTATGAATCTCTTGAGTATTGAACGAAAGCGTAAGAGAGAAAAGGAGGGATGGGAAGGAAGGTCAAAGGATGGGAACGAATGGCTTATGGTCGCGAGTCAAGATCGTTTGTTTGAATACATTCTAGACACCCCGGGCGAATGGCGGCGGCAGTATTGCTAGCGACGCGTGTGAAGTGATTTGCGGCGAATCTGTGATTGCTGTGGTGAACCTGAGTGCGTGTAATTACTCCGAAGGCAGCGACGATAATGACTTTCTGCAATGCATCGGGAAGCAGAATGTGTCTGTGATTGTGGCATGTTGTGGATCTCGTATGCTCACGTCTTTCGATTACACGCGCGCTCAGACACAGAGAGGAGGGAGAGAGAGACTTTTTTACTTTGACATGTTTATTGAGACAAGTGGTTACTTACATCTCAAAAGGATGAGGTAAGAGAGAGAGAGAGAGAGAGAGAGAGAGAGAGAGAGAGAGAGAGAGAGAGAGAGAGAGAGAAAGTTGACAGACAGAGAGAGAGAGAAGTAGACAGACAGAGAGAGAGAAGTAAAAATTCCCTCTAGGCAAAGGAGATCAAGACAGACAGACAGACATCAAAACAAGCAGACAGACAAACACACCCAGACTTTTCAACCAAGGAAACCTTCATTTACTGCAAGAGTCAAGAGAGCGTTAACTCAATCAAACTATGAATTTATCTGAATACAATCTAGGTCAGTGATTACCAAGGACTCGAAATCGTTTTTTAAAGGATACGGCCCAAACTCGAGACGAACGCAAAATAGACAAGAACTCATAGTGCGTATGAGGTGATGAAGTGTTTGCGTCTTACAAACATGCAAATATGTAAACAAAACACTCGAGCAAGCATGAGAACATGTAAACAAAACACTCGAGTAAACAAGCAGGTAGACCAAAGCCCCACAAAGGTCGGGTAATCGGTGGAGGAACAGGTAAACACTGGCAGTTTGAAGAGGTATATCGTAACGAAGTGGGGGGAAAACAGGGAGAGAGAGAGCGAGAGAGGGAGGGAGGGAGGGGGGGATGGAAAAGAGAGAGAGAGGGGGGGGATGGCGAGGGAGGGAGAGGAGGAAGAGGAGGAAGAAGAGAGAGAGGGGGGGGGGATGGCGAGGAAGGGAGAGGAGGAAGAAGAGGAAGAGGAGAGAGAGAGAGAGAGAGAGATAAAGAGGGAGAGGGAGAGGGAGAGAGAGAGAGAGAGAGAGAGAGAGAGAGAGAGAGAGAGAGAGAGAGAGAGAGAGAGAGAGAGAGAGAGAGAGGGGGGGGGGGTGGAGAGGGAGGGAGAGGAAAGAGAGGAGGGAGGGGAAGGAGAGGAGGGAGAGGAAAGAGAGGAGGGAGAGGAAGGAGAGAAAGAGAGAGAGAAAGAGAGAGAGAAAGAGAGAGAGAGAGAGAGAGAGAGAGAGAGAGAGAGAGAGAGAGAGAGAGGGAGTTTTCTGAAGACAGAGAAATGAAGAGACACACTCAGTAGTAGTGTGAGTGAGAAATAAGAAGTAAGAAGTAGCAGTATCAGAATAAAGAAGCAGTTGAAAATATACATAGTAGCAGTAGAGAAAAAATGCAACGAGAACGCAACAGAGCTGTTGTAAGAGTGTGGAAATAATGTTCGGGTGTAAATGAGAACGTGATTGAAAGGTAGAATTAAAATTAATTAAAAAGAAAGTGAAATTCGAAATATAGATTATGAACGCGTAAGAGCTAAAATGGAAGAAAGGAAGAAT
>NW_028234415.1:21802299-21819799 GCF_977035675.1 Penaeus japonicus | reverse complement strand
TCTGTCTACAGAACTTTCCGATTTTCTTTTTTTGTATCTTTCTCCCTTTTTTCCTCCTCCTTTCCAACTCTCACTGTTGTTTTTTCAGTTGTTTTTCTTTTTCTCTTCAGGGGCTGAGTGGAATTGTGTATGCCGTCATGGCTTCGGCTACTTTTAATTACATTTTCTTGACTTAAATCTTGAGCCGCTTGTCCAAGGTACGAAAAGTTGAGATGGTTTAGAGAAGAAAAAAAAAGACGTTAATTCAATACACTTGACTAAGTCCTGCCGTACTATCTGGTTTATATTTTTATTAACCACACACTTGACATACTTTCCCAGTAATGAGAAAGCACAATCACATTCCATGAAGCTTTTTTTCGGAATGCACTAAACCGAGAAATCACCCAGGGTACTTTACATACCACGTTCAAGGAAAATGGAAATATCCGGGAACGTTAGCTGCTGACAATATGGCTCGCACAGTTGCTTCTCTCTCCCTGGTGACTGCGATAAGAGAATTCATCACTACGGAATCATCATTCACAGCTGATAAGTGGCCTCGCGGGGATGACGAGCAGATTCCCCCTGTGATTCCTCGGATTGGTAGTGATGGAGATGATAATGATTCGCGACGCATGGTTTGTAGAGACGACTTTGGTTCACATCCGCGGAAGGTGTAAAGTTCCGGATCTGAATCGGAAGTCGACACAGTCCGTCATACATGCACACGATTTTTCTTTTTTTTATCTTTTCTGTTTAGAGAGAGAGAGAGAGAGAGAGAGAGAGAGAGAGAGAGAGAGAGAGAAAAAAAATGGGGAGGAAGGGTGGCTGGCGTGCTGGAAATTGTAGTTATCTTGGGATATTTTTGCTCATTATCAATATTTCGGCTCTTCAGCATCTGAACACCTACCTTTCTCCCCGTCCACCTTTCATGGCTGTCTATTATGGAGCTGAACATATTATTTGTCAACAAATATGTAAGATAACGAAATATATACACTAACCTGAAATATGGAATTTCTTGATAAAATGTCCATAAAATATAAAAGGAAAATAAACAACGTGCCCCTTAAAGATAGACCTAGATTTGTCATTTTATTATAATTCCTAAACATCAGTGACGAACAAGAGTTAGAAAATATATCGACCCCCAAACCATCTTTTATCAAATAAGAAAAAAATGGTGTTATTTTCTGCCACGAGGTGTCAGCAGCAGTCTGGCCCGCCATAATGCCAGAAGCTCTTTCGACAAGAAGTGCAACATTCAGTATGTACTTGAGCCTTCCATGGACCTTCTGGGATCCCGTGGAAACCCCCTAGAGACTTCTAGGAACTCGCAGCTCCTTCCAGAAACTGCGTATTTCTTCCAGGATTCCAGCCAAGACGTCCCTCGGGAGGAATGGGGGGTCGTGTCCTGCACACAACGGAAGATTACGCTCCCGGCCGGACTTTTTTCGGAACTTGAATATCTATTGGAGGAAAGTAGCCGCTGGAAGATCTTCGTCGAGATTTTAGGGGACCAGTTTTTTTTTTTACTTCATATCTTCTTTTTCAGGTTCTTTTTTTCTTCTTCATATCTTCTTTTTTTTTTTTTTGGGTGTTTGTCTTTTTGCCCCTTTTTTTTTTTCTTCTTGCAAAGATCGATATCCCTTTTTCTTTTTTCCAGTTTTTTTTCTTCATATCTTCTTTTTCTTCTTTTCCTTTTTTTTTTTTTTTTTGCTTTCATATCTTCTTTTCCTCCCCTTTTTCTTCTTCCTTTTCCTCTTTATCTCCTCCTTTTTCTTCTTCCTTTTTTCTGTTCACCAGCTTCTTCTTCCTTATCCTCTTCATTTCCTTCTTCTTCCTTTTCCTCTTCCTCCCTTTCCCTTTCTTCTCCATCGTCGTCTTATTTTTTCCTCTTTTTCTCTCTTTCCTTTTCTTCTCTTCTTCCTCTTTTCTTCCTCTTCCTCTTTTTTGTGTGTCTTACAGGGAAGCCTCGTGGGTAAAGGATGCTCCAGATTTTATGGGATATGTTTGATCCTCTTTTGTATACAAGGAGGAGCACTATCGCCCAAGGATGGCTTGAAATTTATCGGATATCTGCGTCCGTCTTTCTCACGTTTTTATTATCATTATGATTATTTTCATTATTATTATCATTGATATTATCATTATGATTGATATTGTCATTATCATTTTTATCATTTGTTGTTTATTTTTGTTATTATTATTGTTATCATTATTATTATCATTATCATTATTACCATTATTGTTATTGTTATTATTATTATTATTATTATTATTATTATTATTATTATTATTAAATGTAATCTGGAAGACCATTAAACCAAGCTTAACTAATACACCACCAAGGTATTTACTTTAAAGTAAAAAAAACGAACTCTAAAGAAATACCCACCTCGCATGGCAACATACCCCCCCCTCCCTCCCAATCTTTCCCCCTCCACTCTCACCCTTAAACCCCCCCCCCCACCGTATCCACCGCCACACCGAGGAGGGGGGGGGTGAACGGGCGAAAAAAAATATGAAAAGTTGTCCTGAACTCTTCCGCAAAAAAAGTTCTAACAGCGATATTCTCTCTGTGTTTCAGGTGAGGCCGGAGCGAGTGAGCGAGAGAGGGAGGAAAAAAAGTCTAGGGGAAAAAACCCTGAGGCTGTTACATGTGAGTCGTCACCTTGTTTTGTTTTGCTGTATTTTGTTGTTGTTGGTTTTGTTTATTTGTTGTTGTTATCTTTTTATTCCCAACTGGTCTTTGTTTTTTTTCTATTCATGAGCTTTCCTTTCTTTGTTTTTGTGATCTTTTTTTTTTTGTATTTGGTTATCTTGTTTTTTTTTTTCAAATCTTCTTCTATTCTTCTAATTGCCTTTTTTCTTTTGTTATTTTTTTTTTTTATTTTTTTCTTTTTTTTTTGCTTTTTGTTTTTCTGTTGATTTTTTTTTTATCGTAATGTGTTTTCGATGTCATTATTGAGTTATTGTTAATTTTGTTTATAAGAATTAATGTTATGGTTGTTATTATATTTACTAATAAATATGACATTATCGTTGCTATCATGATAATTAGTAGTAGTATTTATCTTTCATCCATTTTTAATTATTTTGTTATCAATTATATCATTATGATAATCATTGTTGTCAGCATAAAATAATTTCGAAACTGCAAAACAGTATTGGCATTGAAACGAAAATCAATTGAAAAAATATTGTTATATTGTTTTATCTCCAAGTGTTCTCATTTCATATTCATTTAGTTTTTTTGTTTTTTTCTGCTCTTATTTTTTTCTCCTTCTTCATTTCTTTCTTGTCTTTATTTAAATTTGTTTGATGTTTTGCAACTCTCTCTCTCTCTCTCTCTCTCTCTCTCTCTCTCTCTCTCTCTCTCTCTCTCTCTCTCTCTCTCATCTCCTCCGCTCACCCTCTCCTCGTCTCTCTCTCTCCTCTCTCTCTCTCTCTCTCTCCTCGTCTCTCATCTCTCTCTTCTCTCTCTCATCCACTCTCCTCTCTCACATTCTCCCCTCTTTCTCCTCTTCTTTCACTCCTTCACCACATCTCCTCCCTCTTTCTTCCCTTCTTTCTCTCTTTCTCTCGCAGAAAAAAGGACAATGGGTTAAACAGACCAAAGCAAATATCAAAATTAAACAAACAAACGCACATGGATAAAAAATACAAACATGAATAAAAAAATACAAACAGAGAGAACGCAAACAAGGATAACGAAGACAAGATGAGAAACCCAAGAACAAACAAATGACCCCTTTCCCCCTCCCCTTCCCCCTCCATCTTTCCCCCCTCCCCTCCCCTCCCTCTTTCCCCCCTCCCCTCCCCCTCCATCTTTCCCCCCTCCCTCCCCTTTCCCTTCCCTCTTTCACCCCTCCCCTCCCCCTCCCTCTCCCCCCTCTCCTTCCCCCTTCCACCTCCACCCCTTTCCCCTCAAAGACGCGACCGCGTGCTCTCCAGGAAGATGACCTGTGAGCAAAGGGGCAAGGGGAGGGGGGCAGAGGGGAGGTGAGAGGATTAGAGGGGAAGTGTGATATAGAGTGGGGGAAGGGGGTAGAGGGCGAGTAGGGGAGATAAAGGGGAGATGAGTGGGTTGTAAGGGGATAGAGAGGAATGAGGGGAATAGAGGGGAAGGAAAGGGGGATAGGGGTGGGGAGGGGGAGGAGGATCACCTTGCTTTACTTCTATTGTTTGTTGTTTGTTATTAATAGGGAAGGTTGGATGGGAAGGGAGGCGGGGGAGGAGGAGAGGGGGTTGGAGGGGAGGGATAGGGACAAGAGAAAAGGGAGAGAGAGAGAGAGAGAGAGAGAGAGAAAGAGAGAGAGGGAGAGAGTAAATAGTCCTAAAGAGGAAACAGGAAGGAATGAAAGAAGGTAGGGAGAGAGAGAAAAAAAAGTTCAAAGGAACAAACTGCATGAAGGTATAAGAGGAGAAAATGGGAAGGATAGAACACGGGCAGAGCGGACTCTCGACGGGGTTACACAAGGTAATACGCAAATATTTCACTCTGGGCACTCTCTGCTCTCTCTCTCTCTCTCTCTCTTTCTCTCTCTCTCTCTCTCTCTCTCTCTCTCTTTCTCTCTCTCTTTCTCTTTCTCTTTCTCTTTCTCTTTCTCCCTCTTTCTCTTTCTCTTTCTATCTCTCTCTCTCTCTTTCGCTCTCTTTCTCTTTCTCTCTCTCTCCCTCTTTCTCTTTCTCTTTCTCTCTTTCTCTCTCTCCCTCTCCCTCTTTCTCTTTCTCTTTCTATCTCTCTCTCTATCTCTTTCGCTCTCTCTCTCTCTCTCTCATCGCTTCGTCACTCGTCTCTCGCCTCTCTCTCTCTCTCTCTCTCTCTCTCTTCTCTCGCTCTCTCCTTCACTCATCTCTCCCCCACTCCCCCCTCCCCACTTCTCTCCTCCTCATGCACGCGACATCTCTCCGTCTGTCCTCGTCTCCTCTCTCTCTCGTCTCCTCTCTCTCTCTCTCTCATCTCTCTAGCCCTCTCTCTCTCTTCCTTCTCTCTCTCCTTCGTCTTTCTCTCTCACTTCTCACTCTCTTTCTCTTCTCTCTCTCCATCTCTATCTATCTCTATTCCTCCATCTCTCTCTCTCTCTCTCTCCTCCTCTCCTCTCTCTCTTTCTCTCTCTCATCTTCTCTCTCTCTCTCTCTCTTCTCTCTCTCTCTCGCTCTACCCTCTCTCGCTCTCCTCTCTACTCTCTCTCTCTCTCACAGTCTCTCTCTCTCTCTCCATCTCTCTCTCTCAACCCTCTCTCTCTCTCTCATAAGCGAGCTATCGAATAGAATAATATATATAATATATATATATATATATATATATATTATATATATATATATATATATATGTATATATATATATAAGTTCCCTTTCCCCCCTTTCCCCCCCCCCACCCCCCCCCCCCCCCCCCTCCACACTCCCCCCCCCCTCTCTCTGCTCCCTCTCTCTCTTCCTACTCTCTCCTCTCTCTCTCTCTCCTCTCTCTCCACTCAACCACGATCACTCTCACTTTCTCTTCCAACCATACTCTTCCTCTCTCTCTCTCTCTCTCTCTCTCTCTCTCTCTCTCTCTCTCTCTCTCTCTCTCTCTCTCTCTCTCTCTCTGTTCCCCTCCCTCCCTCCCTCTCTTTCACCCACCCAGTCTGAATGCGAGAGGGAAAGAAAGAGAGATTGGTCGAAAAGTTTATCTAACAATGAAAGGAAGAAAGAGAGTGAAAAAAGAGAAATAGAGAAAGAGATAGATAAGAATAGAGAAAAAGATACAGAAATAGAGAAAGAGAGAGAGAGAAATAGAGAAAAAGAGAGAGAGAAAGAGAAAGAAAGAGAGAGAGAAAGAAAGAGAGAGAGAACGGCACATAACCACAAAGAGAGAGAGAGAGAGAGAGAGAGAGAGAGAGAGAGAGAGAGAGAGAGAGAGAGAGAGAGAGAGAGAGAGAGAGAGAGAGAGTACTCACACACCTTCCCTTCTCGCCCGGAGCAATAACACGCGTCCTTTTACCAATGCAAGTGTTTGGTTAACCCTAAAGATCCTCCAAGCAGAGGAAAAAGCAGGGCAGAGGAGGCGCTGTTCCCTCCTCCGCCTTTCCTTTCCTCCTCCTTTCGCGTCTTCCTCTTCTTCTCTTTCTCCTTCTTCGTCTTCTTCTTCTTTGTTTTCTTATTCTTTCTTTGATTTTTTTATATATCCTCGTCTTCTTCTCTTTCTCCTTCTTCGTCTTCTTCTTTGTTTTCTTATTCTTTCTCTGATTTTTTTTATGTATCCTCGTCTTCTTCTCTTTCTTCTTCGTCTTCTTCCCCTTGTTCTCTTTCTTCTTTTTCTTCCTCCTCCTCTACTTCCTCCTTCTCCTTCTCCTTCTTATTATTCTTATTCTCCTTCTCTTCCTCTTCCTCCTCCTCTTCCTCTTCCTCCTCCTCCTCCGCCTCCACCTCAACCCCTCTCATGCACTATCCCCCTGCTTCATCCCCCCTCTCCTCCCTCCCCTCCCTTCTTTTCTTCGTCTCTCCTTTCGTGGAAGAAGTTCGGCTGATGGTGTTGACACAGCGAAGTGAGCAAAGAAGAGGTAGGGAGAGCGAGAGAGAGAGAGAGAGAGAGAGAGAGAGAGAGAGAGAGAGAGAGAGAGAGAGAGAGAGAGAGAGAGAGAGAGAGAGAGAGAGAGAAGGAGGGGAGAAAAATAGGGAAAGAGGAAGAGGGGGAGGGGGAGAAAGAGAGAAAGAGAGAGGGAGAAAAAGGATTAGAGAGAGAGAAAACAAAACAAAAGAGAAAGAAATAAAGAATGCAAGAAAAAGAAGAAAAAAGAGAGAGGGAGAGAGAAGATGATAAAAAGAAAAAGAAAAAGAACTGTAAAAAAAGAAATAAAAAAAATCGCTTTTGACTTTCCTAAGTTCTGACTGCTGTCTTGCTGGGAATGACGTCATCGAAGTGAAACGATGGGGGGAGGGGGGAGGGGGGAGAAACGGCGTTGGTTTTGTTGTTGTCATTCTTGTTTAAGGTGTTGTTTATGGTGCATAACTTCATTACCGTCATAATAGGATGAGCCTCTCTGAGTGAGTCTTGCTGTGGGTGTGGGCGTGCGTGCGTGTCTACACAGCATCCTGCAGAAGCCGTACCAGTGATCAAAGCAGTAAGAGAGATGATTTCGTGTCCCCCCCCACCCCCCCAACCTCTCTCCCCCTCCAACCCACCTGTAGGACTCTTTGATGTGACAAGATTCGGTGATCTGAACGGTCGTAACATCTTGAGAGGGATTTCCTTTCCTTCAATAGACGAGGAAAGGCTCTCGGATGCACTCACTATCATTTGCTGTTGCTGTTATCATTATTATTATTATTATTATTATTATTATTATTATTATTGTTGTTATTATTGATGTTCTTGTTGCTGTTGTTTGTATTTTATTTTGTTATTAGTTTTTTTATCATTATTATTATTATCATCATTATTATTAATGGTGTTATTTTTGTTGCAGATGTTATAATTTTTATTGTTATTATTACTGTCATTATTATTTGTTATTCATTATTATTATTATTATTATTATTATTATTATTATTATTATAATTATCATTATAATAATAATTATTATTATTATGATTATCATTATTATCATCATCATCATCATGAATATTATTGTTATTATTATTATCATTCTTATTATTATTGTTATTATTATTATTGTTGTTATCAATATTATTATTATTATCATTATCATTATCATCATTATGCTTCTTCGATTTTTTTTCATTCGAGAACGTATTTTTGTCGCGAGCAATTGCACACGTTTCCGGGTTAACTTTAATTACAGGTTGATTTCTATCTGGATCAATCAGTTAAAGGAAATTGATATTGCAAACTATATTGGCACTATATCAAAATATTCAATATATCTCGTACTTGACTTTTCAATCAATTTGATCGCTTTGCCAAAAAAAAAAAAAAAAAAAAAATCTTGATGAATTAAATCGAAGGTTGCTATAGAGAACGAAAACAACAAAGACATTGATAAAAAAAAGTAATAAAAAAACACATGAAAAACATGAAAAAGTATGAACATAAATAAATCTTTCTTTTCTTCTTTTTTTCTTTTCTATTGTTTTGTCTATTCCTCCTTCCGGCTTTATAACTTTCCTCCCCGTCATATATTTTTCTTTTTCGTTTTTTGCCTGGTAAACTTTAATGGTGAGTGTTATCAGTTATGGCAACACTGACAAACTAGATTGTCACGGCAGAAGAAAGACGAATGTGTAAAGATGTAGTTTCGCTTTCGCTCTCTCTTCTCCCCTCATCTTTTTTGGTAGTGTATCTCCGTCTCTTTCTCTCTTTCTTTCTCTCTTCCTTCATATACGTTCGTTATCTGGTGATTTTTACTCTCTTTCTTTCTTTCTGACTCTCACTCTCTCTCATTCTTTCTACTTCTCTCTCTCTCTCTCTCTCTCTCTCTCTCTCTCTCTCTCTCTCTCTCTCTCTCTCTCTCTCTCTCTCTCTCTCTCTCTCTCTCTCTCTCTCTCCCTCCCTTCACCTCCTCCCCCTCCCTTCACCCCCACCCCCTTCCCCTTACCCTTCCCCTCCACCTTCCCTTTACCCACCCCCTCCCCCCCTCCCCCATATTACCGTAGGGGCGGGATGGGTGGGTTCCAACGCCCTAGAAAAAACATTAATGTAATAAGATTCCTTTCCTCGGATGAAGGTGGAGAGAAACTACAAGATGTTGACTTTCATACGTTGAGCCAAAAAAATCTTGTTCTTTTCGGAAGTGAGCGAGAAGGCGGAAGAGGAAATAGAAGGATGGAAAAAGGCACTCACACAGACACAGATGCAGAGAGAGAGAGAGAGAGAGAGAGAGAGAGAGAGAGAGAGAGAGAGAGAGAGAGAGAGACAGAGGAAGGGGAGGAGGGCGATGAAGAGGAGAGGAGAGAGAGAGAGAAGGGGGGCTGAGAGAGAGAAGGAAAGGGGAGGAGAGAGAAAGGGGGGGGAGAGAGAGGGGGGGGAAGGGGAGGAGAGAGAGAGTGGAAAAAGAGAAGTAAAGAGAAAAAGAGAACGATAAACAGGGTGAGAGTAGAAGACATAACGATAAAGAATGAGAGAAAGAGGCTCGGAGCAGAGAGAGAACTGTATAAAAATATTTGCGCATTGCCTTGTGCGCCCCCTGTCGAGAGTCCGCTATGCATGTGTTTTATCACGCTCGCGTTTTCTCCTTTTTATGGCCTTATCCAGTTTGTTCCTTTGAGAGTGAATCTCTCTCTCTCTATCTATCTCTCTCCCTATCTCTATCTCTATCTCTCTCTCTCTCTCTCTCTCTCTCTCTCTCTCTCTCTCTCTCTCTCTCTATAACCTCTCTCTCTCTCTCTAACCTCTCTCTCTCTCTCTCTCTAACCTCTCTCTCTCTCTCTCTCGCTCTCGCTCTTTCCCTCCCTCTCTCTTTCTCTCTCTCGTCTCTCTCCTCTCTCTATATATATATATATCTATATATATATATATATAGTATGTATAATATATAATATATATAATATATATATATATATATATATATATATGTATATATATATATATATATATATCTTTCTATCTTTCTCTCTCTCGCTTTCCATCTCTCTCTCTTCTCTTTCTTTTATTTTTCATCTAATTCCTTCCATTTTACCCCACAGCCCTTTCTCCATCTCTTAGTAAATAAGTAAGTGTGTGTGTATATACATATATTTTTGCGTGTGCGTGTGTGTGCGCGCGTGCGTGTGTGTGTTTATCCATTACAAAAAAGTTAAACTTAAAGGTGTGTTATTGCAATATTTCCCAAGGCAAAAGAGAGGCATTTTACCGTTGACATTATCTGCTTTTTGTGCAACATTTTCAGCATGAAGTTTAGATACGCGATTTTATCAAGGTTTATCTAGGAGAACTGAATCCCGGCATGTGAGCTCCATAAACACTTGCCGCGGAGAAGGGAACTGAGCAGCGACAGTCCCCCCCCCCCTCCCCCTTTCTTCTACAGATTGTTGTAGACTACGGATGTCTTACTGAGGGAAGTGTTTTAAACATAACAGTGGCCTAAGACGCTGTTATATGTCACTTTCAAACTTTGTATCGGGATGCTTCTCTCTCTCTCTCTCTCTCTCTCTCTCTCTCTCTCTCTCTCTCTCTCTCTCTCTCTCTCTCTCTCTCTCTCTCTCTCTCTCTCTCTATCTATCTATCTATCTCGCTCGCTTTCTCTCTCTCTCTCTCTCTCTCTCTCTCTCTCTCTCTCTCTCTCTCTCTCTCTCTCTCTCTCTCTCTCTCTCTCTATCGCTCTCTTTCTCTCTCGCTCGCTCTCTCTCTCTCTCTCTCTCTCTCTCTCTCTCTCTCTCTCTCTCTCTCTCTCTCTCTCTCTCGCATTTTCTCTCTCCCTCTCTTCTCTCTCTCTCTCTCTCTCCTTCTCCTCGCTCTCGTTTCCTCTCCTCTCTCTCTCTCTCTCTCTCTCTCTCTCTCTCTCTCGCTCTCTTCTCCTCTCTCTCTCTCTCGCTCTCTCTCTCTCTCTCTCTCTCTCTCTCTCTCTTCTCTCTCTCTCTCTCTCTCTCTCTCTCTCTCTCTCTCTCTCTCTCTCTCTCTCTCTCTCTCTCTCTCTCTCTCTCTCTCTCTCCTCTTCCTCCCCTCTCTCTCTCTCTCTCTCTCTCTCTCTCTCTCTCTCTCTCTCTCTCTCTCTCTCTCTCTCTCTCTCTCTCTCTCTCTCTCTCTCTCTCTCTCTCTCGCCACTTCGAGAGTTGGTGGAAAACTTTCATAACTGCTCCAACTTTCCTTGATATCAGACTTTATCAGATGCAACCTCCAAGAATGAATACATGCAGCCACTCAGCAACCAAACAAGCCAAACAAACCGGATCCCAAATTAGGTGCAGATCAGCTGTAGAGCAGCTTTTGTGTACTCTATATTAGCGAGGTGAAAATAGGTGATAGAGGCAAAAGGTGATCGTTTATAGTATTTCCTTGTGTTTGATACCCGACCTTATGTATAAATAATGACTGCATTATTAATTTCCAGAGATTATAAGCAACCCTTTCCGTAAGCTGGAGAAAGGGTTGCCCATTTACCGACGAAGGTTAATCGTATTAGCTCCTTTACTTCGGTGTTGCCAAGGCTCTGTCGGAAATCCGTAAACAATCCACTTAAGCAGAGGCGCATAAACAGCACATTAAGACGCTGGGTCGTTTTTGATAAGGAGGGACTATCAAGAATGCATTACGTCTTAATTATTCATTCGATAAGTTGGATATCACTAAGATATTACTGTATCGGTATATCTCACATAAACCGGGGGGAATATTATACCGAAAATCAAGACAAAAGAAAAAAGTTATTAAAACTAACCCAAGAAATAATAAAACGAATTTAAAACATCATCCACCAAGCTAAGAGACCTGTCTTGCTAGGAGACAAGTGATCCGGTTGACTGATCTCTGATTACATGCAATAAAAAAAATGAAATGCTGCAGAAGTGAAAGTACGCGAGAGAAACAGTGCGTGTTGCCCCAACTGGTCGTTGTTTGATTGTTTGCGCAAGTGGTGCAATGGGAAGGTGGGGGGGGGGGAATATACAGCGACTTCCTTGTCTGACGAAGGTTGTAATGGGTAATGGTTATTAACATAACGCTGTACATGTCATTAGGAGTGTACCGATTTGCTCTTGCATCATCACTATGATATTTATTGTTATTGTTATCATTATCATTATTATCATTACTTTCATTTTGTTATTATAATTATTATGATTGATATTATGTCTATTATTAGTATCATCATTATCATTATTATTATTATTACTTGTGTTCTCCCTCTGCATGTCTCTCTCTTTATCCCCCGCTCTCTCTCTCTCTCTCTCCTCTCTCTATCCTCTCTCTCTCCCCCTCTCTCCCTCCCTCCCTCCCTCCCTCCCTCCCTCCTTATCTCGGCTTCCCATGAATTTACATCAGGCAAGGGGGGGGGGATAGGAAGCAGGATGGGTGGATAGTACAAGCACCTTCTGCTTGTATCTCCTTCTTTTGTATCACCATATCCGGGATGGTGATAGTGATAGTGACATTTACGTTGACAGAAGAAATTCGGGACAAATATCGACAAAAAAAAAAAAAGACCCGAACGACAATTGTAAAATCGCCATAAAACGAAAAAGATAAATATATATTCCTTCCAACTCTCATCAGCCAATCCACAAAAAGCCCCTATCCCCGTCACATATAATTTTATGTAACCTACAAGATTTTTATCGCTGGGGAAGATTGGCTAGGGAAGGCGGTAGGAGGAGGGGGGGAGAAAGAGGGGGAGGGGGGGAGAAGGAGGAAGAGGGGAGAGAGGGGGGCGGCTTGTTAGTCTCTCGGCAGCCAGTTGGGAGTGATGGTAACGAGGTCTTTACTGGGTGTGATTGCCTTATGGTTGTTAGTGGCTGCGGCGACGCTCTGGCTGCTGGCCAGGAGCCCGCCCTCGCCAAGGGAATTTGGGGATTATCATGTTATATATATATATATATATATATATATATATATATATATATATATATATATATAATATATATATATATATATTATGTTGTGTGTGTATCTGTGTGTGTGTGTGTGTGTGTGTGTGTGCGTGAGAGAGTGTGTGTGTGTGTGGTGTGTTGTGTGTGTGTGTGTGTGTGGTGTGTGAGAGAGAGAGAGTAGTGAGGAGAGAGAGAGAGAGAGTGGGTGTGTGCGTGTGCGTGAGAGAGAGAGTGAGTGAGTGTGTGTGTGTGTGTGTGCGTGTGCCTGTGTCTGTACGTGAGAAAAGAGAGAGTGTGTGTGTATGTGCGCGTGTGCATGAGAGAGAAAGAGTGCGTGTGTGTGATAAAACATACACAAGATGGTAGTTTATTTTTGCTATTTTAGCCACACACACACATACATACACACACACACACACACACACACACACACACACACACATATATATATATATATATTATATATATGAATATATATATATATTATATATAT
The DNA here is from genome assembly GCF_977035675.1 of Penaeus japonicus. NCBI lineage: Eukaryota > Metazoa > Arthropoda > Malacostraca > Decapoda > Penaeidae > Penaeus > Penaeus japonicus. The sequence continues at coordinate 21,806,855 of NW_028234415.1, read as the reverse complement.
ATGAATATATATATATTATATATATATGAATATATATACAAAGTGGATACATACATACTCTAGCACTGTGGATGAATTTCATTATCTATGTAAATGTATTCCTTTGCTTTGTTCAATTTAATTTCGTTGTTTCTTGTTTGACTTGCGATTTTTTATACGTGAGTTTGCTTTTACATATTCAGTAGCATGATCCTACATGTCGTGTTTATGTTTCTGTTTACTTATGATGTTATTTTATCCTTTGACTCAAAATCTTATTTACACAACTCTTATTATTCATCTAATGAAGAGGAAGGGAGGCAATTCCCGACAAAATTAACGACGCAATACGTCCGTAATTGTCCTAAATAACTGACTTGAAAATTACACTCTCATGACTAGCAATCAATCGTTTGATCTCCCATTGCATGACCGTGACCTTCTTCCGCACGAAATGCATGACGTGACCTCGACTTCGACTTAACATGATCCCAACTTCAGACGCGCTTCCGAACAATTACGGGCTAATACGATGCAGATCTTTTAGACTGCAACTGTCGCGTGACCTGTGTCCGTGGCCGGCCTGTTATGACCTGACCTCCTCTCTCTGACTGGGTCGTAAAGTGAGTGAACTTTGTGTTTGAAGGTGCATGGTTTATTTTTGTCTATTTATTTATCCATTTGTTTATTTATAAAGATGTTTTTACTCGTTTTTTATTATAGATGTAATTTTACGTATTTTTCGTTGGGTTCTATAGAGGCTGTTTGTAGTTGAGTGTTTGTTACATTACGTAAGAAAGTGGAGTGAGGAAGAGAGAGAGAGAGGACGTATCAATGAATGCGATAGTTCCTTTCTTATCGTGTCACTTGGCCTGATTTTTATACCTATCCTTCAAGCTCATCCCTCAAGCGTGCCCCATTTTTCACCCAAAATCCAAACCTTTCCATCACTATTTTCACAACACCTTTATACTCCACCTCCCCTCTCTTTCTCTCTCTCTCTCTCTCTCTCTCTCTCTCTCTCTCTCTCTCTCTCTCTCTCTCTCTCTCTCTCTCTCTCTCTCTCTCTCTCTCTCTCTCGCTATCTATCTATCTATCTATCTATCTATTGATCCCTCTCTCTGCACACACACACACACACACACACACACACACACACACACACACACACACACACACACACACACACACACACACACACACACACACCGTTACCTTCCTGCTCCTCGAAACACACCCTTGACTCCCTCGCTAGAGGCACGCCCTTGTCGCACACCTTCACCCACACACACACACACACACACACACACACACACACACACACACACACACACACACACACACACACACACACACACACACACACCGTTACCTTCCTCCTCCTCGAAACACACCCTTGACTCCCTCGCTAGAGGCACGCCCTTGTCGCACACCTTCACCCTTATTTGCCGCACACCCTTCACCCTTATTCTGTGACAAGCCGCCCGAAATACTCATAACTCGCCGATTTTTCCCCTCGATGAACCATCTCTTCTGATTGGTTACAGCTGCGTCGATAAAGTGCTGGAGAATCAGAATAAAACTTCTTAATTCATTTTGTTGGGGTGAGTGGGGTCGAAGGGGGTGGAGGGGAGGGGATTAGACTAGTGTTGAAGGGGAGGGGGGTAGGGGGGGACTGGTGTTGGAGGGGAGGGGGAGGACTGGTGTTGGAGGGGAGGAGGGAAGGGGGAGGACTGGTGTTGGAGGGGAGGGGGGAGGGGTGGACTGGTGTTAGAGGGAAGGGGGGAGGGGTGGTCTGGTGTTCGAGGGGAGAGATTGGACTGGTGTTGGAGGAGATGGGTGTAGACTGATATTGGAAGGGGTGTGGGGTGAAGATTGGGGGTTGGATGTAAGATGAGGGGTGGGTGGGGGTTATGGAATGAATGGAATAGAGATAAAACAAGAAATAAAAAAGGATTTTTTTGTAAGTGTGTGACAATCGAATTCTTTCCATCATTCTCGTTGCAATTGCATGTCAAGAAAATTTGCTTGATATATGTATTAGACAAAAATACATTTGATGAGTCATTTTAATCTGATGCGTTTGATTCAATGCAATACATTTATTTTCCATTTTATCAATCAGGGAAAAAATATGATCATTATTTTTCAAACCTATTCATAAAAGCACAAGTCTGACGTCCTGTTCTCTTTGTTCCTTTTTTATCACTATTCCTCCTCGTATTACCGTGTTCTCCGGATGCAGAACAGGGTAAGGGTACTGTAGGGTGTAGTAGAGCATGAAGGAGACTGCTATTTGGACTATGTGAGGGTAGTTAGAGACCGCAAGACAGCAATAAAGGTTCCCGAGAGAGACCGCAGAGCCAAAGGGTCTCTCTCTCTCTCTCTCTCTCTCTCTCTCTCTCTCTCTCTCTCTCTCTCTCTCTCTCTCTCTCTCTCTCTCTCTCTCTCTCTCTCTCTCTTTCTCTCTCTCTCTCTTTCTCTCTTCTCTCTCTCTTTTGTCTCTCTCTCTCTCTTCTCTCTCTCTCTCTCTTTCTCTCTTTCTCTCTCTCTCTCTCTCTCTCTCTCTCTCTCTCTCTCTCTCTCTCTCTCTCTCTCTCTCTCTCTCTCTCTCTCTCTCTCTCTCTGTATATTTCTTACTCTCTCTTAATCTTTCTCACTCTCTATCTGTTTCTCATAATCTTTCTCACTCTTTGTCTGTTTCTTATAATTCTCTCTCTCTCTCTCTATCTCTCTCTCTCTTCATATGTGTATGTGTGTATGTGTATCTGTGTATGTATGTATATATGTGTGTGTGTGTATGTCTGCAGTACATGTGCGTTCGCGTGCTTCCCCCCGTTTCCTCCCGAGAGCGAAAGGAAAGAGAGAGAGAGAAAAAGAGTCAAGAAAATGCTCCCTGTGATTTACGACGTCTGATGTCAGAATATCAGGCAAAATTAGAGCGGCGTCTGACTCCCGCGAATAATCCCCGGGAGGCATAAATCGTTCCCTGCTGACCTGGGCTGACACCTGCTGAGGATGCTGATCTTGTTCATCCATATGTAAATGCAGAGGAAAGCACAGGAGGATGGATTGGCTGCTGCGTTGAGCTTCCTGGTTGGGTTCGCTTTTTTTGTTGGTTTTGTTTACGTTTCTTGTCTTCATATCTTTCTCTCTTTTTCTTTTTCTTTTTTTTTCCCATTTTTTTCTTTCGCTCTTTTACTCTCTCTCTCTCTTTTTCTCCTCTCTCTTTATCTCTCTCTCTCTCTCTCTCTCTCTCTCTCTCTCTCTCTCTCTCTCTCTCTCTCTCTCTCTCTCTTTCTCTCAGGACACGACTCAAAGTCTCTCTCTCTCTGTCTGTCTGTCTCCCTCCTCCGTCTCTCTCTCTCTCTCTCTCTCTCTCTCTCTCTCTCTCTCTCTCTCTCTCTCTCTCTCTCTCTCTCTCTCTCTCTCTCTCTCTCTCTCTGTCTGTCTGTCTCTCTCAGGACACGACTCAATGTGCGTATGTCTATATATTTGTACGCGTCCGTATGTGTACCGACTCCCCATTACAACATGCAAGGAAAAAGACGAATCACTGAGAGAGCAAACAGGATCATAACTCATTTCTGGGGCAAGATAGTGCTATAGAGATAGTTTGAAGATAAGACGATTCTACAGTGTTACATAAAAGCGACATTCCTCCCTTGAAGGTGTAGATGGTATGGGTGTTTTATGTGATGGTTCGCATACACACAGATAAATACATCTAAGGGCGTGCTCTACTATGTTCACATTCATTCGCACATACGTTTTTCGAGTTAGATTTAGATACACGTTTTCTCGTTTTCACATTCGCACTCATACATAGAGTGATTTTTTTTCTTGATTTTATCTGATTTATTGGCAAGTCCTTTCTTGTGTTTAGGAATATAAATTCCTTTCCTTTTGGTTATTTTATATCGTATTCCATTTGTACCTTCCTCTTCTCTCTCCCTCTCTCTCTCTCTCTCTCTCTCTCTCTCTCTCTCTCTCTCTCTCTCTCTCTCTCTCTCTCTCTCTCTCTCTCTCTCTCTCTCTCTCTCTCTCTCTCTCTCTCTCTCTCTCTCTCTCTCTCTCTCTCTCTCTCTCTCTCTCTCTCTCTCTCTCTCTCTTTCTCTCTCTCGCTTTCTCTCTCTCTCTCTCTCGCTTTCTCTCCCTCCCTCTCTCTCTCTCTCTCTCTCTCTCTCTCTCTCTCTCTCTCTCTCTCTCTCTCTCTCTCTCTCTCTCTCTCTCTCTCTCTCTCTCTCTCTCTTAGTGTATATATCTATATATATCCTCTTCTCTCCTCCGTCGTTTGCCCTTTCTCTCTCCCTCCCTTCTCCCTCCCACGCTTGAATATGTGAAGCATACGACTCCCTGAGGACTGATGACACTCTCGTCTTCTCGCTCCTCCTCCACCTTTTCTTATTTTGTTTCTTCGCCTTCTCTGTCATCTTCTCGTTCTGCTTCTTCGTCTTCCTTTTTTTGTCGTCTTCTTCATTTTCTTCTTCTTTATTTTCTTTCTTTTTTTTCTGCTTTCTCTTCCTCATTATTATTATTATTATTATTATTATCATCCATCTTCTTTTCTTTTTCTT
>NW_028234415.1:21782299-21784799 GCF_977035675.1 Penaeus japonicus | reverse complement strand
GGTGGGGGAAGGGAAGAGTATATAAGGTGGAGGAAGAGTAAAGGGAGTGGAGGTGGGGATGGGGGTAGGGGTGGCGCAGAGGGGATGGTGGAAAGGAAGGTCAAGGGGTGGGTTGAGAGGAAGAAGATAAAGAGAAGGAAGGGGAATGGGAAGAAGTGAAGAAGGAGGATGAAGGAGAGAAGGGAAGAGGGTAAAGAAGGAGAAAAAAGGGGTGGGGCTTGGAACATGAGGCGGGGCGGGGGGAGGGGGGAGCAAATGGGTGATACAGTCACGCTAGAAAGCAGACGAATAAAGGAGAGAGAGAAAAAAAAGAAAAGAGAGAGAAAGAGAAGGGGAAAAATGAGCTTCATCCCGTGATTGTTTTCCCAGGGTTATTGTATATGAGGTCTTCAGCGTGCGCGTGCGTTTGTCTAGATGTGTGTGTGTGTGTGTGTGTGTGTGTGTGTGTGTGTGTGTGTGTGTGTGTGTGTGTGTGTGTGTGTGTGTGTAGGGTCTATACGTGTGTGTTCTTGTATGTGCTTGTTTGTTTGCAGGGTTTATGTGTGTGTTTTTGTGCGTGCCATTTCATGGGATTGGGTATCGAGTACCAAAGGGACAGACGCCTGGCCGCACTTGGACTGGGTGTGTTATTATTATTACTCTTAATATATTTCTTCAACTTCTTCTTATTATTATCATTGTTGCTGTTGTTATTGTAGTTGCTACTATTATTATTGTTATTGTCTTTGTTATTTTGTTCTATTATTGTTGTTGTTGCTGGTGTCATTGTTGTTATTGTTATTATTATTTTTTATTATCATTATTATTATTATTATTATTATTATTATTATTATTGTTATCATCATTATTATCATCATTATTATTATCATTTTTATTGTCGTTGTCATCATTATTATCATTATCATCATCTTCATCTTCATCTTCATCTTCATCATCATTATAATTATCACCATTATCGTTATTATTATCATAATTTATATCATCATTATTATTATCTTCATTATTGTTATCATTGTTATTACTAACATTATCACTATTATTATCATCATTATCATCGTAAATAATAATCACATTTTGATAACGCTGATAATTGTTAATCTTGTTATCATTGCTGTCTTAAATAATAGTAAAGTATCATTGGTGCTGTCATCATTATAATCACTATTTTCTCTTCCCTAATAATATCATCAACATCGTTATCCTCATTCCAATCTTCATCCCCATCCTCATCCTTATCCTCTTCCATATCTTCATCCCTATCTTCACTCTTGTCCTTATCCTTATCCTCATCCTTATCTGCCTCCCTCCCTCACCGATAACCCCCAACACAAGCCAACCCCCTCCACCCCTCTTTCATCCTACCCCCCCCCCTTTCCCACCCTAATCCCCGTCCCACCCCCTCCCCCTCCCCCACCGTCAGGAGTATCAGGAAGGCGGTGTCAGCCGAGGAAATGGAGCAGCTGCGAGCGAGGTGGCGCTAATGAAGCTAATATTAGTTAAATCCACATTCAGGGAGATGTGCACACACTTGTCGGCTTTGGAGGTCGCTATAATAGGTCTTATTTAGCGACTCGCCGGGTTGCTGTCGCGAATGGGGGTTGGGGGGAGGGAGGAGGAGGTAGGATGGTGGGGTAGGATAGGTAGGGAGGGGTGCGGGTTTTGGGTTTAATGTGTGCTTTTGTTATGGTTGTTGTTACTACTAGGGTTGTTGTTGTTATTACTGCTAGTGTGTTATAATGTTGGGAGATGTAATAATTGTAGTAGTAGTAGTAGTAATGGTGGTGGTTGTAGTGGCAGAGGAAGTAGAAGTAATACTAGTAATATTGGTGGTAGAAGTAGTAGTTGTAGTATTGATACTGTTACTATTTTTTATGTTATCTGTGGTTGTAGTTCTTGCTTTAATTATAATAGTTGTAATATTTAAGTGAAGTTGTAGTGGTGTTGATATTACATAATTCTCTTCTTCTCCTTCAAGTTGTTTTTTATTATTATCATCATCATCGTTATTATTTTTTTTTTATGGTCACCAGTAATATATTTTTGTATGTTTCTGATATGTATCGTCATAATTACCACAACTTTTACCATTGCCAGGAGGAGCGTGACGCCCCCGGGCCCCCGGAGCATGGCACGGGCATCGTGGTGGCGCCGCCGGTAGAAGGATGATGCTGAACACCATGACGGAGCCGCGCAGGATCTCCCGCGTCGGGCTCCTGGATCCCCCGCCGGACGAAGGGCCTCGCTCCCTGGACGCCGCCCTCCTGCTGCGGAACCTCCCGCCCTCGCCCGCCCTCAAGCGCCACTCGGGCGGCTTCGACAACGTGGGCTTCGACTTGGAGTCCTTCGGGGACGCTGCGAGGCCCGGCAGCCGACGCCCCTTCGTCAGCGTCCATGTGAGGACGCTCCCGCCGGAGGAGCATGTGCGCTCCACCCTCAACCGGCAGCCCAAGTCCCTGCCGCCCACGCCCATCCTCAACGGCCTCGGAGGGCGGAGGGCAGC
>NW_028234415.1:21774799-21777299 GCF_977035675.1 Penaeus japonicus | reverse complement strand
TCTCTCTCTCTCTCTCTCTCTCTCTCTCTCTCTCTCTCTCTCTCTCTCTCTCTCTCTCCCTCCCTCTCTCTCTCTCTCTCTCTCTCTCTCCTTCTCCCACTCCCTCTCCTTCTCCCACTCCCTCCCTCCTTCCCTCCCCTCCATCCCCAAACCCTGCCATCCATGACGACCCATTACAAGAATAACACACGCTGCTATCAAGCAGTTATTCCTCCGCCATATAGAAAGCCGAGGTAAATGACCATCTTACAAGGAATAAAGACGATTTCGTTGGTTTGTTAAGAGTGCGGGAGGTTAAGATGTCCCGGGCGAGGTCCTTCCTGTCCTTTGATGAAGAGTGAAAGGAAAGCAAACACGAGTTTATTATATTAGAAAGGAGGAGAGCGTACGTAATCCTTAATAGGAGACGGAGGAGAAAGAGGCACAGAGAAGGACTCACGCTTGAGACGCCATAAACAAGGGCGGTTGTGTTGCCTCTTGAAGCAGACGTCACGGCTTCACTCTCGCTGTTTCTTCTTTTCTCTCCTTCGTCTTATTATTATTGTTGTTGTTGTTTTTATTATTATTATTATTATCATTATCATTATTATACTTTTACTACTTCTTATGATTATTGTTATTATTCTCTATCATCTTCTATTTCTTCTTCATCTTTTCTTCTTCTTTCTTCGTCTTCATCTTTATATTTGTTTTGTATATATCATCATCTTCTGGCCCTCAAAGACGTCGATATATGCCTCCTTTACTGCTGTTAGTCTGGCCTTAAAAACGTTATGAATCCATCCTCCTTTTCCGGCATTTCCTCCCCTCTTCCTCCTCCTCCTCCTTCTCTCCTCCTCCTCCTCCTCCTCCTCCCCTTGCCCCTCCTTCTTCTCCTCCTCCTTCTCCTCCTCCCCTCCTCCTCCTCCTCCTCCCTGCCCCTCCTCCTCCTCCTCCTCCTTCTTCCCTCCTCCTCCTCCTCCTCCTATTCCCCAGCAGGCCGCACTAAGAGTCCTGCAGGTCGGGTGTCAGACAGGCCGACAGCCTCGGGGCCTTCGGGGAGAGCACCTAAGCGCGCCGCCCGCCGTCTTTTGGGTCTGGAAGGAAGAAGGAAAGAGGCGGCCGAGAAGCGCTGTTCTCTTTTCTGATATTTATAGTATGTTTTTGTTGTTGTTGTTGTTGTTGTTTACTTCTTCTGTACTTTTGATATATTTTCGTGCATTTTTTTTTTTTTTGAATTATTTACGTTTTGTTTTTGTTATATGTTGTTGTTGTTTTCTCTGTTGGGGAAGGGACATCGTTTATTTCTGTGTTGTTTTTGTATATTTTTTGTTTGATTATTATTTGTTTGTGCTTTGAATGAACGAGGAATATCCAGCAGTTTTTTGTTTTTTTTAGAGTTTTGTATTTTTATTTTTTATGTTTTTACAATCGCCTCTCAGTGAACTATACCATGTAATAAGCCTCTGGATACTTGTACCTACCCACATACACCCACTCGTACCCATTTGTACCCTATTCATGGGTTCCACACCTGGCTTTATCCCTCGGCCGTTCTCTCGTGCAACAGCCGTCAACACCCTGCCATTGCACAAGTCCCGAGAATTTTTTCCTTCCTCTCTCCTCTTTGTCCCATGGGTCACCCCTCTCCATCGACCCCCCCTCCCCACCCCCTCCTTCCCTTCACCCTCGACCCCCTCTTTACTGCTCGACATCCTTCTCATACTTCATCTTCTTTACCTGCTTCTCCTACCTTCCTCCTCCTCCTCCTTTTCCTCTTCCTTCTCCTCTTTCTCCTCCTCCTCCTCGTTCTCTTCCTTGTTCTCCTCCTCCTTCCCCTCCTCTTTCCCTTTCTCCTTCTCCTTGTTCAGCACCTCCTCGTCGTCGTCGTCCTCCTCCTCCTCCTCCTCCTCCTCCTCCTCCTCCTCCTCCTCCTCCTCCTCCTCCTCCTCCTCCTCCTCCTCCTCCTCCTCCTCCTCCTCCTCCTCCTCCCTTTTGCTAACGGCCAGGGCGGGGCTTCGTTTACCAAGGGAAGATAGGAGAAGGGATTAGAAGGAAAGGAGAGGGAAGGGATAGGGGATGGGGAATAGGAGGAGGGAGGAGGAAAAAGAGAGAGGAGGTGGAGAAGGGAAGAGGGAGGAGGGGAAGGGGAGGGGAGAGGAGAGGCAGCAAGAGGTCAAGGGAAATGGCGAAGCCTGCGATTTATCCCGGTGAATTATCGGTCGAAAGTCGCGAGGTTTCGAGCAATAATGCGGTCCCACAAACTCTCTTTTTCTTTCTCTCTTATTCGTCGAGAATGTTGAGCTCGAGAGTGCCTCAGTGGGCGGGCGTGAAAGTTTAGCATGGGCGTGTGGATTGCAAGGGATTGTGTTGCTTATGACGGTTCGGGGGCACGTTGATGGGGATCTATCTATCTATCTGTCTGTTTGTCTGTCTATCCATCACTCTATCTATCTTTCTCTACCTATTTATTTATCTATCTATGTCTCTCTATCTATCTATCTATCTATCTATCTATCTA
>NW_028234415.1:21767299-21772299 GCF_977035675.1 Penaeus japonicus | reverse complement strand
CTTTTCTTCTCTGAGACTCGACACCACCCCCTCCCCACGCCTCCCCCACCTCCCCCCACCTCACTCTCCTTCCCTTGTAGGCAGAGGTGGCGTGTCTCATGGAATCCTCCCGAGGGGGTGTCAGTAATCCTACCAGCTGCTGGATCCTTTTGCATCCTTCTCTCGCTGGTCCCTTTCCCCCCCCTCCCCCTCCCCCTCTGTCTGCAGATCTTTTCTTTTGGTTAACTGAATAACACACACGTATACTCATACATATGTATACACACACAAAAACGCATACACACACACATCCATACATCCATACACACACACATCTATACACACAGACAGGTAGACAGAGAGAGAGAGAAAAAAAAGAGAGAGGAAGAGAAAAGAGAGAGAGAGAAAGAGAAAGAGAAAGAGAAAGAGAAAGAGAAAAAGAGAGAGAAAAGGGACACTCATTGCTCGGTCAAAGTTCAAGAACTTGACCTGTTTTTCGGAGGCAAGCAAGACCACTCACCCACCTGCTTTGAGAAATGATTACAGTACACAGCATTTACACAGTGAAGCATCGTTAAATCTCTCTCCATTGATGTCCCCTTTGAGTTGGTTGTGACCCCAGTTGGGAGGGAAGTTACCTGGATCTGACCTTTTGACCTTTTTGTCATTCAAACTTACGATCTGTCGGATAAGGTCATCGTTTGTTATGTCAATGGAGGATCGAAGCTGGATTTAGCCATTAGGCTTGTTGGATAATTGCACGGTCGTAGCGGCAGGAGCGGTATCGCCAGCACAGTATTGCCCCGACCTTTGGGTTGAAAGTACCGCTACCATGTCCTTCCTGTGACTCCTCCTCCCCCCCCCCATCCCCACCCCTTCCCGTCTCGCCCTCCCTCTTGCTCCTTCTTTCCTCTCTGCTTCTCTTTATCCTCTTCGTCTTCCTTCTCTTCGTTTCTCTTTCGTCTTTTTGCACGTTCGTCTATTTTTCCTTCTTTTTGCCCAATTCCTTCTTCTTCTTTCCTCTTCCATCTCCTCTTCCTCCTCCTCCTCCTCCTCCTCCTCCTCCTTTACCTCTTCTTTCTCCTCTTCCTCCTCCTTTACCTCTTCTTCCTCCTCCTCCTCTAACTCTTCATTTTCCTCTTCCTTCACTTCTTCCTCCTCCACCTCCTCCTCCTCCTCCTCCTCCTCCTCCTCCTCCTCTTCTCACTGTGAGACTAATCGGCAGAAGTAGACACGCAAATCCGGCGAGATTAGCTAATTCCCCTCGTAAAAAATGTCGAACATGGACGGGAAAAACAGTCATTATTTTTTCACAGAGGGGAAGGCAAGGGGAAAGGGGCTTAGGGGGTGGTGGGGGGGTAAGCGAGGGGTTGAAATGCCCGGTCGAATAGCGTAATTAATACCCTTTCCCCACCACCCCCTCTCTCCCCTCCCCGCGTTGACTAATCATAACTAATTCTCCGGCCACGTCTTCGCTGATTAAGAGGCACTACCTGGGAACGAGGTGTAGAAATGGCACCCTCGGTGATCTGTCCGTTTAGAGGGTGGCACTCTTACCTAAATGAGTTCGTGTGTTGATGTGATTCGCGGAAATAGTTTCACAGAGTTTTATTAACTTTTTTTTATGATGGCTAGTTGGGTGTATGCGTGTCTGCTTGCCTGCCTGTCTTCCTTCTTATCACGACATGGCAGGAAGTGCGTGCTTGCGTCTCCGCTCGTTCTAGCGTGCATATATCCACATCTTGCGGGAAGCACACGGGCCGGAACGCTTGGATATGAGGATTTTTCTTTACCGGTGTTCTCGTAGCCGTTATACGCAGTTTCGGTGTGTTTTATACAGTATTTTTTTTTTTTTTTTGGGGGGGGAGGGTTACGACTGCATTGTTGTTGTTTTTGTTATTTGGTGGTGTATTTTTTTTACTTATATGTAGTTGGTTGGGATATAGGTCTTTGATGTGGCAAGGCTGGTTACAATTTCTCTCTCTCTCTCTCTCTCTCTCTCTCTCTCTCTCTCTCTCTCTCTCTCTCTCTCTCTCTCTCTCTCTCTCTCTCTCTCTCTCTCTCTCTCCCTCCCTCCCTCTCCTTCTCCCTCTCCCTCTCATCCACCCCCTCTCTCACCCCCTCCCCTCCCACAGTAATGGTCATTCTAACGGGCTGTCTCAAGGAACTTGTCTCACGCAGCATCCCTCTGGTAACATCATCTCCCAACACCTTCTTGGACATGGTATTTCTAAGATGTTTTCCCACGTGACTTATTTCTTGTTGCTGTTGTGTGTGTGTGTGTGTGTGTGTTTCTAAGTAGAGAGATTTCATTTCATCCATCTCTTTATTTTTTCTCATCTTCATCGTCATCATCGTCCTCCTCTTCATCTTTTTCCTCCCCTTTCTCCTCCACCACCACCACCATCATCACCACCATCACCACCGTCCTCCTCACCTCCCGTTTCCTCCCTCCTCTTATCCTACTCCCCGTCCCTCCCTCCCTCCCCCCTCCTCCCCCCCACCAAACGTCCCTGAGAAACACCCAGGTAATGGGAGCGAACCTGCAGCCCCCTCCCCCTCTCCCTCCCTCCCTCCCCACCCCCTTGCTCCTCGTGGCATGTCCAGGAACACCCGTGTTATTTAACCGGGCAGTGTAGACCGCGCCACTGTTGTTGTTTTTTCTGTTTATTGTTTTTTTTTTTTTGCTCATGGAATATTTCTTTTAGTTTTGAGAGAGAAAGAAAGAAAGAAAGAAAAAAAAAATAAAGAGAAAAATTGAGACGCAATGCACCCATGCACCAGTAGAATGGTGAGAGAGAGAGAGAAAGAGAGAGAGAGAGAGAGAGAGAGAGAGAGAGAGAGAGAGAGAGAGAGAGAGAGAGAGAGAGAGAGAGAGAGAGAGAGAGAGAGAGAGAGAGAGAGAGAGAGAGAGAGAGAAGCAGTAGAAAGCAAATCACGTGAAGCTTCTTTCTACCTGAGCATGGAAACCGTGAGAAGAGACAAACGCCACTCACATATTCTCTCTCTCCTTCAGTCTAAAAATAAACCCATCGTTACGTTTTAATTTCGCGTGAAACTTCCGTGATATTTTTATCTCGTGAAAGAGAGGTAGAAAAAAAAATATTGAGAAACACTTTAATCAATCGTCTCTTTTACTAAACCGAATGTTGTTTTTTATATAAAAGTTGCGAAACGACAACTTCATCAGAGTATGGATGTCGCCTCTTCAACGGGGATGCCAGACGTAGGAGCAGAAGTGGGAAACAGGATCTCATACTGTTATAACTGTTCACTGATCATAATGTTTTGTTTTTATTTGTTGACAAGTCTCGGGTAAAGAGGGTATATGTTGCCAAAAGAGGGGTTGGGAGTCTTACGGACTGGCGGGGGGTGGGGGTGAGGGTAAGGGCCAAAGGGGTTGCGATGGTTATTTTGGTATAACTAGATTAGCGAGTTGGTGTGAAAGTCGTTTTTCGGTTGTTGAGAAACTACCGAAACGAGAAGGGGGGGGGAGAGATAGAGATAGAGATAGAGATAGAGATAGAGATAGAGAAAGAGAGGAAAAAAGAAGTAAGACCGAAAAAGAAGAGAAGAAGAAGAAATGGAGATAGAAAGAGAAGGAAAAAGAGAGAAAGAGAGAATGAAAGACAGATAAGAACTCTACCCCCCACAAACATCTCGAGGGATTCTAGCGATGAAAACTGGTGTTCCTCCCACACCGAAGTGGACACAGCTTCCCGAGACCGTTTTCCTTCACACTCTCAAACGCGGAAACCACTCGAGTGTTTATGGCATTTCCGACAGTGGAGCTTGCCAGGGATTTATGCTTTTTCACAACGACATTGTCTGCGTGTTTAGGGATGCTATAAAAAGATTTGGTGATTTGCATACAGAGTGGGAGGAAATGCAGTAAATGTTAGGCAATACTTTTTTTTTTTTTGCTAAATGAATACAATCAATGGATATTGAGTCATGGTGTGTTGTTATAAGTGCTATTTCGTTTTTGTTTTGTCTTCTTTACTTCTCTGTTTTCTCGGTTTTTATCTTTATTTTACTGTTTTTTTGTGTGTATGTGATTTATCGCCTTTTATCATTCCCATCTTGTCTCCTTTGCAGCCGTGTCCATGTCTAACATTAGCACCCGCTTCCCTCCCCCACCCCCCATATCTCCCCTCACTCCCCTTCTCTTCCCCAGTCGCCCCTCCCCCTCCCCCTCCCAGTCGCCCCTTCACCCCTTCCCTCGCGTGGGGTGAAATGCAAGGAAGTGGGTGTCGATGCGGAGTGGGTTACCTTCCTCTGCCTTCCTGCCATTGTTCTGTTGTTGAGGTGTTTGGCGAAACTCGATTTGTCTCCTTCTCTGGCTGTTCTCTTTTCGTGTCTGTTCTCTTTGTTCTTTCTGTGTCTACTTTGCTCTGTTTATCGACTCTACTATTTCTCTTTCTCCATCTCTCTCTCTCTTTCTCTCTCCGTCTCTTTCTTCATCTCTCTAATGTCTTTCTCTATCTCTCTCTTTCTCTTTCCCCATCTTCCTCTTTCTCTCTCTCTCTCTCTCTCTCTCTCTCTCTCTCTCTCTCTCTCTCTCTCTCTCTCTCTCTCTCTCTCTCTCTCTCTCTCTCTCTCTCTCTCTCTCTCTCTCCCTCCCTCCCTCCCTCCCTCTCCCTCTCCCTCTCCCTCTCTCACTCTCTCCCTCCCCTCTTCCCCTCCCTCCCTCCCTCCCTTTCTTCCTATTCCTCTTCTCTTCCGTTTCCTCATAATCCCTGTGTCCCCCTTTTCACACACACGAGAGATGACTAGTATATACATTTTGTTACAAGTGAGTCAGATAACGGTATCCAGCCCCACCCCTCCCCCAACCCTTCCCCCCCTTCTCCCACTGCTTCTCTTGCACGGTGAAGGTCGAATCAGAGAGAGGAGGGCAGGGTGAGGAAGATGGAGGGAGAAAGAAGGAGAGGGGGGAGGGAGGGACCTGATTAACATGATAACTAAAAGTTCGATTATGTGTGCGTGTAATTGTGTTTTTGTACTTGAACCTCCCACCC
>NW_028234415.1:21757299-21762299 GCF_977035675.1 Penaeus japonicus | reverse complement strand
GGGCTACATTTCTCATCATAATGGTCACCGCATGTGTCCAAGGTTACCTTACTTTACTGCAATTTCATGCAACGGTGACGACTGGGATGACGGTGCTGTGCGGAGAGAAGAGGAAGGAGGAGGAGGAGGAGGAAGAAGAAGAAGAAGAAGAAGAAGAAGAAGAAGAAGAAGAAGAAGAAGAAGAAGAAGAAGAAGAAGAAGAAGAAGAAGAAGAAGAAGAAGAAGAAAAAGAAGAAGGAGAAGAAAAAAGAGGAGGAGTAGGAGTAGAAGGATGATTAAAAGGAGGAGAAGAAGAAGAAGATGATGATAAGAATTGTAAGTAGTATAGGGGTGTCATACACTGTGTGTGCGTATGCGTTTATGTTTATATGTGTGTATGTCTATATATATTAGACTAAGACAAGAAAAAGGAGATGGAGAGCAAGAGAAAAAGACCAAGAAAGACAGAAGGCACATGGGAAAGTCAGTGCGTGAATCTCATGGAGAGTCAGCGAGGGGCTTGAGTGCACATGAATTTTGATTAATCGAAAGAGATTTTGATTATGATGTTCACACACACTCGTAGCATGCGGAAGTGATGACTGGGAGAGAGATGGAGAGAGGGAGGGAGAGAGGAAGGGAGGAAGGGAGGAAGGGAGAAAGGGAGGGATGGAGAGGGATAGAGAGGGATGGAGGAAGGGAGGAAGGGAGAAAGGGAGGGATGGAGAGGGATAGAGAGGGATGGAGAGGGAGAGGATGAGAAGGATGGAGAGAGAGAAAGAGAGGGAGAGGGAAAGAGGGAGTGGGAGTGGGAGTGAGAGTGAGAATGAGAAAGAGAGAGAGAAGGATAGAGAGAGAGAAAGAGAGAGAGAGAGAGAGAGGGAGAGAGAGAGAGAGAGAGAGAGAGAGAGAGAGAGAGAGAGAGAGAGAGAGAGAGAGAGAGAGAGAGAGAGAGAGAGAATGGGTAAAAGGTGGGGAGGGGTGGAGAGAGAGGGGTTGGGGGAGGAGTGGGGAGAAGAGAAGAGGTGTGGGAAGCGGCCACAACCATGTCAGAATTGTGTCACCGGAGGTATTAGTGAAACGAGGAAGTGGTTGGGAGCGTATGCAATACCGGTGCATTACGGAGGTGTGCAAGCTTCACCCCCCCCTACACACACACCTTCTTCCGACCCCCCCCCCCTCCTCCTCCTCCTCCTCCTCCTCCTCCTCCTCCTCCTCCTCCTCCTCCTCCTCCTCCTCCTCCTCCTCCTCCTCCTCCTCCGCCTCTCCCTCCCCCTCCCCCCCCCCCTCCTCCTCCGCCTCTCCCTCCTCCTCCTCCTCCTCCTCCTCCTCCTCCTCCTCCTCCTCCTTCGCCTCTCTCCCCTTCCTCCTCTGCCTCTCCCTTCTTGCTCCAACATGCCCCCCCCCCGTGTATTTTCCCTCTCCTTAGGCTATTTGCGTTGCTCATTAACCTGTTGCTTTGAGTATCTGAAAGAGGAGGACGAGGATGGGGGGATAAGTAGAGTAAGGAGGATGAGGAGAAGGAACGAGAGAAGGGAAAAAAATTGTAGAGATGATGGCAACAACGAAAATAATTGGGTAAGAAAAGGAAATTGATAAATCTAGGTAAACAAATAAGTAAATAGATATAAACATGGAATAAGATATTTAGTTATCCTAAAAAAGAGCTTATCAATACCTTGACAAAAGATAGAGCCTCATAAACGATGGTAGCTAATAGAAAAAATGAAATAAAAATCCCGAAACACATCGGGAAGACTAATAAAAAACGGAAAGCTCGGAACGAGACACACACACACACACACACATACATAAAAAAACAGTCGTCGCTAAATCTGCCTCCGGAGGGAAAGTTCCGCTCAGCGTTACTGTTACTGTCACGGTTACGGCAACTGTTACTGTTACGGCAATCGCGTTTTAAGTGACGGCGCGGCATCCAGCTTCCGACTACCACGGTCTGGTTGAATCGGCCGTGACGTAACTCGGATGAGGTAATGTGCGCTTCGATGGGGGTGGTTCTGGGAAGGAGGGAAGAAGGGGGAGACGGAGGGAGGAAGGAAGGAAGGAAGGAAGGAAGGAAGGAAGGAAGGAAGGAAGGAAGGAAGGAAGGAAGGAAGGAAGGAAGGAAGGAAGGAAGGAAGGAAGAAAGAAAGAAGGAAGGGAAAAAGAAAAGAAGGGAGGTACGGAGAGAGAGGGGTAGGAAAGAAGAAAGGAAGGAATGAAGGAAAGAAAGAAGAGAGAGAGAGAGAGAGAGAGAGAGAGAGAGAGAGAGAGAGAGAGAGAGAGAGAGAGAGAGGGGGGGAAGGAGGGAGGGAAGAAGAGGGAGAGGGAAGGAGGCTAGAAGGGAGGGAGGGAGGGAAGGAGGGAAAAAGAGAGAGAGGGAGAGAGAGAGAGGGAGAGAGAGAGAGAGAGAGAGAGAGAGAGAGAGAGAGAGAGAGAGAGAGAGAGAGAGGGGAGGGAGGGAGGAGGGAGGGAGGGAGGGAGAGAGATAGAGAGAGAGAGAGAGAGAGAGAGAGAGAGAGAGAGAGAGAGAGAGAGAGAGAGAGAGAGAGAGAGAGAGAGAGAGCGAGCGAGCGAGCGAGCGTGGGGGCACACAGCGATAATGAAAAAATAATGAAAAGATGACAACAAAGACTGATGTTGTGGAAGACAGATTGATGGACAGCGGGCAAAAGGTGGGGGGGAGGAAGGGAAAGGGGGGGGGAGGGAAGTGATTGTAAATGATATATGAAGCGTGTTCTAAGCCCCCATGTGACAGGAGGGAGGGGGGGGGAAGGGGAGGGGCAGGGGGATTAAGCTGGTTGCGCTAGTTGGTGGTAGGCTGGCTGTGTATGAAAAGCTGTGGTCTATGGGAGGATTAGTTCTGTGGTGTGGTTTTAGCTCCGTGGGCGTGTGGAATGTGTGGGGGCGTGGGGGCGTGTGAGTACGGAGGAAGGTGTGGTTATTTCTGTGGGCGGGTTGATGTTTGCATGATTAATTTTGATTTGTGCATCTCCCTACAAATGCATAAGAATATACATGTGTGTCTGTATGTATGTGCATATGTGGCTCCTGTGCATGAATGTACGTATGCATTCTGTGTGCGTCCTCGTGTACCCTAAATGCTTGCCGAGTCAAAGGAGGTCACGAACGTCCCAAGATTATCTCGTCGGCTTCGCCCTTGGCATCTGCGTGCGGAGGGCAGAAACTTGTCGCCTCTGCTGCGTGCGAAGTGTCAACGTCAGCGCCGCCGTCAGCAGGGTGTGTTCGTGTCTGGTAGACGACGCGGGGTTATCTCGGCCCGCTTTTAGGGGGATGCTCTTCATTCATCTCGGGGACCACACGCAGCATCCAGCGGGTTTCGCCTTCACGTGGGGCCTTTTTTTTAAATTCTATTTTATTGTCTTGTATTTATCAATGTCGGTTGTGGAGAGGAGAGGAACAGGAGGAAAAGAAAGGGCGTAATGAAACATGAGAAGAATGAGAGATGGGGATAAAAGATAAGAAAAGCAGGAGAGGAGGAACACTCATGTTGCCATCACAAGACCTTGTTTTGTCTTGGGGCGATGATGAAAGGTTAGGGGGGCAGAGGGGGGAGGGGGGAGGGGAGACGAAGGTCCAAGCAAGCGAAGATGATAGTGATGATGTAGGGAAGTGTGGTGAGAAAAAAAGGTCAGAGCACAGGGTCAGCTTTGCTTCGTGACCTCAAGGAAGGCTAAGGTCATAGGGGAGGAGGAGGAGGTAGGAGGGATGGACGGGGGGAGGGAAGGGATTAGGAAGAGGTCGGCGGGTGGGTTGGTTGGGTAGGCAGGGAGGGTGGGTGGGAGGATCCGACCTTGTGAGTGGGGAGAGGGTGGGAGGGGGGAGGGAGGGAAAATAAGGGGAAGGGACAAAGTTACGCCAAGCCTAGTCCGTCAGTCGCTCCTGGGTGTCGGCGGGACAGGACCTAATAGAGAGAGTGAGAGAAAGAGAGAGAGGGGGAGAGAGCGAGCGAGCGAGCAAGAAATCCTTTGGCGCTTGCCCTACCCATCACCATCAATCCCCCCCCTCCCCCCACCCCTCCACGCTCTCATCCCTCCCTCTCTCAACCCCTCCCCCCCTTCCCCCTCCCTCCCCGCCCCTAACCCTTCTAGTGCTTCGAAATCACGGGACTTCGCCCAAAATGACGATGGATTTTCACTACTCGGCCGATTTCCGTAACATGTTCAGGTGAGGTTTCGTTGTTGTTCGTTGTTGTTTTTGTTTTGTATTTGTTGTTTTTGTTTAATGAGGCCAGGTGTGGGTATTGTGGTGTTTTTGGTTATGGACTTTTGTTGTCTTTATTATCCTAATGCTCTTATTGGATTACTTGGTCTTATGGTATTTGTTTATTATTATCGGTATTGTTATTTTCTTGATTTTTATCACTATTATTATTATTGATATCATTATTATTATTATTAATATTATTATAACTAATTCTATTATTATTATTATTACTATTATTATTATTATTGTCATTATTATTATCATTATCTTTATCGTTCCTATCATTATTATGATGATCATATTAATTGTTATTGGTTGAATTATTATGATTTTTTTATATTTTTATAATTTAATCTTATTGATACATTTTTTATATCATGAAGATTATTATTGATTTGAGTAATTATCATGATTGTAATACAATGGTTATAATTTATATTGTTATTAACATTGTTAATGTTACTATTACTACTAATATTTATAAAGAGAGAGAGAGAGAGAGAGAGAGAGAGAGAGAGAGAGAGAGAGAGAGAGAGAACACGCGGCAGCTGCCGTTCGCAGTACCTTATACAGCTGTGATCCCCTCCCTACCTCCCTATCCCCCTCTCCCCCCTACATCCCCCATCCATCACTCCCCTAACCCCCCACCACCCTCCCTCCCCCCTCCTCGTGCAGCTGCGTTGTAGCTGTAACATTAATTTGAGATGTTCTGAGGGGGGCGTTGGCCCTTAATGGATGTATGTTAATGTACTCGCGGGTCGGGTAGTAAAGGTATTTTTATACGGGGTATATAT
>NW_028234415.1:21729799-21737299 GCF_977035675.1 Penaeus japonicus | reverse complement strand
ACAGGCAATACCATGGGCTCGGGCTCGTCTCCGCCTTCTATCTGATCAGGATCTTCATGAGCTTCCCCATCTTCCGGAAGCTGGAGTTCTGCAGAAGCATAATAGGCTTTCATCTGATTTACGTGAACTTGCTTCTCCTCTGCAGGGTTTTGAACGTTGCAGACTATGAAAGTAACTTCATTCAGTCGCTTCTTCACTCTAAACGGTCCTTGCCAACGTATCGTAAAGATTCTTGCTGATCCTCCTCCTCTGTTCGGCTTATATTTCCGGATCATCACCAGGTCTCCCACAATCGGTTGAAAGACACCACGTACGGTCTTGTCATAGTCAGCCTTCCACCTTTCTCGGGCACGTTGCGATGCGGTGAGAGCAGCTTCCCTCGCGACGTTCAGTCTCTCCCGGAAATCAGCGGCAGATGCATCCCGAATAACTGCGTCTCCCGTTAAAGGCGTGGGGAAGGGTCCAAGATTTCCAGTGAACAGGTACAGAGGCTGATTGTTAACACTCCGGTGAATGCTGGTGTTTATTGATAGACGGACTTGCGGTAAAAATTCATCCCAGCGTTGAGGTTGCCTCTCTATCAGTACTGCCAGCGTATCCTTCACCACTCTATTTGCTCGTTCAACCATTCCATTAGCCTGTGGGTGGTGAGAAGTAGATAAATTAAGCCTCGTGTTGAGGATGTTGCAAAGCGCGGAGAAGACTGCATTATTAAATTCCGGGCCACGATCGGTCTGGATGATACGTGGCGGCCCGAAAAGCGTAACAAAGTTGTTGATGAATGCATCAGCTACAGAGTGTCGGTCACGGTTACGTAATGGGATTAACTGAAGAAATCTTGTGGCGTGGTCGATTATCGTCAGAATGTAGTGATTCCCATTCAGACTTGGTCCAGCGTCAATAAGGTCGAGAGACACTTTCTCGATGGGATGATGGACGTCTGGTGCATTTTGAAGCTTGCCACGCCGTAATGTTGTGCCCTTGCGTCGCTGGCAAACTTGACAAGAGCGGACAAAAGATCGAGTAGCTTGCAACATATTGGTAAAAAAGTATTGTTCTTGTAGTTTGCAATACGTTCTATAAGCACCAGGGTGAGCGTCGTCATGCACGTGTTTTATAGCCAGATCCTGCATGGCCTTGGGCACCACCAACTGATAAACCAGGCGGTCCGGTAGTCGTCGTATTCGGTATAACAGTTCATCCCTCATCTCGAAATCGTCCAGGGGAAGAGGTGCTCCTGGCGGGGGTGGGGCGTCGTCGGCCAGGAAATCAAGAAGAGGTCTCCATACCGGGTCATCTCTCTGGGCTTGCTGGACAGTTTCCTCGTCTAGTAGGGCGACACTTTCAACAGGTGCAACGTCTGCAGGTTGATGATCTGGTTCCTCTACAAAGGCACGAGACAGCATATCTGGAACGTGATTATAAGCACCCAGTTTGTATTTTATTTCATAATCATAAAACATCAGCTCGTGCGCCCATCTACTCATCCTCGTAGACTTTGTTCGACGACTGAAAGTATACACAAGAGGTTGGTGGTCAGTGTAGATCGTGAAATGCTTTGCGTATAAATATGGATCAAAATTTCTCACAGCCTCGACCACAGCCAATGCCTCGGCGTCAATAGTAGAATAACGAGTCTCCGGCTCTTTTAACTTACGAGAAAAATAAGCCACTGGGCGAGGAGAGTCACTGTCATCACGCTGAATCAATACTGCGCCGATTGCAACTTGGCTAGCATCGGTGTGTACTTCAAAAGGACGTGAGAAATCAGGTTTGGCTAGGACTGGCACTGATGTAAGGGCATCCTTGAGGCGTTGAAAAGCGTCTTGGTGTTTTTCCTCCCAGTGAAACTTTATATGTTTCTTTGTCAACTCGGTGAGGGGCGCCGCAATCGCCGAATACCGTTCTATATGTCGACGGAAGAATCCGGTTGCGCCGAGAAAGCGGCGTACTTCTTTCTGGTTGCGGGGGGGAGTCATACGATCTATAGCTGCAACTTTTTCTGGATCAGGAAGGATTCCATCAGGAGTGACGAGGAAACCTAGGAATTTCATGGTGTTAGTTGCAAACTGACACTTCTGATTGTTCAGCTTTAGGCCAGCATCTTTTAAAAGATGAAGTGTTTCTTCCAGGTGTACAAGATGTTCGTCGAATGACGCACTGTGGACCACTATGTCGTCTAAATAGGCCACAGCATGCTTCCCAAGCACTGGAGAGAGTATGAAATTAATAGCGCGCTGAAAGGTAGGTGGGGCAGTCACTAGACCAAAAGGTAGCCTGGCAAATTGCCACAGACGGTGGCCATCAGAGAACGCCGTCTTCGGACGGTCTGGCTTTGCAACAGGAATTGCCCAGTAAGCTGATCTTGCGTCCAAGGATGTAAACCAAGATGTTCCATTGAAATTGTCGATGAGTTCATCAATCCTTGGAAGAGGATAACTATCGGTCGTGGTAACTTTGTTGAGGTTCCTATAGTCTATGCAGAAACGTAGTGTTCCATCTTTCTTTTTTACTAAGACGACTGGAGAAAGCCAAGGGGATGATGAGGGTTCAATTACTCCAGCTTCCCTCATCTTTCTGCATTCTTCTTTTATGGTCAGCTTTGCTGCATGTGGAAGCCTCCACTGCCGGGTAACAATTGGCTTGGCATCGCCAGTTTCGATGGTGTGTTCTACTCCTGGTATGGTTCCAACGGCTGACTTATCTTCTGTGAATATTTCAGTGTACCTGCTAAGTAGTTCACGGAGCTTCCTTTGCTGCTGTTCTGCAAGATGACTAAACATACCATCATTTATCGTCATGACTTCGTCAATACTGACCCTGCTCTCACCGATGTCTTCATCGCCGGAAGTTGAGCTGTCGGATAAGGTGTCAGGGAAACTGATAAAGTCCTCGTATCCAAAATCCAGGGTTCCAAACTCTGATTCAAATTCATCATCTTCGAGGTCCCCAAGAAACTCTGGTTCATCAAGAGTATTTGCAGAGGTGACATCTGGAACGGTGATGGGGGATTCTCGTGAAGGGATGAATGCATCACGGCCTCCCAAAGGCCGGGAGTTTGTTGCATACACCGCTGCAACAGGGCTTCCACGGGCGATCACTTGACCTGGTCGTAATTTGATGGCACGAGACGTTGCGTTTACCACCCAGACATCCGTTCGGCGATCTTCAATTCTCGTTACACTGGCGGGGATGATCAGCTTGTTGGTTGATGGAGCGACTTCAATCTCGTTGTCTTTAACGGACCGAGGCACTCTGCACTTGACGAAGCTTGCACTATCAGGCGGTACTTCTACTGGCTTAGTGCAATGAAGTGGACATCCGTGGGCTGACGTGATTGAAGTCTTTGCATCTACCGACAGGTCGGCAATTGCGAGGCTGCTATGCTTTGTAAACATCACATCGAGTTGACAACCCAAGATGGACAGATAGCTGAAACGAGGTGGAGGTTCGTGGTAAAAACTGAAAGCAAACCTCCTCAGAAAATCCATCCCAAGTAATATGTGTCCAGGGAAGCGGGTATCAAGCACAGAAGCACGGTGGGTTATACTTACAGAGTCTGATAATTGTAGTGGTAAGTCAACCTCTTCTGTTACCTCCATCGGTGTCCCAGAGATTCCTTGAAGCACACGGTAACAACTGTGCTGCTTTACGATGTTAAAGCGTGGTAAGTGCTCCTCTATGATGATGGTTATTGCAGAACCAGTGTCAATGAACGCCATAATCGGGACATCATTCACATGAAGCTTGACAATCGGTCGTCCTCGGTCTGACTCTTCGTAGTCAACGTCTGCAATATCCGGTTGCACTTCCACTTCCGTCTGTACAGCGACACTAATTCTCGCTGTCCACTTGCGTGCCGGTATTGGTGAACGTGCGGGGTGGCATGTGGCTGGTTGACGTCGGGTAGTAGGCTCGTGTGTCGGTTGCAATGCCAGCGGAAGACGAGCCTCCAGACCTTCCCTGGCGTTGTTGAAAGGGCCGGTAAGGGCGCTCGTCAGGACAAGACGAAACAAAGTGCCCGGGCCGACCGCAGCGGAAACAACGTCTCTCCTCTCGTGCTCGTGCTCGGCAATCTGCAAGGCTGTGACCCGTCGTTTGATGAAACGAGCAAAAGTCCCTCTCGTCCTCACGTCGTCGGGATCCTCGGGTTGGAGATCGGCGAGTCGGTGACGTCGACTGCATTGCTGCCGGATGATTATCATGCAGGGCGGCTACATGTGGTCCGAAACTTGCAGTTCCCGCCTGGCGACGGTGTCCTGTCTGTTGTGGGTGTGGCTGCGGGTGTGAGACGCCCATGCGGATATTCCACAGCTGTTGAGCACACTGCACTAATTTATCTGTGGGAGCATCGTCTCTCGTAGCTAAAGCTTCCCGCATCCATTGAGGAATACCTTGTAAAAATACTCTGCGGGCGAGAAGATCTGGGTCACCAATTGCAGTGGGGTAATCCCTTTCCCCTTGTAACACTGCGGCTTGCAGGTTGAGGTAATAATCAAAAGGACTGTGGTCAGGTAACATACGGTGCTGGTATAACAAAGTGAAATAATCATTAGGTGAACAAACACCGCGAAACTTTTCCCTTAACTTTGCTTTGAAACTCATCCAGTCCGTTATTCCATCAAAAGCACTAGAATTGATTATTACCTCAGCCGTTCCGCGACACATCATGCGTGCCATCTGACACATTGCTTCCCCAGTGGAGGGCTGAGTAACATTTTCGATTTGTTTCATCCATGCCTCTAACTCTTGCGACCGCTGCAGGGGGTGAGACGCAGATATCTCCGATTTAAATAAACTGATACCGGAGTGAGGCATTACCATCATCGGGGCGGCGTTATGCGGCGCATGAGGAACAAAAGGGCGTTGGAAAGGCGCAGACGTCGAAGCTACACTAGTGTCACGTGCTACCTCAGGGGCGCGACGTGGCGTTCGATTACTAGCGACTTCTACGTCGTCCAAGCGATCGCTATTAGCACGAATATGCTCCCTCATTGAGTTAATCTCTCCCTTGAGTTCGCGCGTCATAGTATCAAACCGCATCATTAGCTCGTCAAACATTGAAAGGCTGAGATGGTTTGCTTCATCAATAACTCTGAACTGTGACAAGGAAACATCCCGAGATGACGTTCGAGGCCCCGCTGCATCGGCAGTTACTTCAACAGGATTGAGAGCGGGCTGTTCATGATGCTGCAATTGTTCCGGCACGGGTGCCACATAAACTTGATCGCTACTTTGCACATCGGGAGCCAGGTTTCCCGAGTTTGAATGAGCACCGAGAGGGGCGGGCAATGCAAACGAGGTAATATTACGCCCCTGCTCTCTGGCAAGACGTTCACTAGTCTTTTTATTAGGCCCCATGATTGTTTAAAACGCACAAGAACTAAAAACTTGGCTATTAATATCACCTAAATGTTAAGAACACTCGCTGATTAAGAAAATTATCAAAAGGTAAAATCGGGCAAAACGATCCACAAAAATAATCCTTAAAATTCCCTTAAGACTATCGGTAAAATACCTTACAAATTTCAGTAAAACTCCCACGAGAACGAACAAAATATGTTAAAACGCATAAGAAATAACACAGACGTACTATAAGAAATAAAGATAAACGAGTAAAATTAACAAATATACAAACTGTAAAACTGAAAAACACGATCTCCAAAGAACCGCATATAAAAGAATTCAATTAATCACTAAATTAGAAATACAAAACGGCATTAAGAACACGATAACATAAAAATTAAACAAAAGTAAAATACGAATCAATAAGAAAACACGCTAAACGAGAAGATGAGGCGAACGAGCTTAAATACTACAATTCTACGCTCAAGAACGAAACAAGGTAACTACGCTAGTTACGGAAACTGGGGGCGCGCGAGCTAAACAATTTGACACAATCGCGGATTATATGAATAAAACATGGATGAAACTCAGGCAAACATTCACTTGCAATATTTATCCCACCATAAGCTCCACCAAAAATATCACGCTGTAGTGACCATTGACATA
This sequence comes from Penaeus japonicus, assembly GCF_977035675.1. Taxonomy (NCBI): domain Eukaryota; kingdom Metazoa; phylum Arthropoda; class Malacostraca; order Decapoda; family Penaeidae; genus Penaeus; species Penaeus japonicus. The sequence continues at coordinate 21,731,287 of NW_028234415.1, read as the reverse complement.
TCATTGATGTAAGTTGTAAGTTCATTTCTTATGGAGCTTGCCATAATTAGTCTTTGTACATTTATTAAAGATTACCAACGGAGTGGGCCGAGCGGTAAGCACTCTCCGAAGGCACGGTGGGTCTGGGATAAATATTGCTCGTGAATCTTTGTTGAAAGTATTACTCCCTGTACACAAAAAGAGCCTGGGCACAACTCTTGCTAAAAACATGTAATCATAAAAACACAAATTCATAAAACTAATATTTAATTAGTTTGCATGGATATATATACATAAATGATAAGATTATAGCACAACCTGCACATACAACTGGAGCACACTACTTATCTTACAAATGTCTCTCGTACCGTCCGTTGAATACCACTGGATAACACAGATATAATATAAATAAAGGCTCGGCTACGGTCTCTCTCTATATCGACTTATAGCAGGAGGTCCTCTTACCCGGCAGTCTTCCGTCAAGGATCTCTGGCTTATGGAAAGAAAACCTCACTGCTATAAGCAAACTGCCCGTTTGGATGAGGAGAGAGAGTACCTGTAGCTTTGGCCGTGCGAGCTTGAGTCGCTTGTTCCTCTCCGGACATCTCCCTCAACGTCTTGGAGGCGGTAACCAGCAGTTAAGATCTTTAAGACGAGCGAGACCTCCTTGGCTCCCATGTTTTAAAATTAACAAAATACAATGAAATAAAAAAATAAAAAGACAGGAAAGCTAAAAGACACACATAATATTTTATTGTTCGTTGCTAGCACCATGTATTAGAAATGTTGCAATGTCTCGGTGCTGGTCCCTGGTGGCCACGGGTAAAATTTCCAAGCGTTCAGCCCTGCCACGAATAGCTTGGGATCCCCTAAAAGACAGCCCGTTTTCCAATCGGGAGATAATTCACTACAACTCCGCTGCGGTTAGGGGTGGGGATAAAGACGAGAGTCCCTAGGCTTTTGTGTGGGTTTATGGTCCTTATAGGTTGGTCTCGCCGGTGGGTTTTGAATAGCTGTCGGTCTCCGTGTCGTTTGTTCGAGTCTGCAGGTAAAAGTGGGTTAAGGAAGAGAGGCCAAGAAAAAAGAAAAAAAGAAAGAAAGAAAGAAAGGAAAAAAACACGAAGACAAGTGAAATGGGTTACCTGGGTATGGAATGTAGGTTTGTTTGGAGTTTCCTGAGAGGAGGATGTGAAATACCGTAGGAAGAGAGGACAATTTGCTGTTGCATTTTTTTTTAAAGGTGGAGGGGGGTAGGGTATCTTCAACTGCACTCCAGCTCAACTAATGACAGCAATCAAGATAAGGAGGGGGGAGGGAAGTAAGACAAAAGAAGCGTAAGAACACAAAGCCAGATGAACAATGAAGAACCAAGCCTCGTCCCGAGATCAAACCACGAGTGTTGTGGGTTTCAGCCCTGTTTCCCGTTGAATATTTTCCCCTTATAATTGATTGTGTTCGTTTGGCTGTAGGATAATACGAAATGGAGAGAGGGGGAATAGAGTGGGTGAA
>NW_028234415.1:21717299-21724799 GCF_977035675.1 Penaeus japonicus | reverse complement strand
CCTGTGCCCGCCGTCATGAATAATATACACCCGAGTCTATTCAGATAAAAACAACACCTTGTCAGTCAATGTTTACATCCGGGACCTTGTAACTCGGACTATCTAGCTAATTCCCTTTTCGTTATTTTTCCCTCCCGGTAGTCGTCAAACCGCCTCCAAGGGTGACATCGGCGCGTTATCCGGTGTTATTCTCGCCCTTTCGCAACCGCCGCGCCGTCACAGCTGGAATACAAATAGACAACTTTCCCGGAATTGGTCGTCCGCGCGTGCATAAAATTTTAATTCCATCAAGTTAATTCAATCAAGCTCAGTGTGTGTGTAAGGTTAACTTTGGGTAATGTTAGAGCAAACACGACGTCGCTTCTGTTTCTACCCCCACCCCCTCCATACCCTCCCCTCTCACCCCCCCTTCTCCCGCCACACCTCTCTCCCCCCACACCCCTCTCCCTCTTTCTCCCTCCACGCTGGGACTGGTTGAATGTGAGGTGTTTCGTTGGAGGTTAAAAAAATATTGTATTGGTAATGTTTGGGAGGGAGGGAGGAAGGGAAGGAGAGTGAAGAGAGAAAGAGAGAGAGAGAGAGAGAGAGAGAGAGAGAGAGAGAGAGAGAGAGAGAGAGAGAGAGAGAGAGAGAGAGAGAGAGACGCATCAATTTTATCGCGAAAAGATCTTTTTACTCACTTTCACTTCCTCCTCTTCTCCTCCTATCTTCCCCAACTTCGCACCTACTCCTTCCTCTCTCGTATCGTTTCCTCCACCTCCTCTCCCCATCCCTACCCCATTTATCCTCCTCCTCCTCCATCTCCTTAACCTCCTCTTCTCCCCATCCTCGCCCCTCTCTCAAGTATCTTGGAGGGGGTGGGGAACGGGAAGGGGGAGGGGGCTCTGAGGAGGTCGATTGATCGTTGTTATGGAAAACAAATTGTGTTGGTGACAGTTCATCTTGAAAGAAGAGGAAGCTTAATCTTAATACGGAGGAGGAATAGGAGGAGGAGGAGGAGGACGGGAGGGATGGGGTCGGATGGAATGGGGTGGGATGAGGAGAGAAGAAGGTGAGGATGAGGCGGAAGAGCAAGAGAAAGAGGAAAAAAAGTAAAAGTAAAATGAAGTGGAAGAACAAGAACCAATAATAATGATAATAATAAGAGGAGGAGGGGGAGGAGGAGGAGGAATGACGGCAGTAGGAGGACGTGAAGAAAAAAAATGATTGATTGTTTATTTGGTGAAGAAGAAAAATGCGTAAGAGGAAAATCTAAAGAAACAAAGTATGAAGAAGAATGATGATTATAATAATTATGGTAATGACCAATACAGAGGAAATAAGTTAGCAGAGTAAAAGTAAGAAGAAAGAGGAAACAAAGAAAGAATAATACAGATTAGAGAGAAAGAGAGAGAGAGAGAGAGAGAGAGAGAGAGAGAGAGAGAGAGAGAGAGAGAGAGAGAGAGAGAGAGAGAGAGAGAGAGAGAGAGAGAGAGAATAGAAACGAAAAAGAGAAAAAGGAATAAGAGATAAAAAAAAATAACGACATAATAACTGAGAAATCAACCAAGGGAAACGACAGATAGATGTGAAGGTCTTCCACGGGAACCGAAAAGAGAGAGAGGGCGGAGAGGAGGGGGAGGGGGAGGGGGAAGAGGGGAACCGAGAAGATGAAAAAAAATTATAGTACGGGAATTTTTCCTCTTAATTAAGTGTTTGTCGTTTTTCCCTGTCGCTCGTTTGAGAATCGGCGATTGTTGTGTCACAATGTCGTCACCCCCCCCCCTCCCCCTTGACTCCTCCCTCTGTCTGCCTCCTCTGTCTGCTGTCCCCTCCTTCCTCCTCTTTTCTTTCTCCTTCCTTTGTCCACTTCCTCTTCCTTTCTTCTGCTCTTTTTTCTCACTCTCACCCATCTGCGTTTCTTTATCCTTGTTTCCATCCTGTTCATTATACTTCCCACCTTCTCTCCCACCTTCCTTTTCTTCACCTTCTCTTCCCCTTCCTCCTCCTCCTCCTCCCCCTCCTTCGTATCTTTTTCCCCTTATTCCTCCTCCTCTACTTATTCTTCCCCCTTTCCTCTTCCTCCTTTTCCTTTTTTTATCCTCTCCTTTCTCCTCTTTCTCTTATTTTTCTTCTTCCTCCTCCTCCTCCTCCTCGCCCTTATTTTCCACTCTTACCTTTTCTCCTTTTCATTTTTCTTCTTCCTCCACCACTTCCTCCATCTCTCCCCATCCCCACCCCCACCCCCACCCACCTTGCGAATGAATGATGTTGCATAATGATCCAAATGTCACTAGGGAGACATTTCCACTCCATTGCTATCCCTCTGAAGTCATTTCTCAAAGTCATTTCTCACTCCAAACTTCACCTCCACCCTCCCTCCCTCCCTCCTCCTTTCCTCCTTCCCACCCCTTCATGTACCCCCTCCCCCATCTCTTTTCCTCCTCCTTCCTCCTCGCCTTCCCCCTTTTCTTACCTTTCCCTCCCCCTCCTACTTCCCTCCTCTCCCTCATTATTCTTACCTCTCCTCCTCCTCCTTCTCTTCCCCTTCTTCATGTCCCTCCTTCCTCCTCCTTCCCTTATCTCCCCCATCTTACCCTCTCATTCCTCCATCTTACCCCTCCACCCCCACATCTTCTTACCTCTCCCCACTCCCCCTTCCCATTCCTGTTCCCTTCTACATCGTCCATGCGTGAGGATTGTGAGAAATGGGGAACATTCATCCCCATAATCAAGTTCATTTACGCCTCCCGTGCTCTCTCTCTCTATCTGTCTATCTATCTATCTATCTATCTATCTATCTATCTATCTTTCCCCCTCCCTCCCTCTACTCTCTCCCGCCTTCCATTTTGCTACCCATCTCTCCCTCACTCCCTCTCATTATTCTCTCGTGCTCTCTCCTATTTCCCTCTCCCTTTTCAATCTCCCTCTTTATGCCCACTCAAGAGCACGCCCGAGCGAAGGCCCCGAGTCGAAAGGGACGCGGCCGACGTCGGTATGTGGCGCTGAATGGCAATGCCGAAATGATAAGGGGCGTGGGAGGATGAGTCGGGGTCTGGATGGGAAGGGGGAGGTTGCAGCGCATTCACGGCGGTCTCCTTCATCCATTGCTGGTCTCGGTGCCCTTTTCCCGTGGGTGTGGGAGGGGGTATTAGGGGGGAGAAGGGTATGTAGAGGGGAGGGGGGATTAGAGGGGTTGAAGGGTGGGATGAAGGTTTTGGAGGCGCGTGTGCGTTTGTGTCTGTGTGTTTGTGAGGGTACTAAATTTACCTTCTGTGTTTGTGTGTCTTTCTTTCTACTCTTTCTCTCTCTTTCTCTCTCTCTCTCTCTCTCTCTCTCTCTCTCTCTCTCTCTCTCTCTCTCTATATATATATATATATATATATATATATATATATATATATATATATATATATATATATATATATATATATATATATTTAGGGAAAACGGCTGAACTAATCCCCTCCCCCACTCATCCTCCACACTTTTTGCTCCCCATTTGTTTCTTGTTCGCCTTCTCCTTTCCCTTCTCATCCTTTCTCCTTCCCCTCTCGACCTTACTGCACCCTCTCCACCCTCCACCCCCCTACTTTCCTTTTCACACACACATATCACCTTCGCATTGAGTTGACGCCTGTTTGTAAAAGTATTTTGTTCTGTATTTGTTAAAGGAGTGTAAGAGAAAGGCCGGTGAGGGGATGGGGGGATGTTAAGCGATGTCGACGAATTTCTATGGTTTAATGGGGGGGAAGGGGGGGCGGAGGGTCGAGGGATGTGTTAGGATGTTTGCATAAGAGAAATAAAATGTTTGTGTAGTGTTGATTAGATTTCGTTTCATTCGCCAACATTTGTTAATTTTACCTTTTAGGGGAACGGGATGAGAGAGAGACAGAGACAGAGAGACGGAGAAATGCATCTTTTCAAATCCAAAATGTTGTCGATAGCACGAGAATACGCGAGTTTTACCACATAAAGAAAAAATACGTCTTATTTTTCAAGAAAACAAGGAAAGGAGAATAAGGGAGGGCGTTTTCAGGAAATTCTTTGATGTTTTTTTCTGCATCTATCGTTGGGCGTCGTTGTTTGTCCTCCCCCACCCCCCACCCCCGTCTTTCCCCCAACTCGTTAGCTCAGAGCCCCAAATTGCGATAATTACAACATTGCCGCTATGTAATTATATCAGGAGTCCGGGAATGGTTGACAATAGTAATTGCGACATTGAAATATTTTAGGAGAGTAAAAAAAAAATCCCGAAAGACATAAGAGAAAAGGTTATTTTCGTCTAACGGAAGTAATTCTAATCCGCCTTTAAAGGGTCGTGGGAGACGCTACTCTCCCCCCCCCCCCCGTCTTCGATTCTTCAGCGGCGATTTGATACGGCCCATTGTGACCTGACCCAATCATGACCTGACCTACCGTGCCCGCCTTTGACCGCACGTGGGCCGGAAGCAAGCATTGGTCAGGTCAATAGGGCAGGAAATGGCCGTGTCGAAAGGAGAAGCCAGGGAGCACATGCCAGTCAGCTGTTAATCATGACATTGTGTTGACACGGGGGATGATCGGCTTGACGTTCTGTGACCTGTGTAGGCGTGTGCGTCTGTGTGTGTGTTATGTGTGTAAGTGCATGTACGCCATTGAACGTATACATGTGGGAAATATTTGGGGTTGTCATTACACTTAAACATGTATATGTTTGCGGGAAATGTTTAGGGTTTTTTGTTATGTCCGAAATTACTTCTTTTTTCCGGAATTCGTAAACGCCTCTGAGAAAGAGAATGTGTCTCCTTTAAAGGAGGTTTTGCGAGAATTGCTTCGTGGAACTTTGAGATCGAGATGATGCCTCGGGGTTTCTGAGAAGACGCGGACAAATTTCAACTTCATCTCGTCATCTCGTCTGTCACTTGAAGAAACCTATCGACTCCTCTTCTTAATCCTTTTCAGGGAATTGTCTCTAATCTCTCTCTCTCTCTCTTTCTTTCTTCCTCATTCTCTCTCTCTCTCTCTCTCTCTCTCTCTCTCTCTCTCTCTCTCTCTCTCTCTCTCTCTCTCTCTCTCTCTCTCTCTCTCTCTCTCTCTCTCTCTCTCTCTCTCTCTCTCTCTCTCTCTCTCTCTCTCTCTCTCTCTCTCCCTCTCTCTCTCTCATTGTACCCTTCAGCTCTCTCGTTGCCCCCCCATCTTCTCTCTCTCATTGTACCCTCATCTTCTCTGTCACCGTACCATCTTCACCCCCCCCACACACACACGTAGCTCCTTCCTCCACTCCCACTGCACGTCTCATTACAAGCCCTTCCTGTATCTCTTCTGTGTCCGCCCCCTCCCCTCTCCCTCTCCCTGCCCATTACTCCCTCTCCTCTCTCCCTCCTTCCTTCTCCATCTCCTCCTTTCTTCCCTCCTCCCCCCCCTCTCTTCCCGAAGGAGCAGCTGCTACACGTCTGCCCATAACTAATAGCTTGTCTTAATTGGAGACCGGTGCGCTACGTCTTGTTTGTGATACATCAAAGGCTTGACTGACGACCATGGCTACCCAACTAGGCTCAGGACGACCACCTTCTCCCCTCAGCGGTGCGTCGCGACCTTGCTTGACCTTTTCGCGAGGGGTTTTGTTTGGATTTTTTTTGTTTTTTTATCTTTGCGTGGATATTTCTTTGTTGTTTGGGCTCGGGTTTTGTTTGTTTTTGGTTTGGCTTGTTTGTGTGTTAGGTATATGTTTCCCAAAAAAGTCAGAGTAGAGTATAATAAAAAAAAATTAAGATTTTGTAACCATGTGACATTCAGTCAAATTTCCATCGGTCCTGAATTAGTCGTCATAATGTCTTGCGTCGGCCGCGGAATTACGACACGAAATCAAGGCCAAGATCTTAGGGCCATTAGTGACCAAATCCCTAGAGAACAGCCATGAGGAACGTTCTCTTTTCCCCTACCTTCCCCTGCCCGCTCCCTCCCTCCCTCCCTCCCTCCCTCCCCTTTTCATGATCGCCTGGGGGGAAGTCAGCTGTATTCTGATTCATGGCCTTCGCTAGGTGATGTTACCATAGATTTCCCAATCTCTTTCTCGCTCTCTTCTCTTCTCTTCTCTTCAGTCTCTCCTTCTTCCTCTCCGTCCTCCGTTTCCTCCTCCTCCTCCTGTGTCACCGTCATCCTTACTCGGTGATGTTGAGGTCACATGCACATTGACCTCAACGCCTTCCAGCTGTTCTTTGGTTCTTATTCGTCGTCCCCCATTTTACTCCTTATTTGTATAACTATCTATGTCATTTTCTTCTTTCTTTTTTTCGTATCTTCTTATGTTTTCATTGTGCTCTGTTGCTGGGGTGTTGCGAGATATTGTTTTTTTCACGTGTCGGTTTGTTATACATCGCCATACTCAATACGTTCTTCCTTTCTCTCTCTGTCTCTCTCTGCCTTCTCCTCCCTTCTCCCTACCTCAACCCTACCTCTCTCCTTTAACTCTTCCCCTACCTCTTCCCCAATCTTTCTCCTTAATTCTCTCTCTCTCTCTCTCTCTCTCTCTCTCTCTCTCTCTCTCTCTCTCTCTCTCTCTCTCTCTCTCTCTCTCTCTCTCTCTCTCTCTCTCTCCCCTCTCTCTCTCTACCTCTTCCTCTTCCTCTTCCTCTTCCCCTACATCTCCCCTACATTCGCCCTACTCCTCTTCTCCCCTTCCCCTTCCTCCTACCCTCCCCATACCCTACTACCCCCTCCATGCTCCTACTCGGCTACCATATGCTGACTCGGCGAGGAATACCCTGGTAATAACAGTAATCTAAAAGAGTAACAAAGCCCGGGGAGGGGGAGAAGGGGGGTGTAGGGTGGGGGTAAATGCCCGGAGAATAGATTGTGAGCTCTTTTTTTAGATGGGAAAATAAGGTTGGGTGGGAAGGAGAGGTAGATAGATATAACATGGGAAGGGTGGGGGAGGGAGGAAAGGAAAGGAAAGGAAGGGAAATTGAGAGAGAGAGAGAGAGAGAGAGAGAGAGAGAGAGAGAGAGAGAGAGAGAGAGAGAGAGAGAGAGAGAATGAAGATTTATGGCTTGATGAAGAGGGGGAAAGAGAGAGAGAGAGATGAGATAGAAATGGAGAGAGACAGACAGGCGGACAAAGAAAGGTTGAATGTAATTACGAGCTACGTCGTTGGCGCTGACACCCCCTCCCCCTCGCACCCACCTCCCATCACAGGCACAGGTGTTAGGCTTAGAGGTCGGCGGTTGAGTCTCTCTGTTGACTGACAGCTGACACTTATGCTGACACGGGTGACGGGAACCTTGCACTGTTTTTGTAGCAACAGAGTGGCTGTGTTTATGTCCAGTGCGATGACCTTGTTATTGTTATTGCATTTGTCGAGGGACCGGATGTCTTTATTGTTGTTTTTAACTGCAGTTTTTTAAATTATTTAAAATGTATTTATATATAGAAGGGATTTTCTACACTTTTAAAGTTGACGCAACGGAAGGCGAAAGACACACGGCTGATGTGGTCAAGACGCGTCGAAAGAGAGAAACGAATAGAGAGAGGCAGACGGAA
>NW_028234415.1:21707299-21714799 GCF_977035675.1 Penaeus japonicus | reverse complement strand
GAAAGCGAGAACGAAGTGGTGAAAGAATGAATAAGAAAAGTAGGAAAAAAGCCTAATCAATAAAAGAAGAAATGGAAGAAGACAGCTAATTGATGGAGGAAGAGGAAGAGGAAAGACGAAAGAAGAGATAGGGGGTCACGCGCTTAACGGAACCGCTACTACAAACAGCAGCAGCAGCAGTAGCGGAAGCAGGCGCGTCTATTCTCGGATGTAGGGGAGGAAATCGGCCGATCTTTGTCACTTTGTCGCTGTCCCTCCCTTAGAGAAGCGCTGAGTTCGTGAGATTAGCATATGAGGTAGTTTGGCTTATGATGACCTTATTTCCGGTTGTATGTTTCGGTGTGATGATCGTGTTTTGATATGTTTATTACGTTATGATGAGGACAACTGTACCGCGCCCGTTCTATGTACCTGAACATGTGCGGTTTGTTTTCTTTTCGTGTGTGATATTTTGTCTTTCTCTCTCTCTCTCTCTCTCTCTCTCTCTCTCTCTCTCTCTCTCTCTCTCTCTCTCTCTCTCTCTCTCTCTCTCTCTCTCTCTCTCTCTCTCTCTCTGTCCTGGTGGGTTTTCCTAATATATAGGCCTATAATGAATTAGCAAATACCCACTGGGCCTATTTGCTGTGACCCGGGTACAGGGGGTCGGGGGAGGGGAGGGGTAAGGAGGCACCCCATGGCATGCCGTGATGAAATGGTGGAAGGGGCGAAGGGGAGGAGAGGGGGGGGAGAAAAGTTGGTGAGAAAGAGGGTGTGGGTAGGGGTTGCCTGTATTCTTATAGGCTTATAGGTGTAATTTCAAGGTGCTCTTCGACGTAAGAACTTCTTATCCTAGGCCTAAGCCCATTTTGAAGAAACCGTGGAAGGAGAAGGTGGGGCTGAAGAAGGAGGAGTGGGATATATGGCGGGGGGCGTGGCCAAACACCTTTCTCTCTCTCTCTCTCACTCTCTCTCTCTCTCTCTCTCTCTCTCTCTCTCTCTCTCTCTCTCTCTCTCTCTCTCTCTCTCTCTCTCTCTCTCTCTCTCTTCCTTTTTTTTCATTGACGCTAATTTTTCATTCTTGTCCGGTCGAGAGAGGGAAATTTATGTCTCGCAGCCTACTGGTCTACCGCTAAATGTCAAGTCCCTTTTTTTGTGCTAACGGAACCTTCGTTTAGGCCTACTTTGCTGGACGGCGGGGGTGGATGGAAGTCCGTGAGTTAGGCCTACATGCACTTGAAACGCCCGAGACGAGAACATTGCGCCCAAACAGGTAGGCTCGAGCGTGATTTAACTTTGTATTCCCAGATATTATATCCACGCGCGGGGAAGGTGACGCGGGAATGGTTGATTGAATATTGACGTTCGTGTGATCGCCGTAATACGGGGGGGGGAGAGAGAGAGAAAGAGAGAGAGAGAGAGAGAGAGAGAGAGAGAGAGAGAGAGAGAGAGAGAGAGAGAGAGAGAGAGAGAGAAAGCCAGCTAGCGGACGGTCGATCGGGTGGGGGGTAGGGTGGGTGGAGGGGTGGAGGGGTCATTACGTGGCAATATTCGTCGATCACGTGATAATTATGGTTTTGATTAGCTTTGTACATAATGTGTTGTGGCCGGCTTGAAGCTCGGAAAGTCAGTAGGCCTTGCTAGATGGTTAGGGTTGTTGAAGAGGGCATTTTTTTATTTTTATACATCTTACTTTTGAAAAGTTATGGTAATTATGTTTTTTTTTTTCATATTTTGTTCTTAAACGTGTCTTGTTTATTTTATTCTTGTATACATTTTTTGAGAGGGAGGGAGGGATGTGTTCTGCACTGATTATGCTTTTCATTTTCATTTGCTATGGTTTCTGTTATTTAACTTTTTAACGATAATAAGAAAATAAATGTAACCATAAAAACAAAAATACAAGAAAGAAAAAAAAACGAAGCCAAGACTATCCCCCCCCAAAAAAAAAAAAAAAAAAAAAGTGTCCTTGCAACAGCACCAGGAGAGAAAAGCCAGACGCCGTGATTGCACAGTTCCATCCGAGTTGGTGCTGCGGTCAGCGGAAGCCCAAGAGAGTAATGGGCTGTACAAGAACGGACGGGGAATTAGTAGTGTGTGTGTGTAATGTGTTTAGGGAATTGTGGAGGCATCTGATGGACGGATGGGCTGGGGGGAGGGAGGGGGGGTAATGTGATGTGGAGGTGTGGGGGTGGGGGTGCAGTAGAGAGGGCAGGGATGTGATGTGTGGAGGTAATGATGATTGTGTGTGTGTGTGTGTGTGTGTGTGTGTGTTTGTTTGTGTGCGCGCGCTCGTGTGCGTGTGAGTGAGATTGTTAAGCATGTGGGGAGTGTCTAAGTCACAGGTTTATGACAATATTAATTGATTTGGTCTGGCATCGTGACTATGATGAAGCTGTATCAATACGTTATTAAATATTAATTAAATTCATGTTTCTTTCATTGTTCCTATTCTCAATACCGCTTGATGATAATTATTATTTGTGTTTTTTTTTCTCCAATCAAATATTATTATTGTCATAATATCACACCGCTTCCTTGTACAACATCAATAATAACCGCGCTCGGACGGCGTTTATTGCAGTCACTGAATGGATTCTCTCTCTTGCAAGAGGCCAACGACACCGTCGCCCGCGCGATTTATCTTTGGATTTATACCGTTCATTGATTAATCTCTCCCGCCCGCACATCTGTTCGACATCATTACGTGCTATAGTTCACGATTATTTGTTGTCTCTCTCTCTCTTTCTTTCTCTCTTTCTCTCTTTTTTCTGTATGTATTTTTTTATCTCTGCTTTCTGTTATCTCGTCTTTTTTTTTATTAATGTGCTTTATTTCTACTTGGATCTTGTTTTGGTTCTGGTATTTCTTGCACCTGATTAATCTTGCATGGTCAGTTTTCCCAGTGTCTTCTTATTTATTTCGTCGTCTCTCTTTCTCACGTTATTTTCTTTCCCTACTCCTATTGTTCGCTCTCCATCCTTGCCTCTTCTCTTTTCTTTTAGTTCTCTTCACTCTTCATCCTCGTCCCTTCTCTTTTCCTTTGGTTCTCTTCGCTTTCCCTTCACTTCTCTTCCCCTCCTCTCCTCCTCCCCTCCCCTCTTTCGCTCCCTCGCCATCCAGTACAACTTTTCGCATGAGTTCATTAGCACACTAGTAATGCTGTTTGTCCGTCCCACACGATGTTGTTTACACGACTGTTGTTGCATTTTTTATTTCATTTTTTCCCATCAGGAATGGAATGTCGAATTTGATGTTTCGTTCCCTTTTTTCCGTCCCCTGTTAATGTAATCGGCTGTCGAGCTGGATTTATTTTTCGAATGCGTGGAACGTGACTGTGCATGAATAAATATCCATCTAATTTTTTTTTATCTGTCTATCTATCTACCTATCAAAATATCAATATCTCTCTCTCTCTCTCTCTCTCTCTCTCTCTCTCTCTCTCTCTCTCTCTCTCTCTCTCTCTCTCTCTGTATGCACACACACACACACACACACACACACACACACACACACACACACACACACACACACACACACACACACACACATACACACACATACATACACACCCATATATATATATATATATATATATATATATATATATATATATATATATATATATATATATATATATATATATATATATATATATATATTGTTACGTCGCAGTTCATTTAATTTGTTGTCATTCATCTGTTATCTTGGTATTTCTGTTAATGTATCTTATGTAATAATGTCTTTCGTAAATAAGGTTCCGATTCGTGACTTTTTAGAACAGTTTCGCAATTTGGATCCTTTGTATTTTGTCATGTGATTGACTCTGGGACTAAGGGTGATGTCATAACAATTTTTTTAGGTCATCATTAGTGCTTTTGTGGCTGATTTTGTGCAATTGTTGTTGGTTATTTTTTTAATCTGTTGTCTTTTATTACCGAATATCTCTTTCCAAACTTTCTTCCTTCCCCCTTTTAATACTATTCCTCCTCTTCTTCCTCCTCCTTTCACCTACCATCGTCCAACTCTCAAGCCCACCCTCGAATATTGTTAACCTTCCTTCCCCATTCCGTTAGGTCATTACCACGCCTGCGCTCCACCTGCTCCCTTCCACAACCTCCCTTCTACCGGCCCCCTTCCACCCGTCGTCCCCTTCCACCCGTCGTCCCCTTCCACCCGCCCCCTTCCACCTCCTTCACCACGGCGCCCTATGGCTACCGCACCCGCGACCGCGTCCTCTCTTTACATTGCCTTGACTTTCCTTTGCGTGTGCTCAGTGGATGGCCCGTTGGTAATGGGATCTCCTCTCTTTCCCTCCGTCTGTCTGTCTCTTTTTGCCCCTCCCTCTGCTTCTCTCTTTGTATTTCTTTCTCTTTGTCTTTCTTTGTCCTTCTCTTTCTTTCTCTTTCTTTTTCTTTTTCTTTCTTTCTCTCTCCCTCTCGCCCTCTCTCCCTCTATCTCACACACACACACACACACACACACACACACACACACACACACACACACACACACACACACACACAGTATTAATGGATAGATAGAAAGAAAGAAGAAAGAAAGATATATAAGGAGTCTTTTCGTTATTGTATTGCTTCCTTTTCGTTTTTCTCTTACAGATTATGCTCAGGTTTATGTCATTTTCTTCTTTTCTTTGCGTCTCTCCTTGTTTATTCATTCAGTCACACACAAGTAAATAGCCACGCACATACACAACCAAACACACACACCCTCACACCCACATTTTATGCAAAAAACACCCACACTTCTCACACAGTCGGAAAGTATGAGCAGTAACCCATTTCTCAGAGTTTAAAGTTTATGGGCTGAATTTGAGCAGATTTGCCCTAGGCGTAAATGCGAGCTTATGTTGCAGCCGGTGTTGTGTTGCAGTTTTCAGGAGTTAGTATTGCTTTTTTGGGGGTTGCTGTTGTTGATGTTGCAGTTTTGTGTTGGCGGGGGTGTTGATTTGGGAGATTGTGTTGCTTTTTTTTGTAATTATTGTTGTTGTTTTAGTGTCGTTATGACGTTTGTCTTTGAATATTTGTTTTCATTTTTCGTTTTTCGTTTTGTTGTATTATGCTTCTCCTGCTTATCTTCTCCTTCTCCCTCTTCGTGTTCCTCTTCATCTTCCCCCTTCGTCTTTGCTGTTGCTATTGTCATCTAAATTCTTATTGATAAATGACAAGTGATCCTAATGTTGATTTTTCTATATGGGCATCACTAATTATACCGTTCTTAGTATTGCTATTATTAACATTATAGTCTATATTATTCACTACTACCATTACCATTTTTATGACTACTGTTATCTTCACTATTATTATGACTACTGTTATCTTCACTATACTAAACATACACCGGTACTGTTACATACATGATCGCAACAGACAACGTAACAGACCGCAAGACAAAAGACCAATAAAATTCCGTCACGCCCGCCGTTTAACTTCCTGTGCCAAGTGGGCGGACTCCGCTCTACGTGACGACTGTAACAAAAGATATATTTCAGAGTGGTTCTCGTCTGCAGTGACCGGAACAGTGACCTAACTCGCACCGGGAACGGAAGTGGTTGGCTTGTGCCTGAGGGAGAGGGGGGAGGGGGGAAGGGTTGAGGAAGGGGGGAGGGGGAATGATGAGAGGGGCGGGCCTCGGGGTATCTTTCTGTGTGTGTGTGCTATTAACCTTCGCTAATCTGGGTCTCTTTTTGTGTAGAGCTTTCTTTGAGTCCTCCTTCCTCTTTATGTCTGCTTTTCTCTCTCTCTCTCTCTCTCTCTCTCTCTCTCACTCTATATCTCTCCCTTTCTCTCTCTCTCACTCTATATCTCTCTCTTTCTCTCTCTCTCACTCTATATCTCTCTCTTTCTCTCTCTCTCTTTCCCTCTCTCTCTCTCTCTCTCTCTCTCTCTCTCTCTCCTCTCTCTCTCTCTCTCTCTCTCTCTCTCTCTCTCTCTCTCTCTCTCTCTCTCTCTCTCTCTCTCTCTCTCTCTCTCTCTCTCTCTCTCTCTCTCTCTCTCTCTCTCTCTCTCTCTCTCTCTCTCTCTCTCTCACTCTCTCTCTCTCTCTCCTCCCCCTCCCCCTCTTCCCCCTTCTCTCCCTCCCCCTCTTTCCCCCTCTCTCCCTATTTCTCACACAGAACACAAAGCGAACATTATACACAAACGTAAAACATATTCCGATCAGCCGTCCTCGCAACGCTACTCCAAATGATTATTTATGGACCAGTTGAAAATCCGGGGATGTATATAAAAAAAGGAGTGTTGGCGTAACTGTTTTTAGCTGTTGAAGCCAGATCATTTAATGGATCTGGATTAATGATATAAAAAAAGATTTTTTTTTCTTTTTTTTCTTTTTTTTCTTTTTTCTTTTTTAGACAATATTGTTTGTGTTTCTCTGATTTCATTTCGGAGTGTAGGTGGTGCCGTGTTTGTCGGTAATGGTCTTTTGTTTATGAATTTGTCTCATATATTTATATATTTATGTATTTATTTGTCTACTTATGTTTGGTTTATCTATCTAGTGTATTTATTTAGTATTGATCTAGTATATCAATATATTAATATGGTATATGTATATTTCTAGTGCATATATTCATTATTTATTTATCTGTAATTCCATTTGTTTATTTATGTATGTATTTATTCATTTGGTTTCCGATAATGCTCTAAAATGGAATCTAATGCCTCATAGCTAATACTGGTAAGCTACGGGGTCCTGATGGTCAGACACGGCGCACACTTGTGTTATGAATAAATTTGCATGATAGGAGCCTTTATTGCATGTTCTGAATGTGATGAGATTATGGAAAGGTGTTCATGTTGGTTTTTCTCTCTTTTTAACAGGTAAGGTGCGCTCCGTCAGCATTTGCGACGAAGTGGCTTCAGTCAACTTTCGGTTTGTAAAAACTTTTTTTTTCTTTCACTTCTTCTCTCTCTCTTTCTCTCTCATTATTTTTTCTCTCTCTCTCTATCTATCTATCTTTCAATCTGTTCTGCCTTTGGCCATTTTTTTTTCTGTTCTTTGTCTTGCGTTCGTTCTCTGTTTTCTCCTGAAGACTTAATCTCGCTCTCTCTCTTTTTTTTATTATTATTATGTTTTCTATTTACAAAATCCGCGTTTCTTCCTCCTCCTCTTTTTCTTCTTCTTCCGCCTCCTCCTTCCTCCCCCACTCGCCTCCCTTAGTTCATCCACCTTCCCCCTCCTTCCTTCCCACCCACCCCCCTCCCCCGCCACCTCCTTCTGCAGCGTCTCCCACAAGAGAGTATGAGTACCGGTTATTATCGAGGTATTAAAGCGCCGCCTCCACGCCTTTCCCGATGTGTCTGAGGGCGGCCATTATGGGTATTTAATAGCCGGCCAACAGGATGTGGGGAGGTGTTCAGAGGGGTTATGGATAGGAATGGGCAAAGATGTGGGAGTTCAGGGGCAAGAGGGGAAGGGGTGGTAATAGGAGGGGTAGGGGGGGGTAAGGAGGGAGGGTAAGGGTGGTGGAGGTAGGGAAAGGGGGTGGGTAGAGAGAGGGGA
>NW_028234415.1:21699799-21702299 GCF_977035675.1 Penaeus japonicus | reverse complement strand
TGTTTGGATTCCGTACGGATCGCCGGGCAAGGAAAAGTTTGCTTGTGTACATGCACTGACTGACTCAGCGCTCGTTCACTCACCTACCCACTCAATTCACGCACTCACTCACTCAATCAATCAATTTGTATGTGGTGTATGTAGGTCGTTTGCTCCCGTGCGCTTGGGTGAATACAAACAAGTGTTTCAGGATTTTATTTCGATTTTCTATTCTAAGAGGTAGGAAAGGGAGAGAAAGATGGAGGAGGAGAGAAAAGAAAAGAAAAGATAGAGACTTTAATAGGAATGAGTGAGAAAGAGAAATGGCCAATGGAGAGAGTAAAAGATAGGGAGAGAAGGAAGGGGAGGAAAAGTCACCAGATGATAACATATACTTTATGTGGAATATCTGGCGCAAGCACAAGCAGGCACAGGTTGGTACCATTACGAAGCAAACTTGGTCCTTGAGTCAGACAGCTCGATTATAGTAACCTTGATGGACTGAGCGTTCTCATTTTTATTGGCCTTCTTACTGGTCGAATTCGCTTTGTGATGTTCTTAATTGGAGGAAAATAATTGTGGTGATTTCTTTTTTGTGCCAAGTGTGATGGCTGACACTCGGCCAGACATGGGTATTGGGATGCTGTTTTTTTTTGTTCTTTGGAAAGTCAAAATTTTCTTGTGTGGTTCCTTCGTTAACAAGGTACGTATGCAATAGCCCCGCCTCGCTGACTCGGGCAAAAAGGGTCGCCGCGGCGGAAAACGTTTGAACGTTTGAGCGGAACGTTTTATCGGAGGAGAGTTTCTTCCATCGTGCCAGAGACCAGTGCCGGGTTGTAGGAAATGCATTTATTTATAAGTACGTTTCCACAAGGGCTGAGGGGGGAGGGGGTGGGGGAGGAGTATGCGTCACCCGAAATACCTCGCGTCTCTTTCATGTTTTCATGAATACATTAAAATACGAGATGAGGAGGGACGGGTGACAGGGGGTAGGGAGTGCCACGTTCTCTGCACTGTGATAGCTCGGGATATATGAGTGCATTTATTCATGCACACGCTCACACACACTGATTTGTCTGCGGCCTCCCGCACGCGCGCACTAACATGCTCACAAACACACTCACTCATTCACTCATTCAAACACACACTCACTCACTCACTCACTTATTCAAACACTCACTCACTTACTCACTCACTCATTCAAACACACACACACACACACACACACACACACACACACACACACACACACACACACACACACACACACACACACACACACACACACACACACACACACACACACACACACACACACACACACACACACACACACACACACACACACACACGATAACGAACCATAATCACGTTATTATAATATTATAAAACTTACAGACCTGTCGTAAGACGTTGTTCTCCGGCGGATGTTTCGCAACGCGGCCATAAACGCCTTTATTGTGGGTGGCGAGAGAGGCTCTTCTTGCGTCACACGGCTCCACGTCGAGGCACTTGTTGACACTTCGGTCTGGCTGCGCTGGAGGATGGGGGAGGGGGAGTGGGAAGCGGTAAGGGGTGGGGGTGGGGTGAGGTTAATCCGTTGTGCAAGATTTTGGATTTGCCTTTCTTTCCCGTCTCTGTCTATCTAATTATCTATCTATCTATCTCCCTTTCTCCCTCTTTCATTCTCTCTCATATTTCCACTCCCTTACCTCTCCTCATCGCTCTCTTTCCTCCTCATCTCTTACTCCCTTTTCTTCTTTTCATCTCCTTCTCCTTCTCTTTCTTCTCCTACTTCTTCACATCCATCCCCTTCACCTCCTTCCTCTTCCTTTTCTTCTTTTTCATCCACTTCCACCTCCTCTTACCCTTTCTCTACCGTCCCCCCACCCCCTTGACCCTCTACCCCTCGAACCTCAGGCAATTGAATAACATAAAAGCATCATCTCTGGGGATGACGCAGCAGGCAGTGCAAGCAGGGAAGCAGGAAAGCAGATTCCTCGAGTTGATTGTCCTCTGAACAGATAGCGGGATTATTCGTCTCTCTTTCAGACAGTTATTTCTTGTGTTTTTTTATTTATTTAAGTTATTTGGGGATTATCTATGATCGGTTAAGAAAACTGTGCGTTATTATTATGTTCTTCTTGTACTTACTTTTGGTTATTATCAACGCTATCTTAAACGCCACCACCATCATTATCATCATCATCATCATCATCATCATCACTACTACCACCTTCCCCACCGTTGTTATTACAACCACCACTTCTCTTATAACTGAAATACACAACATTTAACTTTCCTTTAACAAGTACCGATTCTCAAGTACCAGAGAACACAAAGTCTGCAACGTGAACAGTTATAAAGTCATGCGGACGGGTTCTCGGCCTTGGATCACTTCTTGTCGTGCGTTGAAATCACTAAGAATAGTCGCCGGGCAAAGATGGCTGGACGCGGCTGTAGGAATCTTGAAAGCGTTTTTTTTTATTTTTTATAAGAGCTTTAGAGTGGTGTTTTTCAT
>NW_028234415.1:21672299-21692299 GCF_977035675.1 Penaeus japonicus | reverse complement strand
CACCTGTGTTGTTTGCAAATCGCCCTCAGGCTCTAAAATCAGTCTTGAATTACGCTGTTACGCTGACAAACTTTTTTTTATCCGATAACATTTTTTTCTCCTTTTTAGTTGAGTTATTTTTGAGTTCTTTCATTTTTACGGTTGGGCGACATTCTCAAATTTTCTTGGGGGCGAAGTAGGAGAGAGAGAGAGAGAGAGGAGGGGAAGGAGGGAGAGAGAGAGAGAGAGAGAGAGAGAGAGAGAGAGAGAGAGAGAGAGAGAGAGAGAGAGAGAGAGAGAGAGAGAGAGAGAGAGAGAGAGAGAGAGAGAGGAAAATTAAAAGGAGACAGACAGCAGGAGAGCGGAAAGAGAAAAAAGAGGGGGAAGGAGGAAGGGAGGGGGGGGGGGGGGGGAGAGGGGAAAAAGGAAAGGGGAAAAAAAAAGGGAAGGGGGGAAAGAGAAGATGAGGGGGGGAGAGAAAAAAAAGAGAGGAGGGGGGAGAGAGAGAAAAAAGAAAAAAGGAAGAGGGAAAAGGGGGGAAAAAAAAAATTTTTTAATTTTAAATCTGAAAAAATTTTTTTCTGAAAAAAAGGAAAAGGAAAGGGAAAAAGAGAAAAGGGAGAGGGAAGGGGGAAGAAAATTTTTGAGAGAGAAAGAAAGGGATTTTGGAAAAGAAGAGGGGGGGAGGAGGGAAAACCCCCCTTTTTTGGTTTAAATTTCTGGGAAAGATTGAAGAAGAGGAAGGGGAGGAAAAGAAGAGAGGAAGAGGGGGGGGGGGGGGGGGGGGGGGGGGGGAAAAGGGGAAGGGGAAAGAAAGAAAGAGAGAAAATCTAAAAATTAAGAAGAACCTGGGAAACGAGGGGAGAAGAGAGGGGAGGAGGGGAGAGGGGGGGGAGAAAAAGGGAGGGAAAAGGAAAGCAAAGAAGAAAGAAAGAAAGAAAGAAAAGAGAGAGAGAGAGAGAGAGAGAGAGAGAGAGAGAGAGAGAGAGAGAGAGAGAGAGAGAGAGAGAGAGAGAGAGAGAGAGAGAGAGAAAGAGAATAAAGTAGGAATAGAACGATGAAAAGTAGCATAACGATGGATATAAACATGAATAAAAAAAAATATATATATATCGCATTGATCTCGCCCCCCCACCCACCCACCCACCCATCCATCCTACCCCCCTCCTTCCTCCCTCCCTCCCAACTTCGTTTTTATTTTGTGATACCCCGACAAAGGTAGTTGTGTCTGCACGCTCAGGTGGTGTGTGCGGTTCAGCTTTTGTGCAGCGGAGCGTTGAAGTTTATGCTCGTCCTGAATGCACCGATGCGCTGTTCGTTCGTCCAGTCGTTCAGGGCGGCTTTGTGGTGAGAATGGCGTATAAAGAGGAGGAGAAGAAGAATGGGGAGATGGAGGAGGAGGAAGAGGAGGAGGAGGAGGAGGAGGAGGAGGAGGTAGAAGAGGAGGAGGAGGAGGAAGAGGTAGAAGAGGAGGAGGAGGAGGAGGTAGAAGAGGAGGAGGAAGAAGAAGAAGAAGAAGAAGAAGAAGAAGAAGAAGAAGAAGAAGAAGAAGAAGAAGAAGAAGCAGCAGCAACAAAAGAGAAAGAGAAAGAGAAAGAGGAGGTGAAGGTGGAGGTGGAGGTGGAGGTGGAGGAAGAGGAGGAGAAGGAGGAAAAGGAGGAGGAGGAGGAAAAAAGTGAGAATAGCCTATAAATATACTCTCGGATTTAATTCTCGTGTTTCTCTTGTCTTGAAGGTCTATACTGAAAATTACTTTTTGAAGAAAAATGTATATAAACCAGCCGGATGTAGGAACAGACCTTGTAAACAGTAATTTTCCTCTCATTCTCTCTCTCAGTCTCTGTCTTGTAATTCGCTGATACATAATTATGTTGCAAAAACGGCTGGAAATGGCGCGAAAAGCCACCTACTACACAGTACGAATTTAGTTCGAAGGGGTTTTTGTTCGGAAAACGCGCCAAACGACTTATGATTGCCCTCGGCTTCTCGCGTAGTGGTGTAAACCCGTAACAAAGGGGGGTGTGTGCAAAGGGGGGGGGGGGATGGGGGGGATAGGGGGGGGAAGGGGGGGGGGGGGGGGGGGGTTTTAAGAGGGGGGGGGGGGGAAAAGGGGGATTAGGTGTGGGTTTTGAGTGTGGGGGGAAAGGAGGAGGAGGGGAAGGAGGAGGGGGGAAGGGGGGGAGGGGGAAGGGGGGGAGGGGAGGGGGGGGGGAGGGGGGGGAGGGGGGAGGGGAGGGGGGGGAGGGGAAGGGGAAAGGAGGGGAGGAGGGAGGGGGGAGGAGGGGGGGCGGAGGCGGGGGAGCAGAGCCCCCGGGAGGAGACGGGGGCGAAGGGAGGGGGGGGGAAGGGGGTTGAATGGGGAGGTGGAAGAGCGGTTTATTTTCCCCCAAAGTGCAGTAATTGGCGTCAAAGAAGGAAAATCTCTGCCCGGACTCCAAGCCTCGAGGGCGTTGCTGGTCATGAGGAAATGATTTTGCATATTTCCGCGTTATGTCACAAAACGCGCGCGAGTGGTTAGGTTACGCGCCAGTGCTATGGTGTCGACAGGTTCCAGCATTATCGGGAATACGTGTATTCACGGGATGTGATATATATAAACTGTTTTTTTTTTTTTTTGTTTTTTTTTTTTTTTTTTTTTTTTTTTTTTTTTTTTTTTTTTTTTTTTTTTTTTTTTTAAACACGTTTTGCTTTGATTAATTAAGCAGTCACTGGGACCCATTTTTTCCCCCCCGAGGACTTTTTTTCCCTACTATGTAGTCATATTTCATATTTGGTTTTCGCTCTCGTGTTGTGGAATATTTCGACGCTTTCATTTTTCAAAATACTTTTTTTCCATTTCTTTCTTTCACGACGGTGAATAATGTGGGAACGCCTTACGGAAAAAAATCAAGAGGAACGGAAGTCGCCGTCAAAAATAATGTCGTTCTTCCCATCTTTATTTTTTGTCCCACAAGATGGCTCTGCTGTCGGGACACAATGCTCTTATCCCAACGAATAAAATTGTCTCCACAATTTGACTTTCTTTTAAAACTTTTCTTTTAAGACGAGAGAGAGAGAGAGAGAGAGAGAGAGAGAGAGAGAGAGAGAGAGAGAGAGAGAGAGAGAGAGAGAGAGAGAGAGAGAGAGAGAGAGATTCTGTGGCAGCCATTTTCCCACACGTTGCCACGTTCCTAATTTTTAGCCCTTTTTGCGATTTCCATTTCCTTAATTATTCATTTGTCACCGCCTCTGCCATTTATCATTTGCGAGGTCCGGGTTTTCGACTTTGGGCTCGCGTATGTGTGTGTGTGTGTGTGTGTGTGTGTGTGTGTGTGTGTGTGTGTGTGTGTGTGTGTGTGTGTGTGTATTTGTATATACGCATGTATTTATGTATGGTATATATGTATGTATGTGTGTGTGTGTGTGTGTGTGTGTGTGTGTGTGTGTGTGTGTATCTTTATATATGTGCGAGTGTGTTCATGTTTGTCAGTGTGTCCGTGGTGTCTGTACACCCTGTCACACGGTCACAGCCTTCGCTCGTTACCCCTTGACACACCATTCCTCTTGTTCGCCTTCGTACAATAATTAGTGTTTCTACTTTCTTTCTCACTTTCCCTTTTTCTTCCCCCCCCCCCCCAGCTGCTGTAATCCGTGGGTATTTTCTTTTCTTCTTTTTTTTGACTTTCCTGTCTCCTTTTTTACGGATTTTGTAGTCAGTAGGCGTGCTCTCTCTACACACACACTCTCTCTCTCTAGCTCGCTCTCTCTCTCTCTCTCTCTCTCTCTCTCTCTCTCTCTCTCTCTCTCTCTCTCTCTCTCTCTCTCTCTCTCTCTCTCTCTCCTGTGAATTAGTTTTTAAAAGTTCTGTTGGAAATTTTTGTACGAGGGGGTTAGAAAAAAAATCTTTTAAGGTCTGAATATTTCAGCCATGAATTTCTTAGAAGGATTCCCCCCCCCCCATCTCTCTCTCTCTCTCTCTCTCTCTCTCTCTCTCTCTCTCTCTCTCTCTCTCTCTCTCTCTCTCTCTCTCTCTCTCTCTCTCTCTCTCTCTCTCTCTCTCTCTCTCTCTCTCTCTCTCTCTCTCTCTCTCTCTCTCGCTCTCGCTCTCAATCAGTCACCCACTCTTCCATTATCGTGTGTTCCGTTCTGCTATCGATTTTGACATATGGTTTTGGCCGTTTGACCCGTATCCCCGGAATGTAATCTATTTACAAGAAAGGTAATTGCCTCAGAGCTTCCTGTCTGTCAGTCTGCCACACACGTTATTATTTTCATCTCTCTCTCTCTTTCTTTCTTTCTCTCTTTCTCTCTCTCTCTCTTTCTCTCTCTCTCTCTCTCTCTCTCTCTCTCTCTCTCTCTCTCTCTCTCTCTCTCTCTTTCTACCTTCCTCTCTCTCTCTCTCTCTCTCTCTCTCTCTCTCTCTCTCTCTCTCTCTCTCTCTCTCTCTCTCTCTCTCTCTCTCTCTCTCTCTCTCTCTCTCTCTCTCTTTATCTTTTTCTCTCTTTCTCTCTCTCTGTCTTTCTCTCATAGAAATATGTATGTATAAACCTAACTACTGCATATATATACGTACATATAATGTATACACTTACACACACTGAGTTTTTGTGCGTGCGTGTCCTAGTCGATGTGTACATTATTGTTATCTTTCGTAACTTTTTAAGCTTCTTTAGGGCACTATATTGTTAGTTATTAGCCCTTATTCACATTCCTCTCTGCCCATTCATTTTCCCTACTCCCTGTTCGTGCATTCAACCTTTATTCCCCTCTTTTATCATTTTTTCTTTCTTTCTCTCTCTTTTTGTCCGTATTTTCTGGTTCTGTTGTTCCTATTATCGTTGTGGATTCCTTGTTTACATTTCCTGATTCCCAGTTGGCACTTTTCCATGCGGATATTGCGGAGTTTCATGGCTGCTATGTGCCAGGAGTGGGTTTGTTTGTGCGTGGAGTCGATAAGTGTTTGTGTACGGTTATAGTTGAAAATGTCTGTGTGTTTTGGACGATTGCTTGTATTGTTTTTTTTAAATCATGTAAGGTTTAAAAATGGATGTGTGATTGGATTCGTGTATGCATTTTGGCCTGTGTGAATGTGTATGTGTGGATATATTTGCATGTGTGTGTGTGTGTGTGTGTGTGTGTGTGTGTGTGTGTGTGTGTGTGTGTGTGTGTGTGTGTGTGTGTGTGGGGCTTAGTAAGAAGACCCATTCGTCTCACAACACGACATTTTCAGCAGATGTCCCTTTGTGTGTGATGACAAAACCAGACAAGGTCAAGGGATAAGAGGAACAAGGAGGACTCTTTCCTATGGGGTTAGTAGGGGAAGGCCTTGTTTTGAGGTCATGTCTAGCTCTAAGGTCGCGGTGAGGTCGACCTTCTAGGTCACGAGTGAGACGAGGCGAGGTCAGAGGCTGCCTCCTCCCCTCCCCACGAGGTCAGAAGACCCCCCAACCCTTCCCCCCTTAAAATACCTTGTTTATTGTAAGGGTTCTATTCTGAGAACTCGTTGGTGATGGATGGGAAGCGGAGGTCATAGCGTCGCCCGAACTTGTTGGTGCCAGATGGTGCTTCAGGAGGCTGTGGCGATGAGGAGAGATGAAGACAGAGGAGCAAGGGTGCAAGCTTGGGGGGGGGGGTACAGGGAAGTAGGTGTGTGTAGTCGGATAAGAAGTAGGGAGGATAGAGACAGAATGGTAATATAAGCAATTATACAAAACGGATGGCTGGAAACCGTTGAGTTTCAAGTGATTTTGCATTTTGGATTTTTTCTGTGATTTGACCAGACTGAGAAATTTCTCTTTTCGTTATTATTGTTTTAAATGAAGAGAACAACGATTATCGATTCTTTATTCAAGTTTCGTGCTTCCCTTTTTATCTCCCTATCACGTTAATCCCCTCCCTTTCTCTCTCCCACTCCTTCCTCCATCAGCAAGATCTCCCCCTTCCCCCATCACTTTAATACCCTCTCCCCCTCCCCCTTTCTCACTCCGTTCCCTCCATCATTAGAAGAAAAAATACTATCCCCCCTCCTTCAACATTTTAACCCCCCTACCCTCTTTCCTCTCTATCCTATCTCCATCATTTAAATTTCCTCTTTTCCCCCCATCACTTTAATCTTCCTCTCCCCCCTTCCCCCTCCCCCTCCCGGGTTCTTCTCCCCCCCCCCTCCCCATCAGCGGGACACAAAGCTCTACACGTATTTATCATTCAGAGGCGGCCGTAGTAGGACCCAACTTTCCACTAATGCGCTCCTTTGTCCTCCTCTCCCTCTGATTTTGGCGAGTGCGAATTGATTCTTTTCGTGTTTGGCTCGTCTTCTCTTTATTTTTTTTCTCCCTTCCCCTGTTCTTCCTGTTTTTGTTTTTTGTTTTATGATTTCTGCGTTTGTGTAATTTGTTGATTTGATTTTTTTTTCGCTTTGTGTTAGGCTTTTCGCCATTTCCCCCTCCCCCCCCTCGGTATGTGTAGAGATTTTCTACTTTTTTCTTTCTCTCTCTCTCTCTCTCCTCCCCCTCCCTCTCCTCCCAATCCATCCCCCCTCCCTCCCGCTCCATAATGGCGTTCCGGACATCTATTTCGTCAATTCATCCGGATATCCAACAGCGGGGGACCGGACGGCGATCTACGGCGATCCAATGGGGAAGAGACCGCGGTCTTCGGCGTGGACAAAAGGCGGAACCGACCGGCGTGTTATTGTTGTCGTTTGGATTCGTTTATTATGGTTGGATGAGGGTGGTTTGGGTCGTTTTCTTCTTTGGGGGCCTTTGATTTATGTTTATGTATATATATATATATATATATATATATATATATATATATACATATATATATGTGTGTGTGTGTGTAATCTGGGGTCGATATGTGTGGTTCGTGGTTTCTTGTTTTCGTTCTTTTTTTCTTTGTTTTTTTGTCCTTAAGTGTTTTTTTTCTTTACCTCTAACTACCTCTATAGTTTGGGTTTTACGTTTTTTCTCTATCTTTATTGTTATCCTCTTGTCCGGGAAATGGTTATTCGCACTGACCCTTAAATATTCTCTTTAGCTTCCGACGCCAAATAGAGAGAGAGAGAGAGAGAGAGAGAGAGAGAGAGAGAGAGAGAGAGAGAGAGAGAGAGAGAGAGAGAGAGAGTTAACCTAAAAGACATTTAAGCGGAAAGAATTTTCAATAGCGTTCCTCTCGGTACATTGACACTCACCCGCCCTCAGCAACATACACAAACACACACTCGATAATGGACTGAAGCATTGCTCTGTGTGTCTACCCTTTGAGAGTGTATGTGAGCGTGTGAGTGTGAGTGTATGTGCGTCTGTGTCAACCGCACCCGCCCTCCCGCCTCCCGCCCGCCCCGCCCGCCCCGCACAGCCTCGCTTTCACCCCAACTGACCTGGAAACCTGCTGTCTCCAGGTCTTCCTTCCAGCACACCTTTGGCAACGCTGGGCGCTCTTCCTCGACGCCCACCTCCAGCACAGTGACGTAGGGGCGTGGGCGGGAGCGGGTGATTGGGTTTAAATGGGGTTTTGAAGCGAAGACGCGGAGTTTCTGTGTGTGTGTGTGTGTGTGTGTGTTTGTGTGTGTGTGTGTGTGCGTGTGTGTGTGTGTGTGTGTGTGTGTGTGTGTGTGTGCGTGCGTGCGTGCGTATGTGTGTGTGTGTGTGTGTGTGTGCGTGTGTGCGTGTGCGTGCGCGTGTGTATGTATGTGGGTGTCAAAAATTATATTCGTATAATTCCGTAATAATGTTAAATGCTTCCATTAATAAACTTCAACCGAACAGGGAGGAGGGGGCCATAAAGGCGAGAGACAGCGAAGAACGAACGAAGAGGGAGAACGTTAATTAAGAAGTAACACCAAAAGTTTTGCGTTTTGTTGTCCCTACGAGAGATTTAGCGGCGATAAACCTCGTAGTTTTATTGCGTCTTTTTAGGCTTTTTTTCTTTCTCTCTCGCTTTCTATTTCTTTCTCTCTCTTCCCTTTTTTTCTGTCTAAATTTTATGTTTGATGAAAGACACCTGGAATTAAAATGGAGGGGTTAATAATGACGGAAATAAAGATAATAACTGATTAGAATGATGACAATGACAGTGACATTAGTACTAGAAGTAGTGATGATGGTAAGACTAATAATGATAACGATAATAATAATACCATTAGAATGAAGAAAATACTTGAAACTGACAGTAATTACGTAATTAAGATATCAGTATTTAGGGAAGCGAGAAGTGAACGAATTAAAAACAGAAACGTGGATTTGAACAGAGCGACGTCGGCTGAAGTTGAAGGTCGACGCTAATGACATCTTGCGGTTTTCGTGTTTGTGCGTTCGGACGTTTAATTGCGTTTGCGTTCCGGGGTACGGGTGAACGTGCAGTTGTGTGTTTAGGTTCGCGTGAAGTCATTGACATACACGTACATACTTACATTCATAAATTCAGAGCTCATATACTCATACATTCATACATGCATACATATATAAGTATAAACATACATACATAAATACATACATATATCCATACATACATACATGTACATGTATGTACATACATGTACATACATGTACATACATGTACATACATGTACATACATAAATACGCACACTGACAGAGAGAGAGAGAGAGAGAGAGAGAGAGAGAGAGAGAGAGAGAGAGAGAGAGAGAGAGAGAGAGAGAGAGAGAGAGAGAGAGAGAGAGAGAGAGAGAGAGAGAGAGAGAGAGAGAGATCACCAAACCAATTAAGGGAAATATATTTTAATTCACAGGCCATTCTCCTTTGAACGACTCCCTCGGATTAACGAGTGGCTCTCTGTCTTCGGATTTTCTTTGTCATTAACCGCGAGGAACTGAACATACCATGGGGTCTAGGGGGGTAGGGGTTATGGGGAGGGGAGGGGGGCGCCCTAGAAAACGGCAGTATATGGAACGATCCCCCTTCTCCCCTCCCCCTCTCCATCTCGTCCCTTTTTCCTTGTTCCTTGCTTGA
This sequence comes from Penaeus japonicus, assembly GCF_977035675.1. Taxonomy (NCBI): domain Eukaryota; kingdom Metazoa; phylum Arthropoda; class Malacostraca; order Decapoda; family Penaeidae; genus Penaeus; species Penaeus japonicus. The sequence continues at coordinate 21,683,370 of NW_028234415.1, read as the reverse complement.
TCCTCCCCTCTCCCCCCTTCCCCTTACCTTTCTTCATCCCCCTCCCCCTCTCTCCCTTCTGACTACCTTCTACCTCCCCCCTCCCCACCTCTTCCATCCTCTCCCTCCCCCTCCCCTCCTCTTCCTTCCTCTCCCTCCCCCCTCCCTTCCTTGATTTCGTTTCTTCACGTGTTCTTTGTTATCTTTCTTTTGTTCTTCAGAGACTTGGGTTGTGCGACGTGTCCCATCTTTCATGTTGGTGTTATTTCTTTATTGTTTATTTCCTTATTGTTTGTGTTCTGCGTTTGTTTGCTTTATCGTTCTTTTCTTACGTCTTTTATTTCTGCTATTCCTCTTCATTCTTTTTCTTCTTCTTTTTTCTCCTTTTCCTCTTCCTTCTCTTTCTCATCCTCATCCTCATCCTCTTTCTACTTCTTCTCCATTTCTTCCCCCTCCTCCTCCTCTTTCACCTCCTCTTCCTTCATTTATCCAATATCCTGTTTCACGAAGACAGATGAAGTAATTCTCCGAGAGCTAAGCTCCCCTTCCTTACTATTTGTCCCATCAGGATAACACCCCCCTTCCCCCCCATAGGTCCCTAGCCCTCCCCACCTACTCTACACGATCTCTCCTTCCCTCATGACTCATTTTTCTCATGTCTCCCTGTCACCGTTGTCCGGGTGTCACACGGTGTCATAGAGAGGTGTCACGGTTGTACCCGGGGATAGGATGAGGACGGAGGTAGGGGGTAGGGGGAGATAAGGGTGGGAAGTATCTTTCCTAGGCTCTCTCCTCTTTCTCCTTTTCTCCCTCCCCCCCCTCCCCCTTCCCCCTTCCTGCCCCTTCCACCCTTCTGAAACCCTTGGCCTAGTGTTCTATTTGAGGGCACGGGACCCGATGCTCCGATAACCTTTGACCTCCGCTTCGCCCCGCCCTCTCTCTCTCTCTCTCTCTCTCTCTCTCTCTCTCTCTCTCTCTCTCTCTCTCTCTCTCTCTCTCTCTCTCTCTCTCTCTCTTCTCTCTCTCTGTCTCCTCCTTGCCTTCGCTTCGCTTCGACTGGTCTTCTCGCGTTGGTGTCTTATTCTTTTCATGGGTTTTTGCTTCTTCGTATTTCTTTTGTCTTTTTTTTTTAACTTCAATCGTTCTGCATCTTTTTTATGTTTATTTTTTATTGTCTGTTACTGTTCTGTTTTCTTTGCCTTCCTCTGTCGTCTTTCTCTCTGACTCTTTGTCTGTCTTACTCTCTCTTTGACTTTCTCTCTCTCTCTCTCTCTCTCTCTCTCTCTCTCTCTCTCTCTCTCTCTCTCTCTCTCTCTCTCTCTCTCTCTCTCTCCCTCTCTCTCCCTCTCTCTCCCTCCCTTCCTCCCCCCCCCAGGACCCACATACCTTGCCCCTAATCCGGCCAATTTTACCAATGTTGATCCTCGTAATCCGGCTAATTGTTGCTTGCGGCCGCGAGGATAATCTGTGCCAAGCTATGATCCCATTTGGCGGTAATTGGCTGATTTATATCTGGCGTATGCGTCGTCGGTTGAGGTAGGGGAGGGAGGGGGCGGGGTAGGGGGGTTGAAATTGGGTGACGAAATGAGGTGCTGTTGGGTGTTTGGCTTCTTCTTCTTCGTTTTCTCTTTCTTCTATTTCTGTTTCTTCTTCTTTTAATTTTTTTATTATTATTTTTTTAATTCTCTTTCAGAATTCTTTTTCCTTTTACTCTTTCTTCTTCTTCTCTCTTGTGAAAAAGGAGAGAGAGAGAGAGAGAGAGAGAGAGAGAGAGAGAGAGAGAGAGAGAGAGAGAGAGAGAGAGAGAGAGAGAGAAAGAGAAAGAGAAAGAGAAAGAGAAAGAGAGAAATTGTATGTGTGTCCATCTTTCCACGCAGCATTGACCTATAATTGGAACCGATTAAACGTTCTATTTAATTCTCTTTCCGCATTGTCGCTCATGCACCATCAGCCCCCCCCCCTCCCCAGTCCTCCTAACCCTATTTTCTGTTTGTTTTTCCATTGTTTCTTTGTGTGATTTCATTTCTCCGTGTCTTTTATCATGATGCATCGTAACCCTGATAATTATAGTTATCATTTACATTTGAATTGTATTTATTTTGGTTATGATTCTTTTATTTTAGTTGTTGGTATTTTTATCATCGCCATCCCTATTCATGGATTTAGTATCTGGTTCATCATCCCATTTTCCTTTTTCGTTTCATTTTCTATTTACATTTCCGTTTTATTTATCTTTATTCCATGTATTCATCTTCATTTCCCATTCTAGTTGTTCTGATAATCATAATTACCAAGGAAACCCTCCGATAATTATCACAGTTATTATTTTTCACAAACTTTACACACATATACATGAAGCTTCCAAGATATTTCGTATAATTATAATTCTTATTTTTCTCCCTCTGTTTCAGGTACGTGTGAGTGACGTGGCGCCTAACCTCGCCTTCAAGAACATGTAAGGAATGTCTTGTGGGTCTTACGCTTCGGTTTTCTTTACGTTGAAAGGGAAGAAAATTAAAAGAAGTGAGAAAAAAAATGTATGGGGTGTGATTATTTTCCTCTCTGTAGGATTGTGGTAGGGAGGGGGGAGGGGGGGAGATTTGGTCTGTTGGAAATATATGTTGTTGTTGTTTTGACCTTTTTTTATATATAGTTTTATTTACTTGTTTATTTATGCAGAAGAGAATGTGTAATTCAGGAAGTTATTGATATTGATATATTCATTACACACTAGCGGCGCCTTTAAAATGAATCTTCCATTTTATCCCCTGATCTGTGCCCATATTTTCTTTTCATTTCTCCATTCTCTCAAAGATGTTATCGGTCGGGCTTATCTTGGGCTTACAAGTGTCACGCTACTCACCGGCCTCATCGTTAGTCACCCTTGTTTAACAGTCCATGAGTTCTTTTACTTTTTTTGAGGGGTTACGTTTTTTATGGAGCTTTCCGCTCTCTTTTCTGCGATGTTTTTTATTTTTTAATTTTTTTTATTCATTCTTTCTGCACTTCCTCTTCTTTTTCTCCTTCCTCATTCTCTCCTCCTCCTTCTCCACCTCCACCTCCACCTTCACCTTCCGCCACCACCTCCACCTTCACCTCCACCTTCCTCCCCTCCTCCTCCCCTTCCATCTTACCTCCTCCATCTTATCTCCCCCCCCCTCATCTCCCCAGAGTGCCGGTGACAGGTGACAAACAGTACAAACTGCAGCGGTGTGACAGGAATGCGACGTTGTGTCCCAGTTTTCCCGCTCATTTTTCTTCGTGTGCGTCTTCGGTTTTCTAATCATTTGGAGGCTTTTGTTGGTTTTTAAGTCTTTTGGTTAATTGCCTTTTTCTTGTTGATGCAGGTTTTATTTTTTATTTGTTTATTTATTTATTTTTTTTTTTTAGTTTTTGCTTCTCCCGTTTCCACATCTTCCTTCTTTTGTATACCATCTCGTGTTCATTCAAGTTATCCTGTAATTCTTCTTATTATCAAAGTTTTTCTTTTTCATTTATCGTCACTTCCTTCTTTGTTCTTCCTTCCGTTCCTCTTTCCGTTTGTCATTGTCTTCTTCTCCCCGCCTTTCCTCCTGATACTTCCTCTTCCTCTTTCCGTATTCCGCCTCTTCCTCCCTCCTTTCCTCCACCTCTTCCTCTTTCTTACTTCCAACTCCTCCCTCCGTCCCACTACTCCTCCCTTTGCCCCGCCTCTTCCTTCCTTCCCTACATCTCTCCCCCTTTTCCTCCCTCCGCCCCTCCTCTCCCTCTTCCTCTCTTCAGCATCTTACTCTTCTTCCCTCTACCCCTTCTTCACATACCTTTCCCCCTTCCTCCCCCTCTACTCCCTCCGCCCCTCTCCTTCTATTCCATCCACCTCTTCCCCTCTACTCCCTCCTTTTCCTCTTCCCCTCACCTCTCTCTACTCCTTCCTTCGCGTCTTTGCCAGCCCCCTGTCGATGGCGATGACAAGGCAGGTGTCGCGCAGGCAGATAATACGCCATATTGTGTCGCCGTATTTGTGCAAGTCACGCTGACCCCAACCCGACTCAGCTGGCCTCGTTTGGCTCAGCGCGAAATGTCTTTTCTCTCTCTGTCACGGGTGTGGGTGGGTGGGGTGGGATGGGGTGTGTGTAGGGTGTGTGTGTGTGTGTGTGTGTGTGTGTGTGTGTGTGTGTGTGTGTGTGTGTGTGTGTGTGTGTGAGAGAGAGAGAGAGAGAGAGAGAGAGAGAGAGAGAGAGAGAGAGAGAGAGAGAGAGAGAGAGAGAGAGAGAAAGAAAGAAAGAAAGCATACATTCATGCATGTGTATTCCCTCGCGTACATGTGTGTGTGTGTGTGTGTGCGTTACGTTCCTCGCATCTCATGAAATTAAACTTACGAGATTCGAAAGTTAGCCATTATTAATATGAATTCATCCTCCTCCGGACGCGATATCGGCCAATAGAGATGTAGAGACGGAGGGGGGAAGGGGGAGGGGGGGAAGGGGAAGGGGGCACAAAGGACTCGCTATCGGGGTATCTCTTCGTATCAAATTCTGACGTCGGCGTTATTCATGAGGAGGGGGTAGGGGGGTAGGGAGGATTTCGCTGCTAGTCTGATCAACTCATTTCTTTCTCTCTCCTTTTTTTCTTTTTACGATGGTCTTTCTTAGTTCTCTCTTTTTTTTATATCTCCCCCTCTCTCTCTCTCTTCATGTGTTTGTATTATGCATCTTATTTACTCTTAAAGAGACAAACAATATCCCCCACTCTTGTTACTTACCTTTAATTATTTTGATTATACTTGCACGAACAACATCCCTTGCTCAGCTAAGTACATTTTCTTTGTTATTACCTATTAATGTTATCTTTTTTATTCATCTTATTCACTCCAATACTCATGAATCCCCCCGCCCCCCTCAGTCAAGTACAATTTCTTTACTGTTACTTTTAATATTATCTTTCTTATTCATTTTATTCACTCCAATACACATGAATACCCCTCCCCCCCGCCGCTCAGCCAAGTGCATTTTCTTTGTTGTTACTTTTAATATGATCTTTCTTATTCATCTTAGTCACTCCAATACACATGAATAACCCCCCCCCCACAACCCCCCCACCCCCGCCGCCGCCGCCGCTCAGCCAAGTGCATTTCGCGGCAGTTCTAGGCTGGCTCGCCTCTCGCTCTCCTTCAGGTAATGATGATGAATCGGGGCCAGTCGGGGCTGCGGTCGCCTCGCCTCGCCTCGCCTTCTGGTGGGCGCGGGAGGCCTCGGCGTGATCATCTTCACCTGCCGATAGACCTTGGCTTGGCGAAAGGAAAGGGGGACGGGGTTAGGGGGGTGGGAGGGGGGAAGAGGTGGTGGGGGTAAGGGATGGGGGAAGGGGGTGGGGATCAAGAAGAAGAAGAAGACCAGCAGGAAGAATGTTAGTTGCAATTCTACCAAAAAGAGAACGAAATCAAGGAATGAGAAGGAAAAAAAAGGGAGAGGACAGGAGTAGGAAAGGGAAAGGAAACAAACGGAATGAAGAAAATAGAGGAAAATGACACGATCACACTCCTCCTCTTTTAGCCTGACATAGCCCGCGGCGGGAGGGACATCATCAGTCAGGGACATCCGTCAGTCTAGTCTGTCACCGACTTGTGTGTCAGCGAGTGTCAGCACCTTGGTAACTGACACTGTTTAGATTGCGATGGGAGAGTTAAGCGAGTGACTGACAGGCTGACTGACTGATGCTGCTCGTGCTGTTAGGAGGAAAGAAGAAAGAGAAGTAGGGAGTGATGGAGGAGAGAGGGAAGAGGAGGAGCGAAAGGAGAGAAAGATGAAGATTGGTAGATGGATGTGTGAGAGAGGGAAGAGGAGGAGCGAAAGAAGAGAAAGATGAAGATTGGTAGATGGATGTGTGAGAGAGGGAGGGAGGGATGAGAGATAGGGAGGGAGGGAGGGAGGATTGAGAGAGGGAAACTGAGAGAGAGAGAGAGAGAGAGAGAGAGAGAGAGAGAGAGAGAGAGAGAGAGAGAGAGAGAGAGAGAAGAGAAAGATGGAAAGATGAAGATTGAGAGAGAGAGAGAGAGAGAGAGAGAGAGAGAGAGAGAGGGGGGGTGTGGGAGGGAGGGAGGGAGGATTAAGAGGGGGAAACTGAGAGAGAGAGAGAGAGAGAGAGAGAGAGAGAGAGAGAGAGAGAGAGAGAGAGAGAGAGAGAGAGAGAGAGAGAGAGAGAGAGAGAGAGAGAGAGAGATGAAAGAAGGCAGATAAAGCAGAGAGGATAAAAAAAAGAAAAAGAAAAATGCGAATTCGTGGGCGGCGGGGCAAAGCAGAATGTAGGTCTACGTCGAGTTTAGAAATATACCCTATTTATTTTGGCTTTCCTCAGTCGGCCGTCCCGCCTCTAACACCCCGGGAGGCTCTGGCTCTCACCTAGGCCTATTTTTCAACTAGTTTTGCCCTTTTTTGTACTTTTCGGCATTTCCGTGGGATGTTTTTTTTTCTTCTTTTGCATTTATTTTCTTCTTTTTATTTATTGTAGTTAGGTTCAGATGATTTTTTAAAAAGTAATTACGTGTTTATCTGGATTTTTATTTTTTATTTTCAAGAACAACATTACACAAAGAAAATGTGTGGTTCCCTTTTGTATTAATTCGACATTATGAAATGCAAACAAGAACAAACACACTAATAAACAATGAAGTCATACGTCGAGTCATGTTTTTTTTTTTCATTCTTTTTTTTGCGAGTTTGAAGTCCATTTGAAAGTTATCAGAACCTGGAAATTGTGTGCACACTTGTGGGCAACGTGATCATAACTGTCAAAATACCAAGAAAAAAAAGATCGTTTTTTTATTTTTTATTCGACTTTCTCATTTTTCCGCTTTCTTCCCTTTATTTCCTTTTATGTGAACTCAATGTGTGTTCTATCTGTCGATTCTCGACCTTGGTCCGTTTTCTCCTGTTTCTTGCTGTCGTGATTTCTCTTCTCTTCTCTATCTCCCCTCTTCACACTCCTCTTTCTTTCCTTCCTCACTCCCTCCTTCCTTCCTTCCTTCCTTCTTTCTATTCCTTTCTCCCTTCCCTTCCCTCGGTCTTCCTTTCAAACGTCCCTCTCCCTATTCCTCTTTCCCTTGTTTTATCTCTCCCTCCTACCTCCTACCTTCTCCTACCCCCCCTCCCCTGGTAGGATCAAGAACCAAGGACTCACCCCCACCCCCACCCCTACCCCCACCACCTGTGTCCTGTCACGCACTTGTCACGCCGAGGACTCTGTGGACAGAAGGACTGTCAGGGAGGGAGAGGGGGTTGGGGGATGTGGAGGTGGTGATGGAGATGGAGGAAGAGGAAGAGGAAAAGGAGGAGAAGAAAAATAATGAGAAGAAAAGATAATGAATAAGGAACATGAGGAGGGGGCGAGGGGGATGGAAACTAGAATGAAAACACAGAAAGAAGAGGGCGAGGAGAGAGGGGGGGGGGAGGCCTGAATAGCCTTTTAAAATAGGAAAAAAAGGATTAAAAAGTGGACGGGATTGTCTCCAGAGAGGAAGTTATAATTAAGACTCGTCTAATCGAACTTTTGCGAATTTCCCTTCCTGTTCATTTCAGCTTGTTCGCTCTCTATACTCTCGTTCTACTCTCTCTCTCTCTCTCTCTCTCTTTCTTTCTGTCTTTTTTCTGTCTTTCTCTCTCTCTCACTCTTTCTCTTTCTCTTTCTATCTCTCTCTTTCTTTATCTCTCTGTCTCTCTCTCTTTTTTATCTTCCTTTATTTCTCTCTCTCTCTCTCTCTTTATCTCTCTCTCTCTCTCTCTCTCTCTCTCTCTCTCTCTCTCTCTCTCTCTCTCTCTCTCTCTCTCTCTCTCTCTCTCTCTCTCTCTCTCCCTCTCTCCCTCTCTCCCTCTCTCCCTCTCTCCCTCTCTCCCTCCCTCTCCCTCCCTCCCTCCCTCTCCCTCCCTCTCCCTCTCTCGCCGACCCTCTCTCCTTTCCGCCTCCCTTTGGCAGTGGACGAAAGCTGTGATTAGTATTCAAGAAGTTATGAGGGAAAAGTTGGCCCAAATGTTTTGTCAGCACAAAGCTTCATTCTCGTGCTCAATGGGAGGGATGTAACGCTGGGGGAGAGTGTATTGGTTTATTTTTTGGGTTTATTGGTCCGTTTTTATTTGTTTTATTTATTTGTTATTCTTTTTCTTGTTCTTGGTTTTGGTTTTGTTTGTTTAAGCAGGGACAGGGGTTGGCACAGTGACACTTTTTTTTTTATCTTCTTTTGTAACAGTAGCGGAGATTATTGGTATATGTTTTCTGTCATTTTCTCTTTCTCTTCATTTCTCTTCCTTCCCTCCTCTTAGTCCCCTCGTCCTTCTCTTCCTCTCCCTTCTTTTCTCCCTCCCCCCTGTCCTTCCTCCTCCCTTTTTGAACCAGCCGTGAATAAGCTGCCGATCTTATTCTTGCGACAGAGATATCTATGAGCCAGCAACTAGCCCCATCTCTACCCCCCTCCCCCCTCCCGCCTCCACACACGCGCGCGCACGCTCTCGTAATGTAAATGAAAATAGATACTGAGAAGACGATAGATAGATATATCTAAACCTCTTGGAAAAGATAATTTTGACAAAGATAATAATAAGAGAATGCTTAAAAGGCAAATAAACGCAATGTCGCTTTACCCCCTTCACCCTTACTCCCTCCCCTCCTCCACCCTTACCCCCTCCCCTCCTCCACCCCCACCCCCTCCCATCGGATAACTGCAACAGCCATCTCGTTCGGAATAATGGAGTGTCCGCTGCGGTGAAGAATATCCGAATTTTCCGGAAAGATATGCAAATGGTATGTAAGAGGAGCAGAGGGGAGGGTGAGGGTGGGGGGTCGAGGTTGGTGGAGGAGGGAGGGAGAGAGGGAAGGAGGAGGGAAGGAGGAGGAGGGAGGAGGAGGGAGGAGGGAGGGAGGAGGAGGAGGAGGGAGGGAGGAGGAGGGAGGGAGGAGGAGGAGGAGGAGGGAGGGGGGAGGAGGAGGGAGGGGAGGAGGAGGAGGAGGAGGAGGAGGAGGAGGAGGAGGAGGAGGAGGAGGGAGGAATGTGAGGAAGAGGAAGAGGAGGAGGAGGAGGGAGGAAGAGGAAGAGGAAGAGGAGGAGGAGGAGGGAAGAGGGGGGAGGAGGGAGGAGTGAGGAAGAGGAAGAGGAAGAGGAGGAGGAGGAGGAGGAGGAGGAGGAGGAGGAGGAGGAGGAGGAGGAAGAAGAAGAGGAGGAAGGATGGAGAGAGAGGGAAGGAGGAGGAAGGGAGGGGAAATGGAGGGAGGAAGTGGATTAGGAGGAGGGAGAACGAAGAAGAAAGGGGGGACTCAGAAGGAATGAGGAGGAAGAAGAAACAGGAGGAAGGGAGGAATGTGGAGGTGGACGAGGAGAGCTTGCAAGCTCTTCCGACCCCGTTTGAACGAAGTCGTTGGATCTCTGTATGACCTTTTGTATCTGGGTGGAGGGGGGAGGGGGAGAGGGGGGGCAGGCTAAGGGAGTTGGATGGGGGTTGGGGGAGGGGGAGGGGCAGATATCCAGAGCTATCGTGAAGTATTGATGATGTATTATTCCGGGAGATGGAGCCGCGTCTGGTCGAGAGTTCAGAAGGAGGGGATAGGAAGAGGGAGCAAAAGGAGGAGGAGGAGAAGAAGAAGAAGAAGAAGAAGAAGAAGAAGAAGAAGAAGAAGAAGAAGAAGAAGAAGAAGAAGAAGAAGAAGAAGAAGAAGAAGAAGGAGAAGGAGGAGAGAGAGGAATGATAATAATAATAATAATAATAAGAGGAGAAAAAGAAGAAGAAGAAGAAGAAGAAGAAGAAGAAGAAGAAGAAGAAGAAGAAGGAACAGGAGCAGGAGCAGGAGCAGGAGGCGGGAGAAGAAAAAGACGATGGCAATGGTGATGAATACATCAAAAATAGAATATATTGAAAAGAGAAAGAGAGATAGAACAGAAGGAATAAACTAGCAATTGACTAGAGAAATGTTGGAAAATAGAGCGATAGAAACAAGAGAGAAGGAGAGAGAATCCGAGTCTGCCAGTGTCTGTGTTGAAGTTGGCACGAAGTTGTACCTGTTTAGGAGATAAGTTGAGAAATCGAGAGATCTTAAGGTGCGCCATAGAGGCAGACTGTGATTGGCTCGCTCTCTCGCTCCCTCTCTGATCAGTCTCCTTACTCTTTCTCAGTCTGCTCAGTTAGCTCAGTCTCCTCACTTTGATCATCTGTCGCATTTTGCTCGGGTTCCTGTGTGCTCGTGTCCTCTCACTCTGCTCAGCCTCCACGTTCTTCTCACTATTCTTATTTTCCACGCTCTCCTCATTCTACTTATTCTTACTACTTTCCTCATTCTGCTCCTTCCCACTCTCTTTATTCTGCTCATTCTCCCCACTTTCCTCATTCTGCTCACTCTCCCCATTTTATTCATTCTGCTCACTCTCCCCACTTTCCTCATTCTGCTCACTCTCCCCACTTTCTTCATTCTGCTCACTCTCCCCACTTTCCTCATTCTGCTCACTCTCCACACTTTCCTCATTCTGCTCATTCTCCATACTCTTCTCATTCCACTCACTCCGCTCATTCCCTCTCATTTTAGCTCACCGATTTCCTCCCATTTGTTCAAACAGCGATTATCTAGAATTATTGCATTTATGTCTTTGGTAATAGTTTGGCTCAAATGATACTGATAACATAATGGTCTCGTTAATTACTATGATAACGCGAAGATCTACGTGATGGTAAGTGTTTAATGATAGCAATTACTTCGGCGAAATAATTATGTACACACGAAACAGATAACTTGAATGACTAATGCATTTTGTTTTTCGGACGAATTCCTTGACAGTGAAACCTCATATATTTTTTGGAAATTTTATAATTGTATTGATTCTCTTACGGCATTTTATACGACAGTTGTATTTATTTTAATTGTTTTATGAGCCAGTGATGATTAATTTAATCCCAATTGGCGTCTCATCTAAGCCCGTCTTAATTACACCTGATAATTGGTACAGCAGTGAGTCAGGGAGTGGCGGAGGGGTGAGGATGGGAGGTTGGGGTTGGGGTGGGGGTGGGGTGAGTAGAGGATGGTTGAATTAATGGTGACGTGGTGGTTCGATGGTGTTGGTTTCTATTTTATTAGGTGGAGG